>NC_067480.1:112236956-112574872 GCF_947179515.1 Apodemus sylvaticus
TGTGTGTGTGTGTGTGTGTGTGTGTGATTTATTGACTTTAAGTTACGTGATATATTTTGATCACATTCTTTCTACTCTTCCATTTTATCCATAGTTTCCTAACACCCCTACCCACCCAACATCATGTTCTCTCCCTCCATCCCCCTCTCTTTTTCTCTCTCTCAGCCCTCACCCAAAATAAAAACACAGTTACACAAAAAGAAAACAACAAACAAAAAGAAGCATATAAAATCATGGAGTCCATTTTATGCTGGCCACCTACACCTGAGCATGGGGCCTGCCCTGGAGTAGAGTTAGAATAGCAATGTCTGGAGAAAACTGTTTTCTTCAGCACATATCAATTGCAAATAGCTTCTTGGATAGTTGTAGGCTTCGTGCCTACTTTCCCTTCTGGGTACTTGGATGTTGTCTGGCTTGAACCTGTGAAGTTCTTGTGCATGCTGCCACATCCCTGAGTTCATGTGTATATTACCCCATTGTTTCTGGAAGAGAACACCTCCTTCCAGGCATGCATTGCCTCTCCTCATCTCCCCCCGCCCCAGGATCCCTGAGACGTGAGAGAGGGAGCGGATAAAGGCAGGCATCCTATGTGGTCTGAATCCACAAGGGGAAAGGCACGTCAGATACTACAAGCCTGATAAAACTCATGGCTATGCCCTATGCCCAGATGGGATCTACTTTTGTTTTGCTAAATGGTCATGCTGTCAAACTGTCTTCTAGCTATTTTGTCTATACCTATTCTCCAAAGAAATGGAGGGCAAATCTCCCAGTGATTCTAATGACAAAAATGTTTCCCAGCTGACCTGGGGAGCCAGGCATTTAACTACAGAATGCCTGAACAAGGCTCAGTTCTTCACAGTTGGGCAGGGTGGTCCACAGAAGAAAGCCTTGGTTCTTCCCAAGAGAATTAAGTCAGCTGCTGGAAACTGAGCCTCTATGGGTGAGAAAAGCAGACTCCCTAGAAAGAAGAAGATTTTATTAAAATTCAAAGAAAAAAATCAAGCTGGGATGATTTAGAAAGCATTCTACATGTATTGAACAAATACTGCTAAAGACATTTCAACAAACCGTGCATTTAAAAAGTAATAAATAGCTATTGTGCTTACTTCTCAAACTTGTCAGACTGCCTTCATTTTATTTTCCTGAACAAACTGAATTTCTGTACTGCTCATCCCCAGCCAGTTAATAAATACATCACCCTAAAAAGTGCTGTGGTATTAAATTTACAGCAGATAAAATATGGATGAAGTTGCCGGGCTTCAGGTACGTCAAGTGTGATTTAATATCTCACACACTTCTTATGAAGACTAAAAGATTACCCGGCTGCCTCCACTGCCAGAGAGCGACCTCTGCCCCCAAGTAACAGCCACTCAGCAAATAGCACCAAATGAAGACAGAGAATAACATATAGATTTGCCATAAGAAAAAAAATTGATCGCAATCCATATATCAAATCTGCTGATCAGAGCCCCGAAGAAATGGTTCTCGGTTATTCATATGCAATGGCAGAGTGCTGGTCAGATCCTTTTTAAAGATGTTTAGATTGTTTTGTTAATTCTTTACCTTATTACTATTGCCATGATTTGTCCTTAATTTTTTTCACCTTCATTGTTGTGAATGGAGCCCAGACCCTTGCACATGTTATGTTAAAACTGCCCCCGTCCTGACAGCCACACCATCAGCCCCCCTGCATGCCCTTTTTATCATTGTAAGAAATTCCCTCAGAGAAAAGAGTCTTTGAATACATGTCTCAGTGGCCATCTCTCCTGTCTGTAGAGTTGTATCCTCCTGGAGCATCTCAGAGGACATTCCCTGGGGAAATTTCTCTACCATCTGACTTAATTTATATCTTTTATTTAAAAAAAAAACTTTCTAAAATATTTTAAAAATATCTCTAAGGAAAACATTTGTGGTACAGAAAATACATTCTTCTGATTAATATTTTGCTATCCTAAATAACTGGTGACTGAGACAGTTTTCTCTGCACTTCAAAGGTAGGGAAGGGATGCGTTTTAAAACAAGAGGTTTTGTGTGTGTGTGTGTGTGTGTGTGTGTGTGTGTGTGTGTGTGTGTGTTTGTTTTGTTTTTTTTAAAGGAGCCAATTGTCACTGGGCTGTTTATATTTCAAATATATAATTTTGGAGTTGGTAAGTCCCATGTATAAATCCCTGAAGTCTGACTGTTGAGGACCTTCCTCTAAAGATTGCCCTGCAATTAAAGCAGCTTTTCATTTCGCATAAAGCAAGAGAAGTGACCAGGTATCCCAGGGGCTCCTCCTGTGTTTCCCAAGCAACAGAGCGCTTTCACTAATTTTAGAAAAATGGGGAAAAATAAAACCTTCCAAGCATCAGGCCTTAGCAAATGACTGCTGCCTGGGCTGGGGTCTGTTGCTTGTTTGTTTGTTTTGCACGGGGCACTTCTGTGCTCTTTCTTAATTGGTTTTCCCGGGCCAAAGAAGGTTGAGGACAAGACTGTTTACTTGAGATTTCCTCGGCACTGAACAGGGAGGCTTTGACACTAGCAGAGAGGGCTTCATAACAGTTCTAATTCTTAAAATCTATGAATTGAGGGCAAATATTCTCACACAGGGAAGAGACGGGCCTGCCTGTGGGGAGTATTTGAGCAAATCTGCAATGAGAAGTCTCTAACCACAAGCCTAGACAGGGTGGTTCTGTTTCCCACTAACCAGGTTGGGTTACAAGGAACTGCTGTCTCTACTTGGTCCTAAGTAAGCTCTGTCCTCATTACAGTTGACCAAGGCAAGGCTGCAAGATTGAGCATCTGGGTGGCATGGTAAGCTTGTGTGCTGATCTTAGCTCTTGGAGAGAGCCCTGGAGGTCAGGGAGGGAGAAGGAGGAGGGGAGGGGAGAGGAGGAAAAGAGATGAAGGAAGAGAGAGACAGAGACAAAGAGAGAGAGACACAAAGAGAGACAGAGAATGACACACAGAGATGACAGGCACACACACAGGAAAAGGTTCTTTCCTTTTTTGGAATATGAATACACATGGAGATCATAGGAGAATTGGAACTGCTCAGGGAAATGTTCAAGAGTGCTTAGGGATGATGAATGTTTGACGATGCGATGCGAAAGCTCTGAACCCCATGAAACAACAGTTCCTCATGCAGTGTTTTCCAAACTGGCTTGACCTGAAGCCAAAGGCTTTTCTTAACAATTGAAAGAAAGATGATGTCCTAACTTGGAAATGTAATTTACAGAGACTGATTTCTTCTTGTTCACTATTTAGTTTTATTGTATTTTATTGGCGGTGGTGTCACATATATGAACCATGTATTTGTGGAAGTCAGAGCTCAGCCTTGGGTAGGTAGCCTTCCTGGGGAGCCACCCACATTGATGTGGGCGTGTTTGTTTGTTTGTTTGAGACAGAGTCTCTCACTGGAACCTGAGGGTTGGGTGATTGCCTCAAGATCAGATTGTATCTGCTTCTCCAACACTGGAATTGAGTGTGCAATCCACAGATTTATTTTTACCCAGATTCTGGGAGCTGAGCTCATATCTTCATGCTAAGCACTTTATCAGCTGAACTATCTCCACAGCCCACTATTATTAATTCCCATGTCAGACCTAATTTGTAGATCCTTCTCTTGCCTGTTCTCCAATATGAAACCTCTCTTATGAAAAATGCTAGCAAATTAGCCCACTGAAATGGACTAAGTGTAAAAGCACCCTCCTTGCAAATCTGACCATCGTGTTTCTTCCCTTGAACCTACAATGGAAGGAAAGAGACCAAGTACTATTAAGTTTTTTTCCTGAACTCCACACCCAAAATGTCTAATGTGGTTCACACACACACATACACACACATGCACGCCTGCATGTGCATATGCAAGAAATTATTATTATTACAATTTTTTAATTATAAATACTAGCAAATCATGCCCTAAAAGGCCCATCTTGCCCTGCCAGGAAGAGCCTCACCTGAGGCCACCAACATAAAGAGTATCTTCAAAGGACAGCTTTTTATTTCCCTTTAGAATAAGCTGGAAAGGTCAACCTAGGAACAGCAGGGGGAGAATTCTACACTGCATTTACAGAACTGGCTTAGGAGGAAAATGTGACTCACTGGGCATGATCCCACAGTACTTCATTAGCATTTCAAAACCACTAGTAAGTGAGCATTTATTTTCTATTTTTTCAAAGCTAACAATACCATTAATTACCCCTTTTATGAATCCCGGTAATGGGTGTTTACTTGCCATAAATTAATATGACACCGTGAGGGACCTAGCACCCCTGCATGTGCTTTGAAAACTCCACAAAACAGATCTTCTCCGCTCACTCACAGAATTATTAGTGTCACGCAAACTCTAGAGGTTTCAGGTGCTTCAGGTTTACCAGACTCACCTTTCTCTGCATTTTCTTCCTGGTTGAAGCCCTTCCTGAGAATGAGCTCTTGTGATATCCAGGAGCTGAGAGAGAATGTTACATTCACTTTCTTTTTTTTCTAAAGTCTTTGTTTACATTCCAAACGCTTTCCCTTTTCCCAGTTCCCCCCACACCATATGTACCATAAGCCTTCTCTACACCCATACTCCAATCACCTCCCTCCTTTTTCTCTGTCCTGGTACTCCCCTACAATGCTGGATCAGGCCTTTCCAGGATCAGGGCCCTCTCCTTACTTCTTCATGGGGGTCATTTGATATGCTAACTGTGTCTTGGGTATTCATAGCTTCTGGGCTAGTTAATATCCACTTCTCAGTGATTGCATTCCATGTATCTTCTTTTTGTGACTGGGTTACCTCACTTAGGATGATATTTTCCAGTTCCAAACATTTGCCTACAAATTTCATGAATTCATTGTTTTTAATTGCTGAGTAGTATTCCATTGTATAAATATACCACATTTTCTGTATCCATTCCTCCACTGAGGGACATCTGGGTTCTTTCCAGCTTCTGGCTATTATAAATAAGGCTACTATATACATAGTGGAGCATGTGTCCTTATTGCATGCCGGGGAATCCTCTGGGTGTATGCCCAGGAGTGGTATAGAAGGATTCTCCGGTAGTGTCACGTTCAGTTTTCTGAGGAACCGCCAGACTGATTTCCAGAGTGGTTGTACCATCTTGCAATGCCACCAGCAGTGGAGGAGTGTTCTTCTTTCTCCCCATCCTCGCCAACACCTGCTGTCTCCTGAGTTTTTAACCTTAGCCATTCTGACTGGTGTGAGGTGAAATCTCAGGGTTGTTTTGATTTTAATTTCCCTAATGACTAATGATGTTGAGCATTTCTTAACATGCTTCTCGGCCATCCGAATTTCATCAGGTGAAAATTCTTTGTGTAGATCTGCACCCCATTTTTAATAGGGTTATTTGGTTCCCTGGGATCTAACTTCTTGAGTTCTTTGTATATATTGGATATTAGCCCTCTATCAGATGTAGGGTTGGTGAGGATCTTTTCCCAGTTTGTTGGTTGCCATTTTGTCCATTTGACAGTGTCCTTTGCCTTACAGAAACTTTGTAATTTTATGAGGTCCCATTTGCCAATTCTTGATCTTGAAGCATAAGTTATTGGTGTTCTGTTCAGGAACTTTTCCCCTGTGCCCATGTCCTCAAGGGTTTTTCCCCAGCTTCTTTTCTATTAGTTTCAGTGAGTCTGGTTTTACGTGGAGGTCCTTGATCCACTTGGAGTTGTGCTTAGTACAAGGAGATAAGAATGGATCAATTGGCAATCTTCTGCATGGTGACCTCCAGTTGAACCAGAACCATTTGTTGAAAAGGCTATCTTTTTCCCACTGGATGTTTTCTGCTCCTTTGTCAAAGATCAAGTGACCACAGGTGTGTGGATTCATTTCTGGGTCTTCAATTCTATTCCATTGGTCCACTTGCCTGTTGCTGTGCCAATGCCATGCAGTTTTTAACACTATTGCTCTGTAGTATTGCTTGAGGTCTGCAATATTGATTCCCCCAGAAGCTCTTTTACTGTTGAGAATAGTTTTAGCTATCCTGGGTTTCTTGTTATTCCAGATGAATTTGAGAATTGCTTTTTCTAACTCTAAGAACTGAGCTGGGATTTTGATGGGGATTGCATTGAATCTGTAGATTGCTTTTGACAAGATGGCCATTTTAACTATATTAATCCTGCCAATCCAATAGCATGGCAGATTTTTCCATTTTCTGGGATCTTCTTCAATTTCCTTCTTCAGAGACCTGAAGTTCTTGTCATATAGATAGATCTTTTTTATGTTTGGTTAGAGTAACACCAAGATACTTTATATTGTTCATGGCTATTGTGAAGGGTGTCATTTCCCTAACTTCTTTCTCAGCCTGTTTATCCTTGGAGTATAGGAAGGCTACTGATTGCTTGAGTTGATTTTATAACCAGCCACTTTGCTGAAGTTGTTTATCAGCTGTAGGAGTTCTCTGGTGGAGTTTTTGGGTCACTTAAGTATACTATCATATCATCTGCAAATAGTGATAATTTGATTTCTTCCTTTCCAATTTGTATCCCTTTGACTTCCTTCTGTTGTCTAATTGCTCTAGCTAGTACTTCAAGAACTATATTGAAAAGATATGGAGAGAGAGGGCAGCCTTGTCTAGTCCCTGATTTTAGTGGGATTGCTTCAAGTTTCTCTCCATTTAGTTTGATGTAGGCTACCGGTTTGCTGTATATTGCTTTAACTATGTTTAGGGATGGGCCTTGAATTCCTGTTCTTTCCAAGACTTTTAGCATGAAAGGATGCTTAATTTTGCCAAATGCTTTTTCAGCATCTAATGAAATGATCATGTGGGTTTTTTTTCTTTGAGTTTGTTTATGTGGTGGATTGCATTAATGGATTTCCTTATATTGAACCATCCCTGCATCCCCGGGATGAAGCCTACTTGATCATGGTGGATGATCATTTTTAATGTGTTCTTGGATTCAGTTAGCAAGAATTTTATTTAGCATTTTTGCATCAATATTCATAAGGGAAATTGGCCTGTAGTTCTCTTTCTTTGTTGGATCTTTGTGTGGTTTTGGTATCAGCGTAATTGTGGCTTTGTAGAACAAGTTGGGTAGTGTGTTCCTTCTGTTTCTATTTTGTGGAATAGTTTGCAAAGTATTGGTGTTAGGTCTTCTTTGAAGGTCTGATAGAATTCTGCACTAAAACCATCTAGTCCCGTGCTTTTTTTGGTTGGGAGACATTCTATGACCCCTTTTATTTCTTTAGGGGTTATGGGACTATTTAGATGATCTATTTGATCCTGATTGAATTTTGGTGTTTGATATATGTCCAGGAAACTATCCATTTTCTCCACATTCTCCAGTTGTGTTGAGTACAGGCGTCTGTAGTAGGATCTGATGATATTTCTAATTTCCTCCGTTTCTATTGTTATATCTCCCTTTTCATTTCTAAGTTTGTTAATCTGGATACTGTCTCTGTGTCCCTTGGTTAGTCTGGCTAAAGGTTTATCTATCTTGTTGATTTTTTCAAAGAACCAGCTCCTGGTTTTGTTGATTCTTTGTATGGTTCTCTTTGTTTCTACTTGATTGATTTCAGCCCTGAGTTTGATGATTTCCTGTCTTCTACTCCTCCTGGGTGAATTAGCTTCTTTTTGTTCCAGGACTTTCAGGTGTGTCCTTAAGCTGCTAGTGTACGCTCTCTCCATTTTCTTTTTGGAGGCACTCAGGGCTACGGGTTTTCCTCTTAGCACTGCTTTCCTTGGGTCCAATAGATTTGGGTATGTTGTGTCTTCATTTTCATTAAATTCTAAAAAGTCTTTTATTTCTTTCTGTATTTCTTCCTTGACCAAAGTATCATTGAGTAGAGTATTGTTCAGTTTCCATGTGTATGTGGGCTTTCTGTTGATTTTGTTGCTATTGAAGACCACTTTTACTCCATAGTGATCTGATAGGAGGCATGGGATTATTTCGATCTTCTTATATTTGTTGAGGTCTGTCTTGTGACCAATTATATGATCAATTTTGGAGAAGGTCCTATGAGGTGCTGAGAAAAAGGTATATTCTTTTGTTTTAGGATGAAATGTTTTATATATATAAACTTTAATTGGTCCAAAGCTTCAATTACTTTCACTGTTTCCCTGTTTAGTTTTCTGTTTTCCGGATAGGTCCATTGAGGAGAGTGGAGTGTTGAAGTCACCCACGATTATTGTGTTAGGTGCAATGTGTGCTTTGAGCTGTAGTAAAGTTTCTTTTATGAATGAGGGTGCTTTTGCATTTGGAGCATAGATGTTCAGGACTGAGAGTTCTTCTTAGTGTATTTTTCCTTTGACCAGCAAGAAGTGTCCCTCAGTGTCTCTTTTGCTGACTTTAGGATGAAAGTCAATTTTGTCTGATATTAGAGTGACTACTCCGGTTTGTTTCCTGAGACCATTGGCTTGTAAAATTCTCTTCCAGCCTTTTACTCTAAGATAGTGTTTGTCTTTGACACTGAGGTATGCTTCCTGTATGCAGCAAAATGTGGGGTCCTGTTTACATATCCAGTCTGTTAGTCTATGTCTTTTTATTGGGGAATTGATTCCATTGATGTTAAGAGATATTAAGGAATAGTGATTATTACTTCCTGTCATTCTGTCATTTTTGATGTTTTATACATATATATGTATGTATATATATATATATATATATATATATATATATATATATATATTTGATTGGTTAACTTCTTTTGGTTTGATGAAAGAAGGTTACTATCTTGCTTTTCCCAGGGTGAAGTTTCCCTCCTTGTATTGGTGTTTTCCACCTACTATCCTTTGTAGGGCTGGGTTTGTGGTAAGATATTGGGTAAACTTGATTTTGTCATGGAATATATTGGTTTCTCCATCTATGGTGATTGAGAGTTTTCCTGGATATAGTAGTTTGGGCTGGCATTTGTGTTCTCTTAGAGTCTGCATGAGATCTGCCCAGGATCTTCTAGTTTTCATAGTCTCTGGTGAGAAGTCTGGTGTGATTCTGATAGGTCTTCCTTTGTATGTTACTTGGCCTTTTTCTCTTACTGCCTTTAATATTCTTTCTTTGTTTAGTATATTTGGGGTTTTGATTATTATGTGACAGGAGGTATTTCTGTTCTGGTCGAGTCTGTTTGGAGTTCTGTAGGCTTCTTCTATATTCATGGGCATCTCTCTCTTTAGGTTAGGGAAGTTTTCTTCCATAATTTTATTGAAGATATTTTCTGGCCCTTTAAGTTGTAAATCTTCACTCTCATCTATGCCTATGATCCTTAGGTTTGGCCTTCTCATTGTGTTCTGGATTTCCTGGATGTTTGGGGTTACAAGCATTTTGCATTTTGCATTTTCTTTGACTGTTGAGTCCATGGTTTCTATGGTATCTTCGGCATCTGAGATTCTTTCTTCTATCTCTTGTATTCTGGTGTTGATATTTGCGTCTATGGCCCCTGATTTCTTCCCAAGGTTTTCTATCTCCAATGTTGTCTCCCTTCGTGATTTCGTAGTTGTTTCTACTTCTGTTTTTAGATCCTAGATGGTTTTGCTCAGCTCCTTCACTTGCTTGTTTGTATTTTCCTGTAATTCTTTAAGAGATTTTTGTGTTTCCTCTTTTATGATCTCAGCCTGTTGACCAAATTTCTCCTGTATTTCTTTAAATGATTTTTGCGTTTTCTCCTTATTGGTTTCTATCTTTTGACCCATATTCTCCTGAATTTCTTTTAATGATTTTTGTGTTTCCCTTGTAAGGGCTTCTAACTTTTGATCCATTTCCTCCTGAATTTCTCTAAGAGATTTATTTATGTCCTTCATGTGTTCCTGTAACAGCATCATGACCAGTGCTTTTAAATCCACATCTTGTTTTTCTGGTGTGTTGGGGTATCCAGGACTTGCTGTTAAAGGATAATTGGGTTCAGATACTGCCATATTGCCTTGATTTCTGTTAGTAACGTTCCTTCTTTTGCCTTTTGCCATCTAGTTCTCACTGGTGTTAGTTGGTCTTTTTGTCAATGCAGGACTCATCCGTGCAAGCTGACTTCTCGCAGCCAGCCTCCGACTGCACAGCTGGACTTCTGCACTGCCTGGAGACAGGGTGTCGTGGCCCAGGCTGTTCCTGATCCAGAGGTGGAGACCAGAATGCTCCTGCCAGAGGCCTCAGGACAGGATCCTCCACTCTGCTGTGCAGGACAGACTCACCAGTGCAAGCTGCCTCCTAGCAGCCGGCCTCTAGGTGCACAGCAGGTTATGAGTTCAAATCCCAGCAACCACATGATGGCTCACAACCATCTGTAATGAGATATGAAGCCATCTTCTGGAGTGTCTGAAAACAGCTACAGTGTACTTACATATAATAAATAAATAAATCTTAGAGATCACTGGAGAGCCAGCAGGAGTACCCCATGATTTACTTCTAGTCATTCTTTTTACCTCTCCTAAACACCCCTTCCTCAGAGTCCCTCTCCAAACAGAGGCTGGATCTTGACCATCACACTTAAGGTACTGTTAAGCTAGTTGAAGAACTGAAGGCCATAATTCCCAGAATCCCTGGAACTATCAGTGCAGGAAGCTACAGCTGCTGTTAAACTCCAGATTACAATGATATTTTCTAGCTTTATCTTTTGGCTCTTCATTCTTTCCACTCCTTTTTCAGGGGTGCCTGAGCCCTAGGAAATATGGTATTGTCTTAGGTAAGGTTTCTATTGCTAGGGCCACACAATACTCGGGACAAAAAACAAATTAGTAATTCAGCTTACTCTTTCAGATCAGAGTTCTTGGTGGAAATCAAGCCAGGAACTCAAGCATGGATGGAATATGGATGCAGAAGCCATGGAGGGATGCTGCTTACTGGCTTGATTCATGTGGCTTGCTCAGCCTGCTTTCTTACAGAACCCAGGGGGGCAAGCCCAGGATGGCACCACCCACAATGGGCCAGGACCTCCCCCATTGATCACTAATTCAGAAAAATGCCTTACAGCTGGATCTCATGGAGGCGTTTCCTCAACTGCAGCTCCTTTCTGATGATACTAGCTTGGGTTAAGTTGACATACAAAACCAGTCAATGCAGGTGTAAATGTCATCGTTAGGGATGAACTCATCTGTCACTTATTCTCACACCTTATTCAGCCATGAGGCTCTACATTCTCTGTCATTCGCCGGAAATAGAGGCTTTCTGATTAAGGTAACATGTGGAATCCATCTATGTGTATAAAAACAGATATGTAGAAGATCGCTTGACAGTATGTCAGCTTAGCTAAACAACAGTATTCAATCCCCCCACTATGGCCTATGATCTTCCTTACCATGCAATAAGGGCCAAAATTACAAAACCAGGAATGATGTCCCTCCTTGGAGATCAATAAAGTGCAGTTGTATACCCCATAACTATTGTACCACTATTGCACAGGTGGGCACATCTTACTTGGCAGGTTGGTCTCATTATTCATAGGCTACACAGCCAGAGAAGATCACGTATGCCTTTGCTCCTCTAGATGCCTGCACAGCACTCTCAGGAAGTATGAAAAGTAGGCAGTAGAGAGGAAGTTTCTAGATCAGTTACAGTTTGTTTACTTTCTATCACACATCTTAGGCATGAAATATCTTACACAACAGGGTTTTATTATCTCATTACAGTGGGCAAAGAGGAAGGATGGGAAGAGTCTGCATTATTTGGAAGACCTCTGGGAGTCTTTGAGCAACAACTAATAAAGTTATCCTAAAGAAGTCTATTAACTCTGGGGCATATCATTTTTTTATATACATGGGCTTCTGGAAGTAGCTTATTCCATGCACAGCATCTCCCTTCAAAGTCTTTTTTAAAGCAAGTGTTATCTTTATATTTGGTTACAAAATAGTAGGTTTCCATATGGCTTTTAAGTGTAGTATCTAAATTTGTTTTTTCAGTTCAACGGACATCACATATGATTTGGAAATTGAACCATTAAGCTGTGGGGATGAAAATTTTCAGAGTTGAAACAATAATGGAGAAGAAAAAACAGCATCTGGAATTGCAACAATGTTGAGAGTGTTCAGGAAATGGTCTCCTCACACCTACTGCGACATTTGTTACTGATGGTTTTAATGGAAAGCATCACGACAGAGCAGACTGAGGTTTTTGATGATTTGCCCTTGGAGGAAGGTCGGAACTGAGATCCACTCAGTAGACTGGACACAGCTGCTCCCAGTGTTCTGAGGTCCCTTTCATATTTTCTAAAACTTTCCTTCTGCAATTGTCTAGACAACTCTCTCCCATCTGACCTAATGCTTTCAAGTTCAGTTCTGACACTGTCTACCCAGACAGTCTACCTGTGTACCCCAGCTAAAGCCCAAGCCCATAAGGCTGCTCTACCACAGATGACAGTCATAAGCCCCACTGGCCACTGCCTTTGAGATTACATAACCTCTTTCCAGATTCATTAATGTTCTAGAACAACTCACAGTAAACATTTATTCACCAATAGTGGTTGTTAGAGAAAATGCAATGCAGGAAGAAACAAATAGAAGACAGGCATAGGTCAGGAGCCTAGGGAAGGAGCGGCTTGCATGGCCTCCCTGTCTAGGGAAGGGAAAGGTTTCCATGGCCTCCCTGTAGGAACCTGCAGCTCTCCATACACCAGCCCAGACATTTTCTCTGCCTACTCACTGCAGTGAAAACGCAGACATGGGTGACTGGCCTTGTCACTGACAGTTGAGATCTGTCTTCATTCCTCTTTACCTCTCTGAGGTTGAAGAATGAAGCTGGACGTTTCATGCTTTAGTCCAACCTTGGCCTTTTTAGTGACTAATCTCTATCCTCAAGCTACACAGGAAGTAGAGGATTACCACAGGAGCTGTCTCATTAACATGCAAGACACGCTTAACACCTAAGAGAAGGCAGAAGTTTTAAAAGCTCTGTTCATCTAAGTAGAAACTACACCCTAACATGCACAGTGTATAATGATATTAGCCAAGAATGTTGTCTGAAGTAGGAACTTGTGGTTTCTTTGGAAAGTCAGTTATGTCAAATGATGTTTTGCTGGGGAAGACATGTGAAGAATGTTTTCCTGAAGCAGACATAACTGAAAGGATGTTTTACTAAAACAAATGTGTGAAGGACACATGATGTTTAGAAACATTGTATGTATAATCCCACAGACAGTGGGAGCTCCAGCATTGGTTTGCTTTGCTCGGCCTCACTAGTCTTTGCTGAAGGCACCCAGGCATTGGTTCACCTTACACTGGCTTGCTGAGCTCTGTTTGTTGTGAAACCGCAGAGAGAAACTTGCCAAAGAACTTCTCTTGAGGTTCTTGTGGCTTCTTGCCTCTTTCATGAGCCTAGTGGTTTCTTCTGGATTGAACTGCCCTTGCTGGTTTGCGTGTGGTGCGTGCTAAGTGGTCTGGACTGTAGCTGCTGGTTTGTATTTGGTGTTTTATACTGGACTGCACTGCTCATATCCTGACAATAAAGATTGAATTCACCCCCAAAGAACCATTTCTAAATGTGTCAACTGCTCCTGTGTTCTAATAACTTTTCTTTGCCACTACTTCTGATTGTTGGTGGCTTAGAAGGAAGGTTGGATGTTGATTAAAGTATGTTGGAAAAATTAATGCTTACAATTGTCACTCCTATAAAACACCTGAGGGGGGAAAATTTTATTTTGACTTCTGATTTTTAAGCTTCTAGACCATAGCATTTGGCTCTGTTGACTCTTGGCCCCTGCTGAGGTAGAACATTATGTCAGTATGGCATAGGCATATGAAGAAAGCCACTCACTGCAGGGTAAATAAGAAACAGAGAAGAGTCATATATCGATTTCAAAGTTCCAAGTGATGAATCTTCAAGGAAGGTTCTACCACCAAATATCTCCATCACTGGGAACCAAACCTTTGTACATCTTGTTACAATTATAACCATGAACCTGTAAAAAGGATATTTCAAAAAATAGCCAATCATAAATTTGTTTTCTGTATTAATGAACATATTTATCTGTAAAAATTTATTACAAATGCATACATATTATAATTAACCTAGAAATAACTATTATGTATATATTATTATTATTATTAAACAAAAGATGCTTAATTTTGTTTTCTAGGCTTCAAAATATCCACATAGATAGTCTCCATAACCATTCTTTCTGTTGTGTGGCAATTCTTTCTTTTGAGCAGAATTTCTAAGTCAGGCAAAACATTCCATAACCAATATGTATGGAAAGGAAGCTGTGGCAAGTTAGCACAAGAAAAACTCAATTCTCCAGCATCCAGTAAAGTCGTCATACTGCAAAAGGGTCATTCCTGGGTTTCACTCTTCAGTTAGAAAACACTGTCACGTAAAAAGGAAATTACAGAATCTGGTAACTTAGTGAATGGCAACTGTATAAAGAAAGAAAAAAATTACAGCTGGCCTGGGGATCTCTAACTTTGTCATCTGTATGACTGATGTTACCTTTAACAAAAAAAAAAAAAAAAAAAGAACAGGCAGATGATTAGAGAAAGATGTATCTGAGCTGTGGGTGGAACAAAGCTCTATTTTGAACACATAGCATTGAGTCACAGTGTGATGTGAAAATATATAGGCCTTGAAACCAAACAATATAAGGAAGTCTGGAGAAAGAGAACTTTCAGAACTGAATTCAGGAGAGACAGAATGGCAAAGAGGTGGGGTACCAGACAGAGCAAAGCCACTGGAGGCAGAGAAGGACAAATTCATAAGCTAAAGTAAAGGTAGATGCCACACAAGTCACTAGTGGCGTTGGCTCATATGTGCAGAAATTGAGCAATTACTAGAGGCACTTTAAATTCATTATCTCATTAAGCCTCTCAGACTAAGAGGTGGGCATTACTACATTCATTTTGAAAATGAGTATGCGGAGAATTTGAATAGCCATGGTCAGGACCCACAGCCACACAATAAACTCGTGAAGCATCCGTCAAACAAGCACTTCCGTCGTTAAGTTGGAACTGTCTTGTGTTTGAAAGACTAGGCATACTCAAGAGAGACACAAAGCCAGCTGGGCTGTGATCTTCTGGGAGCTCCACTAGAATCTGACTCAAAGCTAGCTGTGTGGAGTAGAGGAGGAGCAGCTCACCCTGAGGTGAAGACCCAGGGCATGTGTTTTGGAAGTATAAAAAAGGACAGCTGAAGAGCAGAAAAAATGAAAAAACAAGGGAGTCTGTCCATAAACTGCACCATTGGGTCTCCTATCACTGTGGACACGTGGAACTTGATTCAGGAGGAAAATTCTAGAAAATAAGTTGTGAAGATATCGCAAATGGCAGGGTGAAGAGCTGGTGCACTCCAATCAGTTGCTGCTTCGAGTTCCTTTCAATGGATGTCAATTAATTCGGTGTATTTCTCAGCAGAGACTCCCACCACGATGTGGGAGCGCTCCCATGGGCAGCGCTGCAGAGAGCATCAGGCTAGCACCACACCATAGCTGTAAGTCACAGCCAAGGATCGGGAGACCTCCTAAAGGGTCTGCTGTGTAGACACCACCACAGCCTATCTCAACTGTTAACTACACAGAGGCCTTCACAAGATAAATAGCAAATCTCACTGGACAAAAACAGCCAAAAGCTTGCTGGATTTGATTTCCTGTGAGGTGGTGGAGGGTGAAATGTTAAATGAACTTTGCATCTAGAAAGAAAAATGTTATATATCTGGTTACATTTCTTAGTCCTCTTGTCATGTATAAGGAAAGCTCTAAGATACTTAACTATACACAAGTTACAACAAACATACGAAGATTCTAAATGTGACGAGAAAATGCAGCACAGTAAGGGGATTGAAGAACAAACGTAAGACATCGAGGTTAACTCCCTGGGTCTGCTTTTCCTCCACACATCTCAGAGGTGGGCTTGGAGAAAGCACATGAAAAAAGCCAATGAATTCAAACAAAAGATTCCCTGAAAAATGACTAAAAAAGTAAATACCCTCAAATCAGAAAATCTTCAGACAACATAGAAGAAACATCATCTTGAAACACACACACACACACACACACACACACAGGCAAAAGCTGACTGAGGAGACTAGATTTCTATCCACACTAGGATATCTAAAACTTTCTGCCACTGGGATATCAAAGAAGAATAGTAAGGAGTTGGGGTTTCAAACCATAACAGATGGTAACAAAGTAATTCTTCCTGGCGTGTCCATGATTACACTACATGGAGCCTGAATATCCACCTCTGTTAGCAGGAGTGAGGCATCTCTTCCTTGTTGCTTGAGTAATACTAGAAAAGGCCTCATGGTAATTCAATACTAAAATTACCCATCAGTAGATATGTCACCTTCATATGTTCCAACACAGTGGAGAGAACACATGACTGTCACCTTTACACAGAGGTAGGCGGAGGCAACCTTGGGTGTCCATGAAGCTAAAGTTCAGACCCAGTATTTCTACCTCCTCTGGGGGGAGCTTGCACAGGGCAACTTTGCATTACTGAACCAGCATTAGACAACATTGGCTGAAGCAGAATAGGTAAATGCTCCTCCTAAAAGGGCATGAACCAAGGAAGCCTCAAGACTTCAGATAAATGAAAAGGTCTGTTGATTCCAAACCAAGACAGTAGAGAAGTAAGAATCACCATTTTGAGGCACTCAAATACTATGAAACACTACAAAAAATACCTAGAACAATAATCTATTTTCCAAAGAGTCTAGGTCCCTGTTCTGTTGCTGTGAAGAAACATGAACAAGACAACTCTCATGAAAGAAAACTTGTAATTGAAGCTTGCTTACAGCTTCAGAGGCTTAGTTCTTTAACATCATGGTGGAGAGCTCAGTGGCAGGTGCAGTCATGGTGTTTCAGCAATAGAACACTGACAAAAAACACGGGATAAACCCAAATAATTCTATATTAGGACAAGCCACAATAAAACTGCTAAAAATTAAAGACATTAAAATGAGCCAGGGTGGCAGGTACTATGCTAATGCTAAGAGGAAAACATTCATGGGACAACAGACTTTTGGGTAAACTGAAAAATCTTTTAAACCTGAATCTAAACCTAGAAAGAAAATGTTGTCTTAATTACTTTTCTATTGCTATGTTTCAACAGTATGACCAAGGCAATTGTATTTTTGTCTTACAGTTTTAGAGGTTTAGAATATTTGATGGCAGATTGGAGAAACCTGAGCAGTTGTTGAGAACTTATATCTTGAACCTCAAGAAGGCAGAGAGAGCTAACTTGAAATAGCACAGGCTTTTGAAACCACAAAAATAGGCTTTACTGCAACATACATTTACCAACAAGGCTATACGTCTTAATCCTCCCCCAAAGAACTACCACCAAGTCCACCAGGACCAAGTATTCCAATTTCAAAGACTTAAGGAAGGACATCTCATAAAACTGACCATAAGTATCCTTCAGAAATAAAAGAGAAATCAAAGCTTTTCTTTTGGGGACAGTGACATCTCATTATTTTATTCCAAGGTGGTTTAAAGTGTGTGTGTGTGTGTGTGTGTGTGTGTGTGTGTGTGTGTGTGTGTGTGTGTGTGTGTTTCTATTAGAAGATTCTAGCAGGTGGTGAGACTACAGACTTGCAATACCATAGCAAATCTCAGATCATCTTGAGTGAAAAAAACAAACATAGGAGAGATAATGAACTGCCAATGGAGGGTGGCTAAAGAAAGGTACTTAAAATGAAGGGAAAAGATAAAATAAAGACCCTTGGAGTTTTAGGGGGGAAATATAGTAACACAACGATATGGGAAATTAGTAGATTTTTAGTAGATTTTTCTTTCTCTTTGCATTTCCTAAATAATTTTTGAAGGCAGAAATACTGTCTGATGTCACGTTTATCTTGATATGAATTCTTCAAATGTAGGATGATAGATGAAAATAGATTTTCATAGTTTCTCCAGTATAGATGCTGTGTCCTGGAGTACGTATAAAGCTAAAGCATGCACTCTTGATGTTAAAGAGACACTATAAATACACTTAAGTGGCATTCTAAAACTAGTCCTAGTAACCTGTAAGAAAATAGGCAAACAAAATAGAAAAATGAAATAAAAAATAATCATTGGCATAAGCTCTAATATACCTAAGAAATATGCTGTAAATGGTAATGATCTAAGAATGCTAACTGGAAGAGCAGAGCAGATCAAGCAGCAGGCTTCAATGTGACAGCTTCCTACTGAAGAAGTAGCATTATCTCAAATTCAGAGACTTAAAAGATCAGGAATCTTATTGGTCTAGAGACTGGTCCTTAATCAGTTTTGCTGGGCTAAAAAGAAAGTAGTTTAGTGGAGAAGTGTTCCCAAAGGAGGCTGTTGGAGGGAATCTATGTCTTGTTTTACTAGGTTTTAAAAGAGCATTCTTTGAATTCTCTGACTCGTGTGTGTGTGTGTGTGTGTGTGTGTGTGTGTGTGTGTGTGTGTGTGTGTATGCGTGTTCTTATGTATGTGCTCAGATGTGCAAATGTATACTTATGTGTGGAAATTTGAGACTAATGTCCAGAATCTACCTTGATAGCTTCCCATCTTATTCATTGATATAACATCTCTTTATTGAACCCAGAGCTTGTCAGTATGGCTTGTTCCAGGAATACCATGTCTCAGTTTTCTGAGCACTGAAATTACAGGTTAGTTGCCATCCTGCTTTGACCCTTGTGCTAGGGATTCAAACTCATTTCCTCATGTTTTCATGGTCAGTAAACTGCTGTGTGCTGTCTATGTTCACTGAGAAGGTGTCTTTGGAAGCAGGTTGCCCCTACTTCAGACCCAAATGCTTATGTCAAGCATCCTCCAAACCCCCTTGTCCTAGCTCAAGTTGGCCTCTGGCTCTGAAACTTGGAAAGTACAACCAGCTAAGTTTATTAAAAATATTATGCCCTTGAGAACTGGAAGGTGAACCATCTCCTAGAGAACAGATGTTACTCTTGTTTAATCCCATGATATAAAAATATCTGCCATGGAACCAGGAAGCAGGACACTCCGTCACAGAGAAGCTTGGCTGGGAACGCTAGTTGACTACCACACCCTCCACAGCCAATTTCAACTGGGTCCTTGGAAGCTCCAAAGATGAGTAAAGACATAACTCTTGTGTGCTCTCATTGGGTGACTGTAGTCGCCTCTGTTAGATGTTGCCAACCTATGATTGAATGATGTTTTGCTCTTTATCTACCTCCTCTCTCTATCCCCTATTTGCTATTTACTCTTTTGCCTTTGTTTGCTGAATAGTTAATAAACTTGTTGGCTCAAATCCTAAAAAAACACTACCAAAGATCATTCTTCAGATGATACAGACCACAAAACATGCCAAAACGTGCATCGCCTCTATCCTCAGCATGCAGTCCTTGAGTTTGAATCACAGCCTATTTCTGCTCTTTACCAGCAGTCAGACTACATTAAAATTCCTCTCTGACTCTCTTACATAACTTTCTCTTTTCTATCAAAACTCTCTGTCTTTCTCTGAAATAAAACTCAAGAAAATATTTCAAGTTTACCTGGCTGATGGAAGATCATCTGTCACTACAAACTCCCTAGTCATATCAGCAAAGCCTGGTTAGTCCTGAGTAGGCACAGTCAAAGAACCCAGCAATTTGTATGTAGACATCTCAGAACTCATTATTCATGTGAGTATGTGCCTACTGCATGCCACCCTTGCAGAAATAATTTCAAATATAGCAATATAGAGAAATTGAAAGTAAAAGTATACAAAAAAGTTCTGTTATGCAAACACAATGGATACAGGAATATCAGATAAAATATAATTCATAGTAAGAGAAGTGATGAGGGACACAGAGAAAAGTTACCTGATAAAATGCCAACCTACCAGAGTGGGCAGCAATCTTTACACTGCCCAGCAGCAGGTAGGATGCCACTTACAAGTGCCCATGACATGGAAAATACATCAAGATGTAGCCTGTCCTAGGTGACAGAAAGCAAACAAAACAAAACAAAAAAAAATGTCGAAGGATTGACATCATATAGAATGTGTCATTCAGCCCCAAGGGATTTAGATAGTGTGTATAAGACAACTCAGAACATAAAAATCTCCAACGCCCTGGAAACTATATAGTACGTCTTAAATAATCCATGAAGCAAAGAGAATGCTTTAAGGAAAAAAAATTAAATACTATTTCAACTTAATGAAATATTTAAAATAAAACATAGCAAAATTTATAGGATGAAGCTAAAGCAGCTGTCAAAAGGAAACTTAAAACAATTGTTTACATTTAAAAAAAAAAGGTCTCAATTCAGCTACTGAGGCTCTCATCTTGAGAACCTATAGAAAATAAAAGATTAAAAGAAACCCAGAGAAGCAGGAAGAGGTGGCTAGCTCTGAAGCAGCGTTTTCAAATTATAATCTGCACAACAAGGGTGGACTGGCCCAGTAAATCAGCAGAACCCAATCCTTTGTTGTTTATGCAGCATGAACCTTATGATGAAAAAGAAAACAGACACCTGCCTATGGGAAGATACAAAGTCAATCCTGGCCTTTTGGTTTATCTTTCTCACCAGCTGATGGAGAAGGTGGGAGACATCTTTGCTTACTTCATAATGCTACCTTTAATTTTCACGTGTTTAAAAGCTTCACAGAGCTTCTGTTGCAGAAACAAAGGAAGCTGATTATTCTTCTGAGTGATATAGCAACAAACTGTAAGGAGGGTTGTATGTAAAATAAAATATAGAGACAAATAGATTTTCACCTTTATTTGCATTGTAATTTCTGATTTGAATACTCATTGGAAATTGGTCTAAAATGCAATAATACAACGATCTCTTTGAAAGTTGTCCTGGATTCTGAGGAAGGCATGTGTTCTATCTACCTCCCCCAAACAGGAAGTCAAAGGCTGTCAGTCCAAAGTTTGGTGCACTCATTAAATGTGACAGATATTACTATGTACCACTTGGTAAATTTTCATTTGTTCTGAAGGCCTCAAATCTTCTATACATGTTATATCTTCAAGCACCCAACCACCATGCCAGTGTCCTGTATCTGGCAGAATTTAATACAATACAGCCAACATGGTCCCCAAATGGCATATGCTACTGAACTTGGGCACAAACTTCACAGCTGGGAAAGAAGTGACTGTCTCTTCAAGGTAGAAGCCAAAATATGGCTGTATGTCAAACCAGGGTTTTAAGACCCCAAACTGTGTGCACTACAAAAGTCAGTCCCCTGGGGGGGGGGCATTACTCATGACCATGTGCTGCCTGCAGCATGTCTACAGAGAACGGCGTAAAAAGCACCCTAACCACTGTCATGATGTACAAACTCTAGTCATCAGTTACATCAGAGGCACTGGCTCATGACATTCATCTCGCTGTAGTTCTTTATCATATCAGATCAGCAAATTTGCTTTAAACTACTGTGCAATAAAAATCTCATTGCTTTTATTAGGTGTGAGAAAACCCTGGCTTTTCTTTGGCTGAGCAGTCGATCTCCCTCATCTTGCCTGTCAGTCAGTGATGCAGAAGATACCTGTGGCCTGTGCCATGCTCCACTTCCTAGTAACACAGACGTACATTTCATGGCATCTCTTGTGGAACATTGGTATTATACAGAGGGCGTTGGCTGGCACACGGCTCTCACAGCAGCCACCAGTTGAAGCTTGGAGACTGGCCTTTACCTTCCTACTGTATCTACTTTCTGACTTCCAAGCCACCCAGTGTATTAGTTGTTTTGTTCAGTTCTGTCTTGTTTTACCACTGCTAGGTGGAATCATAATGATTTGGCTCATTACTATCAAAATCTATTTAAAAACAGGAAATTTCACTTTCACTACAAAGAATCAATGGGATGCTTCTCACTTTGATAACTGGGGTGCCTGTCTGTGTGGCTTCTGTCCCTACAGTCCCAGTCTCATGCTCTAGCTATAGAGACTTCCACTTCCCAAAGAAGCTCAAGTCATCAGAAGATTCAACTAATCCTGCAGCAGACGCTGTAAACCTTTGCATACATTTGGTGGGTGAACTGTTTTCCTGTACTGCACAGAATCGAGTGTGTATCTGGTCCAGGGTGGTAAGTATGTGTTTAAAATGCCAACATTTGGGAGACATATCTGTGAGTTTGAGGACAGTCTGGTCTATGTAGTAAGGTCTGGGCTAACCAGGACTATACAATGAGATCCATTCTGTTTCAGAAAAGGAAAGGGAAGGGAAGGGAAGGGAAGGGAAGGGAAGGGAAGGGAAGGGAAGGGAAGGGAAGGGAAGGGAAGGGAAGGGAAGGGAAGGGAAGGGAAGGGAAGGGAAGGGAGGGAAGGGAAGGGAAGGGAAGGGAAGGGAAGGGAAGGAAGGGAAGGGAAGGGAAGGGAAAGGAACATAAGGAAAGGGAAGGGGAGGGGGAGGGAATGAGGAGGGGAGGGAAGGGGAGGGAATGAGGAGGGAAGGGGAGGGGGGGAATGAGGAGGGGAGGGGAAGGGAGGGGAAGGGAGGGGAGGGGAGAGGAGGGAAAGGGGAGGGAATGAGGAGGGGAAAGGAGGGGAGGGGAGGGAAGGGAATGGAAGGGAATGGAAGGGAATGGAAGGGAAGGGAAGGGAAGGGAAGGGAAGGGAAGGGAAGGGAAGGGAAGGGAAGGGAAGGGAAGGAAAGGAAAGGAAAGGAAAGGAAAGGAAAGGAAAAGAAAGGAAAGAAAGCATGGGGAGAGGGAGAAAAATGGGTCTAGAGAGATGGCTCAGGGATTAAGAGCACATACTGCTTTAGCATAAGACCTGAGTTTGATTCTCAGCACCCACATTGGGTAACACACAGCTCAGTGAGATCTGACACCCTCTCTGGCCTCTCCAGTCAATACATTCACGTGAACAAGAACACACTTGAATACACACATATTCACATAATTAAAAACCATACTGGGATTTCTAATTGCCCATCCTTCTCAGTTCATTTGCCTTTCCTCTCCATACTCACACCTCCTGGACATTCCCAGAGGCACTAACTGTACCCATCTGCCCTGGTGCTCATCATGTCTGCCATCAATTGCCCTCACCATGGCAAAACACTTAGTCACCATGGACCTTTCACTTTCCTATGCTAATATCCAAACCACTAGGAATTCTGCTAGTCTTACTGTCAAGATGTGTCCAGAACTTGTTCCAGATGTGGTAGCAGGCATTGTAATCCCAACACTCAAGGGACTGAGGAAGCAGGCCAATGTGTTTGAGGCCATCCCGAGTATGTCCTCAAAACCAACCTCAAAAAAAGACAGACATGGATTCCTAAATCTGACTTCTCCTGACTTTTATTCTGGTCTGAACCACCACCTCCTGGCCACACAAAAGATACCTGGATACTGCAGCCACATCTCCTCCAAGAAGGCTTTGAGGTGGAATTCAAGTCATACAATGGCACGGCTCCCCTTCTCATCCAAAGTGAAAAGCCAAGCTGGTGTCCCTGCCTACACTTACAGTAGGGTCATATCTTCCTAAATCCACGGCAAGCTGAAAACACTTTAAGTCAAAAAAAAACACTAAACCCAAGTTACGGAACATTTTAGTTTGATCTGGTCATTTCAATGTTCTCAGAAGACATACATTAGCCTGTATAGTTGAGAAAAATCATCTAATGCCTAGCTTATTTTAAAACAGACATGAATAACTCTGGGGTTTATTTTACAAAAAACTGTACTAAAAGTGAACATTACAGAATACAGGAATCCTGACTGGATGGAATGCATTTTCACTGTGTGGTAAAGTCAAAATACCTGAAGTTGAGCCACTCTCTGTTGAGAACCATCTGCACGTAACAATGGCTACCAAAAATCCTGTGAGCCTGCCCAGTCACCCATGCCTCTCCAGACACCCCGTGGACCATGTCTACCACCCTCTCCCCATCACTCATTCTGCATCAGTTCTGAAAGCCTCCCTGCTCAGCTCTAGAGCATCATTTGTCCCAGAGTATTTGCTCTGGCAGATCTCTGTGTGGAGTATCACCCTTCCCCTGGTCTCTCCATGATTAACCTTTGCTCATAGGTCACTGTCCTAATGATGCCTATGTGGTCACGTGATTTCAGCCAGCTGCTCTGCCTCCCTAACCTCATGTCACCCCATACTCCTGCCCTTTCTTATTTGGTCTCTTCATACCCTGCTTTGCTTCTATGTCTGACACAGCATCCATCATTATCCAATGTATTATTTAATTACCTTGTCTTGCTCTGCCAAGTGCAAGACACAATCGGTAGGTTGTTTCTCCACTACACTCTGTGAGCAGTGGGAACAGTGCTCCACACACAGTAGATGTGAATAAATGATTGATTGCTGTGTGAATGCTTGCACTAAGAATGTTCACAAAACATGTAAGCTATTTGAGAATATGATGTTTTTATTCTGTGGTTTTCTAACAAAACAATGAAAACAAATTTGGAAACTTTAAAAATGCATCACATATTAATGTGAAGAAACAAAACTCATCAATACATCCCCAAATCAACAAATATGGCTGTTTTAAGCATACTTTCTATAAGTATTTATATTACATTTTACATAGTATTATGTTTATTGAATTTTTGCTGAATATACAAAGTCATTTCTATGCCACTGAAAATATATCTAAACATATTTTTCCCAACAAGTTGCTTAAAACTCCTTTATGCAAACCATTACCTCTTGAATGATTTTTTTAATTTGTGTTATTCATTTGTGTAGTTGTGTTATAGCAACTACAGAGTTGCTTGGTACCACAATCAACATGATTTTTCTCGTGTATCTTAATTTCTCCAGACTCATTCACTGAGGTGACAGAAGAGACTCTGGAGCAAAAGGCCCAAAAATACTAACATGGAAATAAGGTTGCTTATGATCTTACAATCTTGCCTTTAGTTGTGCATTTGAAGGAACTCAATAAAGAGTTGAAGGTAAGCCGGGCCGTGGTGGCACACGCCTTTAATTCCAGCACTTGGGAGGCAGAGGCAGGCATATTTCTGAGATCAAGGCCAGCCTGGTCTACAGAGTGAGTTCCTGGACAGCCAGGGCTATCCAGAGAAACCCTGTCCTGAAACAAACAAACAAACAAACAAACAAACAAAGAATTGAAGGTAAAATCCTGAAGATGTATTTGCACATCCATGTTCCTCAAAGCATGTATTACAATTGCCAAGACACAGAACAACACAAAGAGCCCATTATGAAGACAGTTCTTTTGTTTTTGTTTTGTTTTAAGTTCTGAGTAAAGTAAATGAAGCATCATTCAACCTTGAGGAAGAAAGTCCTCTCATTGTGAACAGACCCTGGTAATGTTATGCTAAGAGATATCCCAGTATGGTAGCATATACCTGCAATCCCAACACTTAGAAGGGATAAGGGCACATAATTCAATTCCTCATTGGCTAGGTAGGGAACTCAATGCCAGCCAGGGTTTTTTGAGATTCTGTCTCAACAAAATTAAAGGCAGAATATAATGGTGGTGTCTACAGACTTGGGAAGAAGGATGGGGAGCTATTGTTGGTAGGTTTGAAAGTATAAATTTTGCATAGTGAAAAACAAGTACTATAAAGCCTGAGGCAATTGAATATAAATGACTCAACTCTACTGAAACACCCCTTCCTCCAAAAAACAGTAATTAAAATGGTAACTGTTATATTATATGATTGTTACTACAAGTAAAAATACATTTATCTTAAAAGTTCTTTATTCCTTGCCAGTCTAATAAGATTTGAACTGTAATTTAGAAATTGAGGCTGATGGACTCTTTTTCTACCTGCTATTTACATGTCTTCTGTCTTTTCATTTTCTTTGCCAATTTTCTATTGATGCTTTTAACTTTTTTATTGATTCAAGTGAGCTCTTTGTATATAGAAAGATTAAACTTTACTCTTTACATGTGCTGAACATATTTTCCATCATACTGTCTTTGTTTGACATGTATTTTGCAATAACTTGTTCCTACATTCAATAACTAAATTTATTAATCTTTTCCTTAGTCTCATGGCTAATCTTGGCTGTCATCTTGACCACTTCTGAAATCAGCAAATCTCAAACTTCTGGCCATTCCTGTGAATGATTTTCTCAATAAGATTATTTGAAGATGGAAGAACCACCCTAAATCTGAGCTATATTTTATAATGTCAGTCCACATAAAAAGACATGGAAAGAGGAAGCTGTTTTAATCTTCTAGCTCTCACTCTTGCTGGCAAGATCATCTGTATACACTCTTGCTAAGGAATGCCTTTGCTAGGAGCAAAACCAGCTTCTTTAGAATTCTAATATAAAGACTGGAGAGCAGCAGTTCACTTTCAAGGAATCCTCCAGAACTCTAACACCAGATTGAGACTTTTAAGACATACAGCAACTAAATAACTATAGGATTCTTGGCCTTTCATCATGAGATACATTGTTGGACTGCTGGGACCATAACCTGTCTGTTGAATAAATTGTATATGTGTGATTTATTGTGATTTTATATATATTGAACATATGAAATTATATATACATACATATTTATATATAATTTGAATGTCAGTCTAGTAAATTGTGTGTGTGTGTGTGTGTGTTTTCTACACTTCTGTTCCTGTAGAAAACCCATTTAGAATTCATTGCTGGGGATAAATGTACTAGTGTAAATTAGTACAGCCATTATAAATATTAGTATGGATGTTTATTTAAAACTTAAAATACAGAACTACCATATGACCCAACTGTACCACTCTTACACACACCGAAGGTCTCCATATCCTACCACCAAGATACATGTATGTCGATGTTTACCACTGCCCCATTCACAATGGCAAAGAAGTGGAACCTTGAAAGGCTGGATGCAGCAGTGTAGGGTAATATCAGGACAGGGAAGTGGGAAGATGTTGATTCGGGAACAGGGCTAGGGAAGAGGGCTTATGGGACTTTCAGGGAATGGGGAACCAGAAAAGGGGAAATCATTTGAAATGTAAATAAAGAATATATCTAATAAAAAAAAAAAGCAAGTGACTCTCCTGGAACTCAAGATAGACTGCTTTTGACTTCATAAATTACCCATTTAACTGGAATAAAATATAGTTGGAAAATAAATTTACAAAAAAGAAGTGGAACCAGCCTAGACAGATGCACAGATAACAGAGGTGTGGTGGTACACATACGTGCACACAAAATGGAATTTCATTCACCTGTAAAGTGATCTGATTCATATTTTAAGCTCTTCCTCTGCTATTTAAAGTTCCCTGTAAGTTTTCCCAATGTTACTGCTTTTGTGTAGAATTTATCCATTAATTCAAGCTGAGCTGAGGTGTCAATATTATTTTTCTCTCCAACAGGCCATTAATTCCATGCTTGTGGATTGGCAGGATTAATATAGTAAAAATGGCCATCTTGCTTTAAGCAATCTACAGATTCAATGCAATCCCCATCAAAATTCCAATTCAATTCTTCATAGAGTTAGAAAGAGTAATTCTCAAATTTATCTGAAATAACAACAAAAAAAAAAAAAAAAACAGGATAGCTAAAACTATTCTCAGCAGTAAAAGAACTTCTGTGGGAATCAGTATCCCAGACCTCAAGCAGTACTACAGAGCAATAGTGCTAAAAACAGCATGGTATTGGTAGAGTGACATGCAGGTAGATCTATGGAATAGAATTGAAGACCCAGAAATGAACCCACACACCTATGGTCACTTGATCTTTGACAAAGGAGCTAAAAACATCCAATGGGGGGGGGGGGAGAAACATGATTTTCAACAAATGGTGCTGATTCAACCTCGGCATATAGAAGAATGCAAATTGATCCATTCTTATCTCACTGCACAAAACTCAAGTCCAAATGGATCATGGACCTCCATATAAAACCAGATACACTGCATCTAAGAGAAGAGAAAGTGGGGAAGAGCCTCAAACACATGGGCACAGAAAAGTTTCTGAACAGAACACCAATAGCTTATGCTCTAAGATCAAGAATCAACAAACAGGACCTCATAAAATTGCAAAGCTTCTGAAGGGTAAGGACACTGTCAATAGGACAAAACAGCAACCAACAGATTTGGAAAATATCTTTACCAATCCTACATCTAATAGAGGGCTAATATCCAATATATATAAAGAACTCACAAAGTTAGACTCCAGAGAACCAAAGAACCATATTAAAAAATGGGGAACAGAGCTAAACAGAGAATTCTCAACTGATGAAACTCAAATGGCCGAGAAGCACCTAAAGAAATGTTCAACATCTTTAGTCATCAGAGAAAACAACTCTGAGATTCCACCTCACACCAGCAAGAATGGCTAAGATTAAAAAAACAAAAACAAACAAAAAAATCTCTGTCACAGGTGACAGCAGATGCTGTCAAGGATGTGGAGAAAAAGGAACACTCTTCTATTGCTGGTGGAATTGCAAGCTGATACAACCACTCTGGAAATCAGTCTGGAAGTTCCTCAGAAAATTGGAACTAGTGCTACCTGAGGACTCAGCTATACCACTCCTGGGAATATACTAAGAAGATGCTCCAACATGTAATAAGGGCACATGCTCCACTATGTTCATAGCAGCCATATTTATAATAGCCAAAAGCTGAAAACAACCCAGATGTCCCTCAACAGAGGAATGGATACAGGAAATTTGATACATTTATACAATGCAGTACTACTCAGTAAAAAACATGACTTCATGAAATTCTTAGACAAATAGATGGAACCTGAAAATATCATCCTGAGTGAAGTAACTCAGTCGCAAAGGAACACACACCATATGTACTCACTGATAAGTGGCTATTAGTCATCCCATATACAGTTACCAAACCGGGATGCTATTATGGATGCAGGGAAGTGCTTCCTGACAGGAGCCTGATATGGCAGTCTCCTGAGAGTCTCTGTCAGAGACTGACAAATACAGAAGCTGGATGCTTTGCACCCAACCACTGGACTGAGTGATGTGTCCCCAATGGAGAAGTTGGAGAAGGGAGTGAAGGAGTTGAGGGGTTTTGCAGCCCCATGGAGAGAGCAATAGTGTCACCCGGCCAGACACCCCAGAGCTTCTGGGGACTGGACCACCAACCAAAGAGTACATATGGAGGGACCCATGGCTCCGGCTGCACATGTGGCGGAGGATGGCCTTGTTGACATCAGTGAGAGGAGAGGCTCTTGGGCCTGAGGGTGTTCCATGCCCCGTGTAAGGAAATGCCAGGAAGGAAGACCAGAGTGGGTGGGTGGATAGGGAAGCACCCTCATAGAGGCAGTAGGGGGTGGGATTGGGGGTTTCTTGAGGGGAGACCTAGAAAGGGAAAATATTTGAAATGTAATTTAAAAAAAATCCAATTAAAAAGAAAAAACTGTCAAAAAAGGTATTTAATTGTTGGGGTTTGTCTACTAATCGTTTTCTGCTTGACTTGGGACACTGTCGTTATCATCCATCACGACGGTATGTGTGAGGGCCACTCAGATCTCGGAATCCATCACGACGGTTTGTGTGAGGGCCACTCAGATCTCGGAATCCATCACGACTGTATGTGTGAGGGCCACTGAGATCTCGGAATCCATCACGACGGTATGTGTGAGGGCCACTGAGATCTCGGAATCCATCACGATGGTATGTGTGAGGGCCACTCAGATCTCGGAATCCATCACGACGGTATGTGTGACGGCCACTCAGATCTCGGAATCCATCACGACGGTATGTGTGAGGGCCACTGAGATCTCGGAATCCATCACGACTGTATGTGTGAGGGCCACTCAGATCTCGGAATCCATCACGATGGTATGTGTGAGGGCCACTGAGATCTCGGAATCCATCACGACGGTTTGTGTGACGGCCACTCAGATCTCGGAATCCATCACGACGGTATGTGTGAGGGCCACTCAGATCTCGGAATCCATCACGACGGTATGTGTGAGGGCCACTCAGATCTCGGAATCCATCACGACTGTATGCGTGAGGGCCACTCAGATCTCGGAATCCATCACGATGGTATGCGTGAGGGCCACTCAGATCTCGGAATCCATCACGATGGTATGTGTGAAGGCCATCAGATCGCAGAATCATTCACAATTGTTGGACCTGAGATCCGTGTCCTTATCACTCATTCTAATTTCAGCACTGTGTTTGCTGCCTAGAACTGCAATTATTTATTTATTCTTTCTCCTCTATTAATTCGTGAGGTTTCTATTTTCCTTCTTTGTCTGGATGCACTGTAGTGCTTGTTTCACAGTAGCTTGCAATGGCATTTGTGAGTACGTGTCACATGGCTGGGGAGATGGCTCGGTGGGCAAGGTGCCTCGATAAGCAGATATGAGGACCTGAGTTCAGATCCTCAGCACCTGGTAAAAGCCAGACACCAGCCTGCAACACAGCACTAGGATGCAGGAAGGTAGGGAATAAGGGCACAGGTGTGGAGTCTGCAAAGAAGCAAACAGCCCACTAGCCAGTAGCCAATCAGCGAGCTCTGACTTTACTGAGAGAGCCTGTCACAGAAGGTAGAGAAAAACGCCAGGTACAAAAATGTGTAAACATGCAGAGTCTCAGTCAGGGCTTCTATTCCTGCACAAACGTCATGACCAAGAAGCAAGTTGGGAAGGAAAGGGTTCGTTCAGCTTACACTTCCACACTGCTGTTCATCACCAAAGGAAGTCAGGACTGGAACTCAAACAGGTCAGGAAGCAGGAGCTGATGCAGAGGCCATGGAGGGATGTTCTTTAGTGGCTTGCTTCCCCTGCCTTGCTCAGCCTGCTCTCTTATAGAACCCAGGACTGCCAGCCCAGGGATGGCACCACCCACAAGGGGCCCTCCCACCCTTGATCACTAATTGAGAAAATGCCTTATAGATGGATCGCATGGAGGCATTTCGTCAAGGGAGGCTCCTTTCTCTCCAGCTTCTGTCAAGTTGACACACGAAACCAGCCAGTACACATACACCACACATATAAAAATCAGTCCATCTGAATATAAATAAATCAATCAGCCAATTGATTAATAGACTGGTCTTTCTGGCCTTGATGATTTTAGAAGTGGTTTTAGAAACATGTCCACAGTAGAGTAGGTTAGGAAGGAAAGTAAAAGAGGTGAATGGTCTTCTACCACAAAGCCAAGTGCGGAAAGTATGATCTTATGACTTTAGGAAAGATATCCAGTTCTAAAATAAAGCCCCCAGTATAAACAAACCAAGTACCTAACTTGGCACAAGCTGTGTAGGCAATACTCAGGATTCAGGCTTTGACCTTGGTACAATCCATTTATTTACTTCATTAGCTCTGTCCCTGACCTTCTCTAAGTTTCTCTAAACCTGACAGAAGCCCTCTTATTGTACACTGATATCCCCTCCAACAGCAATATCCATGTGAGTATTACATAGTAAGCAGTGAATTGTTTCTGACTGAGGAGATTTCAAAACTAAATAAACAAACCTTTTTCACTCAGTGGGACTGGTCCTATATGGATACTTCCATCAAAATTAGTTTTTTATGTCATTTAAGTGCCTGGGTTATCAATTGAGGAAGTATTCACTGCAAAGTGTTTGTAGACTCACATGAACTCTGAGGGGACAAACTAAGGGTTGTTGAGAAACGTACAGAGGAGCCTTGGGGAGCCAGTAGCTCATAGAGATTTCTTGAATGGTGCTTTAGCAACTTCCAGCTAGACCTTGGTCCTCATACCCTAACTTTTCAGACACTGACACTTCATGCTGCTCCTCCCAGGACAAATTTTCTAAGAATTCAACGTGCCTACTGTGCCATTTACAAACATCCATAGAACTCAAAAGTGTACACCACCATGTTTCTGACTGCTTAGGTGGGCAGGCTAAGCTAGGTGGAATACCCCTTGGGATTCATTCTGACATTGCTGAAAAGGGGACCATCTGGAAGCCTCTCCTGCGTATCTGACATCTCATCTCTCTACACCAAGATGAGCTCATCACAGCGTGGGGCTATCAGGAGAGCCTCACGCTCTAGAAATAAGGGAAATGAGCATCCTTAAAGACAGGCAGAAGCTCTACAAGTCCTTAGAACTTGGCCTGGTATGTTCTAACATGTCATTTGTGCTCCCTTTAGCTTGTCAACCAGAACAACAAGGATTTGGAAGGAAAGAAATTAGGCTCAAATGCCTTGGAATGCAGGGCCATTTTTGTTGGGTCTCCTAAAAACAGGAATAAAGAACAACTGAGGAAGTCCAAGAGCAGGAGAAATGGTGTTCCCACGAAGATGAGCACATTTACTCATTGTCCAATAGCAAATGGGCAGCTCTGAAAGAAATATAACACAGACCAAGAGTGTGGGGAGCTGTTTTGATGGGCTCTAAAGATGGCGCCTGGCCATGCCAGGCTCGCTGCTCGATGAATGGGCGGGTCCTTGTCTGGAAGAGCTTGAGCGCCTAGCCTGCTTCCGCCTTGTTCAGCCTATGAGCATCTGCCTCATGGCTCATGGGGATTGGTTCACTATAATATATTTAAGGAGTTTGGGGAAGTGCCTCGGGAGTCAGAAGATTGTTCAAGGTTCCTGAATAAACCACTTAAAGAAGAGTTCGTGTGTTGTGTCTTTCCTCGCTGGTCGAAATAGGCACAACAAGTGGTGGCCCATACGGGATCCTCCATCTCTTATGACTCAGAACTTTTTGTGGTCAGGGCAGCCGGCTGGTAAGTTCCCAGGTAAGGAGGGAAAAAGGGAAAAGTCCTCGGTACAAGAGGCTATAAAGACTCCGGTGTGGAGCGATAAAGAATCGCTGAAGTGCGATCTAAGTGAAAGTAAATATGGGCGCTTCTCCATCACACCCAATTTTTCTGGCTCTTCAGGAGCTGCTGAATTCAAAGGGGTTGAAGTTAAAGAAAGGCACACTTGAGAGGTTCCTTGGTGAGGTTGATTTGGTTGCCTCCTGGTTTGTGGTATCAGGAAATCTTACCGTGGCGAGTTGGGAAAAGTTAGGGAAAGACTTAGATTTTGCCTGTGGAAAGAAAATTTTGTGTCTGTTAGATACAGGAGCAGATGAAAGTATTATAGTAAAAAAGGATCAGCCTGCTAGTTGGCCAATACAAGCTTCTTCACAGACTCTACAAGGACTAGGCTATGCAAAAACCCCAGACATGAGTGCAAGAGAGTTAAGATGGCAAGATGCGGAAGGTCGTAAGGGTGTTATGCAGCCTTATGTTTTAGAATTACCAGTCTCCCTATGGGGGAGAGATCTCTTGCTGGAAATGGGGTTCAAATTGAGTAATGATTCGCCCTATTCCCTTAAGGCTCAAGCCATGATGAGAGATATGGGGTTTCATCACAGTTTTGGAGTGGGAAAATATTTACAAGGAAGAAGAAATCCAGTTCAAGCTAGAGGAAATAATGGAAAGGAGGGTTTGGGTTTTTCATAGGGGCCACTGGGGAAGGAATACCTATTACTTGGAAAACAGAGGAGCCAGTGTGGGTTCCTCAGTGGCCTCTGTCCTCTGAAAAATTACAAGCAGCCAATCAATTAGTGGAGGAACAATTACAATTAGGACATATAAAGCCCTCTGTATCGCCCTGGAATACACCCATGTTTGTAATTAAGAAAAAAAATCTGGAAAATGGAGGTTATTACATGACCTTAGAGCCATTAATCAACAAATGCAGATCATGTGGCCAGTACAGAGAGGGCTGCCCTTGCTCTCTTCAGTACCTGCTAAATGGCCTCTTATAGCTGTGGATATTAAGGATTGCTTTTTTTTCCATTCCCTTATGTGTAAAAGATAGTGAAAGATTTGCATTTACTGTTCCTTCCTTAATCATGAGAAACCAGACAAAAGATATCAGTGGGTAGTGCTACCACAGGGGATGGCGAATAGTCCCACTATGTGCCAACTCCTTGTGGAAGAAGCTCTTTTGCCAATTCGAAAGAAATATCCTAAAGTAAGATGCGTCCATTATATGGATGACATTTTGATTGCTGCCCATTTGGAAGAAGTTTTGCATAAAGTTTATATATGCAAAGCCTGGTGAAGGCTTTAGAGGAGAGAGGATTATTTATAACCCTGGAAAAGGCTCAGCAAAAACAAGTGATAGATTATTTGGGAGCTAGAAGCTACAAGATCAATGAATAGTTCCCCAAAAGGTGGAGTTGTGAGTAGATAATTTAAAAACCTTACATGATTTTCAACAATTGTTGGGGGATATTAATTGGATTAGGTGTTATTTAAAACTTCCAAATTATGTACTAAAGCCTTTATATGATATTTTAATGGGAGAAGCTGCTCTTGATTCTCCTCGAAGCTTAACATCTGAGGCACAAAAAGCCCTGGAAGCAGTAGAGAGAGAACTGGCTGGAACCTTTTTGCAACGTATAGAAGAGGGCAAAGATATTTCTTTATGTATTTCATAATATTTTCAGCAGCCTACAGGGTTGCTGTGGCAAGATTGGCCTTTGCTGTGGATTCATCCTAAAATATCAGCTGCCAAATCGGTTGAGTATTATCCTACAGCAGTAGCTTCTTTAGCTACTGAAGGTATTCAACAGTGTTTACAATATTTTGGATGTGCCCCTACCATAATTATCACCCCATATACAGCTCAGCAAATTAAGATTTTGGGTGCTACCATTGATGATTGGGCCATATTACAATGTAGTTTTGCTGGCAAATGGGATAATCATTATCCTAAACATCCTTTGATGTCCTTCTTTAAAGAACATCCCATAATTTTTCCCAAGGTAACAACTCAAGAACCCATTAAAGGAGCCGTTAATGTGTTTACTGATGGGTCCAAAACAGGATGTGGAGCATATTTAATTGGCGAAGGAGAACCAAAAGTCTTTCAATTTAAGCCAGGATCTCCACAGATTGTTGAGTTCCAAATCGTTTTAGAGGTGTTTAAAAATTGTCAGTTTCCTTTTAATTTGAAATGAGATTCATCATATGTTGTCAATGTAGTAAGAGTATTGGAAGCTGTAGGTAAAATTAAAATATCTAGTCCTATTCAGGCATATATGGTACAATTACAAAATCTATTATGGGAAAGAAAAAAATCCTTTTTTTATTACTCATGTGAGGGCTCATTCTGGACTTCCTGGGCCTATTAGTGAAGGTAATGATGTTGTGGATAAATTTACAAGAATGCAGTTCATTTTTTTGAGTTCCAAAATTGAATGCGCTAGTGCCTTCCATCAGAAATTTCATGTTAATGCTAAGACATTACAGAGTAAGTTTCAAATCTCTAGAGCTGATGCTTGGGAGGTGGTTTTAAAATGTCCTCAATGCATAATTCATCTACATCCGTCCTCTTTGGGTGTGAATCCTCGAGGTCTACGACCCTTACAAGTTTGGCAAATGGATGTTACACATCTCCCAGAATTTGGTACCTTGAAGTATGTTCATGTGTTTGTGGATACTTGCTCAGGTATCATGTATGCTTCTCCTCTCAGTGGAGAGAAAGCAAAAAATGTCATCGGCCATTGCTTGGATGCGTGGGTGGCCTGGGGTAAGCCTCAACAATTGAAAACAGATAATGGACCAGCTTATACAGGACATTCCTTTGCCTCCTTTTGTAGCCAAATGGAGGTATAGTTACTTCATGGGTTGCCCTACAATCCCCAGTGTCAGGGCATTGTGGAACATGCCCATCGCACCCTTAAGGAGATGCTTGAAAAACAAAAAGGGGGACTAGGCCACGGCCGTACCCCTCAGGAGAGAATAGCTCTTGCTTTATTTACTCTTAACTTTTTAATTTTGGATTCTGAGGGTCTAAGCGCGGCAGATCGTCATTGTCACAAAGGCGAATCATTGAAAGGTTTCATTAAGTGGAAGGATGTGCTTACAGGCACTTGGCATGGTCCAGATCCAGTACTGGCGTGGGCAAGAGGGTCTGTGTGTGTTTTCCCTCAGGATCGCTTGGAACCTTTTTGGATTCCCAGAATGCTTAGCTTGCAAGTGTGATAATCATGAAGAATTCCCTGATACAGCTGATGCCTGTGCTGGAGATAATCCTCATTTGGGGCAAGATGGAGGCAGGACCCAGATGGGGGATATTGTCTCTGTTTCCCTGTTTTTTAGTTTTTTTGGTTTTTTTGGGTTTTTTTGTCTCTGTTTCCAAAACCCCTTCCAATTCGTCATGACATGAAATGGGTCCAAAGATTTTGAATCCACCATGAGGGATCTTCACCTTGCTGTTGTCCATGTGAATTCCACCTGAGTGGATTTGTCTGTTGCTGAGGGGCTGTCATCTTGGATCGCCGCAGCCATGAATCATCTGAAAGAATGGGCGGGACTGGGAGTCATAATAGTTATGCTGGTAGTGGCTTGTCTGGTGGGCTTATGGTGCATTTGCAAAATAAGGTTTGCTCAAAGGCGGCATGCAGCTATGGTGGCGCAAGCATTCATGGCTATGGATGCTGGCCAGTCCCCTCAGGTATGGCTCTCCATGATGAAGGAATAATCGGCATGCTCGGGATGTGAGGCTAAGCACTGCACTCCGGGTCAGCTTCTAGCGGCCCCGAGAAGAGCATGTCCAATTTCATACGGGTTGACATCCCAGATCTCATCTCTGAGAAAAGATGTCAGACTGGCCTGACCCTCACAGGGTGACAAGCCCTGCTGTGAGTCGGTACAAGGTCCTTAAAATGGTTTCTGTGATCGGACCTCTACTCTTGCCTGTTGCATTTTACGAATAAAATAAAAAAGGGCGAACTGTGGGGAGCTGTTTTGACGGGCCCTAAAGATGGTACCTGGCCATGCCAGGCTCGCTGCTGGATGAATGGGCGGGTCCTTGTCTGGAAGAGCTTGAGTGCCTAGCTTGCTTCCACCTTGTTGCAGCCTATGAGCATCTGCCACATGACTCATGGGGATTGGTTCACTATAATATATTTAAGAGGGTTGAGGAAGTGCCTCGGGAGTCAGAAGATTGTTCAAGGTTCCTGAATAAACCGCTTAAAGAAGAATTCGTGTGTTGTGTCTTCCCTTGTTGGTCGAGATAGGCGGAACACAAGAGGGCTGGATTTTCATAGTTAGAAAGTATGTGTGTGTGTGTGTGTTAAGTATGGAGAGAGCAAGGAGGTGTGTGAGGGAAGGTGGGAAAGGGAAAAATAATGTAATTATTTTAATCTAACAAAAAAATCACTTTCTTAAAATGAAGATTTAAACAAGCACAAAACCCACAAAAAACCTATCCTGTAAACACTGATCCTATTCTTATGTGAACTTGTTTTTAACAGTGAAAGGCATTTTTCTTGTTTTATCTAAATGTAGTCAAAAGACAAATTTAAAGGTTTAGTCCAGTGACAGTCATTTCTAGAATCCCAGGTATTTGCATCTTATCTTGGATATGGTTTTCTCTTACCTAGTTACAAACAGAGTTTGTGAGGCACTTGCACATCCCAGTTTCAGGAATTTATGTGGCATGCTGTCTATCCTTGAGTCTTGCATCTGTGTCTACAAATACTTTATGGTGAAATCTTCTCTCCCTCAACTGATACCCAGGCACTCAAATGACAGACAACACCCTCTATCCCTTTAATTGCAAACTGCCACTGGATTATTATTGTCTGGATAGGAACAGTTCTGAATTCACACATAAAAGATAAAGTTATTACAACATTTTGAAGAAAATCTTTGAAGCTAATTATCTAAAGATTAGAGAAAGGATATCGTTTAATTAATTTCAAACCCTGGATGGAGTATTGAGCAGCAACATGAAAGGATATTTCTAATAGGGAGCCATAGTTCTGCAGGCACCACCCTCCCCTTGAGGGTTACCATTTAATTTCCAACATTGATTTGAAATAAATGCTGCCGAGATCTCCAAGGGAAAACTGTTGCGGTTACAAACCTAAAAGAGACACAGTATAATAAGCAAACACACACTCCACTCCTTCTTAAGCTATGACCTGCAGGCTGTGTTTTAATGTCAAACGCCTTCACACACTGTCCTGCCTGAGAACTGGGGGTTGCGGGTGAACTTTTGAGGGAGGAAACCTTGGGCTTCCCCTCATACGACTCTCCCCTTTCCTTCCATCCACTTCCTCCAAGTAAGTGCTTAGTGCTTTGATGTGCATATGCAAATCACCACAAATGTTTTTATCTTTTTATATTGATTAACAAAGTTTTAAATTATCCAGTTTAAATCGCAGGCATACTATTTACACAGATTGTCATAGTAAGCTGAAAATTACCCACATGGTAAATAAGATGTATAATTTTCTGAACTTTGTATAAATCTTAATTTCTCAAATATTTTAAACGTTAAAGGAATTTGAGGATGCACACAGGATGCCGGAGCAAAGCTGCTGTAAGATCGGGGAAAGTGAGGATGGCCTCTGGACAACCAGTCTTCCGAGGTCTCCTCCAACTGTAGAAAGTAAAATTGTGTTTCCCTCCTAGACAGCCAGGATGTTCAAATGTTGCTCATTATTTTCCTGTTTCTTTCAATTTTGGTCTTTAAATTACCTCCCAAGTAAATACTAGTCTCTTTCTCAAGAACTGCAAATCAGGTATGTAATCTATGTTCTTCCATATAGTATTCATAAGTTCAAAAAATCAGAAGAAGAAAATGCAATCCTCCCTTCATGGGCTCGCCTCCTACTTAGCACTATCTCTACAGATCACTGTGCTTTGGGGGTCAATGAGAGCCTGTGGAGATGACATCATCAGTGCCCTATAAAGGCCACACATTTTTCAGCTGACCCCACCCCATTATTAATCTCTGACAGCATCACCCTTTAGAGTCCAATATAATTACTGATAGACAGATAAAAATCCCAAGAGGTGCAGTCATGCATAGGCTGACTCTCAAGCGGATGTTCTAATTAATATCTACTTCAATATCATATCACCAATGAAAATTTAAGTTTTTACTCTTGCTTTCTTATGCTATTAACTAGATCCTAGGTGAACTGACCCCTCTCATTAATTCATTTATTCATTCACTGAACATTTGTATTTGAACAGCAATATTTAAGTCTCTTATTTATTTGTACCGCTCTTTTTAATTCCCTTTTCATGTTTGGAGTCTCTAGTTCCTAGCTTTGTCTAGTAATTTGAAAGGGTTAATTTGGATTAAAGAGTATTTTGACTAAAAATAAACTAAGACTACAAGTGTGTTGTTTGTAGACCATATAAGCTTGTATAGCAGCAAGCGTCCTGCAACAGTGGCCTTTCCTCATTGGACCAGGGCTGCTGGCACCTGTCCCCTACAGAGGGAAGGCAGAAGACAGGTGCAGAGGCATAGGCAAACCTTGAGAATCCACATTTACCAATGCCATTAGTAGGCCCAATTAGAAGGTTAGGGGAGAAAGATTTTATTGAGCAGAGTTTATTGTCATCCCCCTAGTAGTGTAGATGTAGCAAAGGGTGGGAAATTGGAAACCAATTCATTATGGACTTAGGGATACCCAGGCAAGAATGAATAGTTGATGGGTGGTATTTCTATGAAGAATAAAGGGAAAATAATAGATATATAAAAATTAGAACCCATAGGAAGATTTGACTAAGAAGTGATCTAAGTTAGTGGCCAGTCTTCTCACTATAGGAGCAGTTGATATAATGCTGAGGAACAATGTCCACCTCACAATTATGTCTTTCTCAAATCTCCATGTTCACCATCATCTAAAGAGTCATTAAAATTACAAATGCATCCCTCCTCCCAAATATACCCTAAGACTCATAAATCAGACTACCTGGGGTTGGGTCTCGTAGCTTCTCATGGGATTCTAACTATAAGGTTGAAAAATCAGTGAGGTAATTTAATATGCCTTACTGGAGTTCAAGAAACACATTTTAAAATTTGTATAAAAATTATTACCACTCAGGTGGAAATTTGGGGGTGGATATGAGACGCCCCTGAAAGAGCAAGGAGGGAGAGCAGGTAAGAGACACACAGGAGACTCCACTGAGCGTGCGAAGGGAGGTTTAACTAGAGAACAAGCAGTACCTGGGAGCCTCAAGGAGCTGGAGTAGAGAACGTCATCAGGGTATCAGTGAGGGGTGAAGCCACTTGCAGTTGTAGTGGTGAGAAGAAGGAAATGTGGCCCAGACCTCTGAGGAACTTGCTGATCTGAGACCGTCAGAACCTGGGGGATTCGATGCAAATGAAATGCAGAAAAAGAAAGAACTGCAAAGTGTAGACAAAGGAAGAATAAGCACATGGGTAAAGAAGGTCACTGTGAAGGCCCAATCTTCCAAAAGCCCTGCTTTCTGCTGGTAAAACAGAAGAAGAAAATTCCTGCAAGTGTGACTGTGATGGTGACGCTCGAGAGAATGGAGAGGGGATGCCCAGCAAAGTAAGCTTGCATCTCTTGCAACAGAAACAGTCTGCAGTTCAGGAGGTACAGAAAAGTCAAGAGATACCTGCGATGCAGAGAGGGAAGAAGAAGGAAAAAAAATGGAGGGTGTGATGTGGAGATCAAGGTAATGAACCATGAAGTCTGGCTGAATTGGACAGGAAATGAAGCCCTGGGAGGCCATGGGTGGCCATGGGTGGAAATATAGGGCAAAGTTCAAAGACCAAGTAAAAGGCAGTGAAAATGAATGGATGGGGGAAGGGGGGAAGGGGGGCCAGCAAGCGCCAATGAAGGCTAAGGATGTGAGAGGCAGAGCCAGTTCTGATGGCAGTAGGAGTGTTCTGGTAGCTACAGAGAGATTGAAGATCAAGATGAGTTGAGCCTGCATTGATGAGAGACATTAAATGCCATGACTACTGAAGTCCCAGGATCATAGGAGAGGTAAGAATGAAAAGAAGGCTGTGGGGCATGTTGAAATCCTCGGTGGGTGGGGGGGAAAGATGCAGGGACAGAGGGATGAAAGTGTGAGCTGATGAGACATCTTTGAAAGATACTTCTCCAGAGTCTAAAATTAAGAACCTGGAAGCCACAAGGAATTGGAAAACACAGCTGTGTGTTTACTGCCTCCTCCAACATGCTCAGCTCAAAGGGGCTTCCCAACACGCTTATCTGTCTATGTCTTTCTACATTTTAGAACTCCTCCTGGCTGCTATCACCCTCTCAGACATGCTCTTCAAGTCTTCCTCCCATCTCCAACATGGTTACCTAGCTAGACTCATGACTCATCCCCAGGCTAATTTCCTGCCTGTAGTCTTCTCCTTGGTTGTTCTAGCACATGCTCTCTTATACCAGGCATGGCTTCTAGAAAAGCTCTCCATGGTTCTATTTCTTGACTACCTGCTCCCATGTGTCCATGCAGTATTGGTTCTCTGTTCAACATAAATGTCTTTTCAAGTCCTATAATGATTTCCAATCAATGATTTCCGTGCTCTGCTGCTTCTGAGAAGCCTGACTATGTCTGTTTAGTTGTTTTCTGCTTTGCATATCTCTATTCCAGCATACTGCTCCCAAACGTGAAAGAATTCAATAAGCATGGGCCGACATGGCATTTGTCCAGCTGAGCTACTTGGCTGATTCCTGTTCTAGACAGGCTGTGATTTGCTGACCATTGTAATCCCCCAGTGTCGCCCCTAACTCATGCACAATTTCCAAGAATGGCTTCGACCATCTACTTCTCAAATTGATTTATATAAATAACAGTTTGTTAGAGGCCCTTAACCTATCCTTATATGAAGGATATAAAATTACACCCTTCCAGAAGCAGAGGAAATGTCTCTTTTAAGGACTTTTTGCAATCCCCAGCAATTTCTCAGAAAAAATAAAAAAAAAATTCTCTTGAAGTTTCTGTGTTGATCCAGCCTTGTCTGTGGCAAGATGCAGGGTAACACTCTGTGACTAACAGCTTAGTCCTTGCAGATTGTGACCATTGAACTCTACTGCCATTAAACCCCACTGTGGATGGACAGAGGAATGTCTTGACAAGTATCTGGAAGGAAGATACGATCCTTCTCCAACTCCCTCACGACTGCATTTGCTCCCTATCGGCTCCACGCCAGGGAAGCCACGTTTTATGCTTTAATTTGCTTATAGATGTTCTTTGACACGCGATGATTAGATTCCCAACAAAGTCATGTTAAGTTGAAGATACTCTAATTAGGAAATGAATTCACTGTACCTAACATACTGGGCATCTCAACCTGACAACACTGCAGAGTACTATCATGACTGAAGGGGCAAAATGAGAATCGTGGCTATCTACCACTACCCAGTACTGCCAAGGGGTAACTCCCAGAAAAAGAGTCAATTTCACAGTTGAATTTGTTCTCTACTGAATGAATACTGCTTTTGCATCACCCTAAAGTCAAAATCACCTTGAGTGTGATTCCTTGTTGAAACTGGGGGCTTTTCTATTGTACCTACACTGGTCCTTTGCTCACTGCCTTAGCTAAGTGAAACCACTGAAGTCCTGGCTACCACTTACTTTCATTCAACTGCTTCTAGCATAAGCTAATATTCTACTAGCCATACGAGCAAAGAAAATAACAGGAGTACAATTTTCAAAATCCTCCAATGTATTTGATAACTGTATACCAAGTTTCCTGGCCTCCTTTCAGTTTGAGATATTAATACTCTTTCTCACCATGGTGGTTTGGCCATGGAGAGTTTAGAAGTGGTTGATCACTGCCTTTTTGATCAGAAGTTTGTGATGCAAGACAGCTAAAAATGATTTCACCCGTGCCTTCTACCATTCTTATAGGAAACCCTTGATCCCAAGGAACTTGGTCAATATCCTTGAGCATTCCAAAGCCTACAGTATTTCCCAGCTACTTATGGTCCATTGAGCAGCTGCCAGGCAGACAGATCATACACAGTTGAGTAGTTGACACTTGCCAGATCTGAAGCACAGAGATGGACATAGCCTACCAGTGCCATTTGGGCCTCGCAGAAATTGTGACTCAGCCTGAGACCATTGCAACTGCAATGTGCAACTGTGGAGATTGTAAAGAAAGTGGTCCTCCCTGGTGCAAGGCGAGCACCAACTCCCTTACATCTGCACTTGCTGATGTGATAATTGTACTCATACTGAGCCTGGAGGTAGTCTGACCTGTCATCTTTGTGGTCTCTGCCACCAAATGGTCCATATCTCAAAAGACATTTCCTAAAATCTCAGCACTGAGCATCCTTTCTGGCAGAGAGTGTTAATTCATGACTCCAAAATCATCTCTTTCCTTATTAAATGCTAACTATGGTGGGAAAATAGTATCATAAATAAAAGAAGTAACGACTATTCTCCCACCTGCCTCCCCATAAATTAAAGACACTAAAAAACATAACACAGTCACAAACACACATGTAACTGAGACGTCATTCCATCAAATGCCTAAACAATTTTTGAATTTTTTAAATGTCACAGAAATGTACCCACGCACATAAAATACTTTTTTCTGAAAACCTATTAGCATTTCTAACAATGAACTACTCTTCGTTAGGGATCAATAAAACTAGTTACGAAAATCATTTTGGCATGCTCCAAAAGAGGAAGAGGAAAGACAGAAGATGCTGCGGGAGCTGTTAGGGAAAACACAGCTTGTATGGTGTCCAAGAACTCCAGGGCTGATGCGAGGAGCTCCAAGCTTCCCACCAAACACGCGGCCCCACGTGAAATACGCCAAAACAACACAGTTTGGGCTCATTGTACCCTAATTAATACTATAATGAGTTTCCTTAGATAGCCAAATCCTTAATCAGCCCTATCAAAACTACGTCTGCCCAGAAAAAGGCTCATGTTAATTCTGCTTAATGCCTGACAGTGGTTAAGCACCATTAATACTCCATAATTTCATTGTATGTTATTGTAATCATATCAGCATATATCTCAGTGGCTATGAGAGGCTCAATAGGCAGGCCTTGAATTATTGGTCACGTGATTCTGTTTCACTAAGAGACTATCTTCCATCACAGCCAGACCTCCTTTGCCCTCCCCGCAGTCAGTAGCCTAAGCAGGTATTAATAAAGGTCTCCTTTTTTAAATTGCACAGCTCTAAATGGTCTTTAAGGGACCCAGCAGTAATCTCAAGATCCCTATATTTTAGCAGGAAGGCAGGACAGAGGAATTAATAAGAGCCCTTTCTGTGTAAACTGCTCCCTGCTCTAAGGCTATATCGTGATGTCAGGGCGCTAAGAGAATTTTAAATGCACAGGATGGATTGTTTGTGTTGCAAAAGCGAAACAGGGGGCAAAGGCTAAGAGACTTGAGAAAATTGAAAGACTGCCAGGGATGCTGGGATGCAAATAGCAACAGAGCCGGGATAAATGCTCCTGCTCACATATGCAGGAGTCCTGCAGAAGGGGGGGAAAGGTTATTAATTTTCACCAGGCTGTATCTTACAGCTGGTGGCTCAGCATCAGTTTTTGGTGTAATGAAAATGGTCTGAGCAGAAGATAAATGGTTCATAAAGTGGACCATTTAGATGCAATCGAGGCTCAATCTGCCCAGTGACTAATCACGTCCCCCCGTGAAGCTGAATTCCACTAACAGACTTTTTTTTTTTTTTTTTTTTTTTTTTTTTTTTTTTTTTTTGCTTCTGTACCAGTGAATTGTAGCCGGGTCTAAGTTCAAGGCAGGCAGAGAATTATCTTGATTTATTAGCACACTCCCTGGCCATGCCACTCGCTCTGCTGTGCCTTTGTGGGCTTCTGCCCTGTTGCTGTCGGAACGTAATTTTTACTGTTCCCCTGTGACTAGTACACAGCATCATTTTCAGCTGCTAGAAAAATGGGCTGCTTCTGCACCTGTAATTTTTCTTCTTTTGCCACTGAAGGTATATAATATATCTCTAAAGTGCGTAATAAGTTTCTGAAAAACGTGTTTTTAAAAGAAATTGATTCCTGTGGTTTATAAGGCCTTGCAAGGCCACATAAGGAAATGCACCAGATTGCAAAGGTATGCACGCTTGACACGGCAGCCATCTTCCCCTTCCACTGAGGAAATCCCGACTTCTGGTCCGCAGTGTAATTTCAGACATTTTTCTATACAGTACTTGCTTCTCATAATGAACTCTGATCAAATAAAAATGTTGTTTATATTGAGACTTTACAAGTCCTGATTACGTATAAAATAGAGGAGAATCCCTCATAATGACATTTAATTGTGAGGGAAAAAAAGATTCCAGTAGAAGAGCATTCAGCTGTGCTTGCTCCAAATCCCTCTGCATAATGCCATTTATAGATCGTTCAATTATGATATTATTATGAGCCACATAAGTGTAACTCACTGACTCCCCATATTTTTAGACCTATGGAAGATAAACTCGGGGAAATTTTTCATTCTTCTTCTGACTGAGTTATTCATAAACACACACACACACACACTCACACACACACACAGTTTTTAGGAGGATCAACTGCCCCAATTGGCTAATGAATTCAGAAGCTTCACCCATAATCTTAGGGGAAGTTGCATTTTTGAGGAAACTTGGAGCTCATGTATGCTAAATCTCCTCCTCTTTGCAACTTCAGGGATTCCAAATGAATGTTATTCATAAGCCAGTAAATGGCAGGGGTGGAGCTCCGAGCCAGTTTGCTCTTAGGAATCCTCCAAGATTATTTTTCTGTTTTTAGCAAAGCCTGACAGATATGATGAGTAAACTCTCAGGCAATGAGGGGAAAGAAGTGTTAAGGCAGACCCCCATGATCATACATCTTCTGTAAATGGAGCCCACATTCTCGGATACCTGCCTCTAGAAAACCAAGCCCTCAATAACACCAGACTTCCAACAGTGGTGGAAGTGTCAATCCATCACTTTCCATGCAGACATTCTCGCCCTCCATCTATTTACCAAGGTGTGTGTGTGTGTGTGTGTGTGTGTGTGTGTGTGTGTGTGTGTGTTAACTAGCCCTTTCTAGGGAACTTTAGCCAGTGGAACTGGGAACTGTCTTTCACAGCACAATCAACAAGGCTGTATGAGGCTAGCCACACCCACAGCTTTGGCAGCAAGAAAGGGTGGCAGAGCTTGACAGTCATCATTTGCAGCCAAATGTATTAGCAGATCACGTCTGTAACGACAGGAGCAGAACAGCCAATGCTTCCTGCCTCTCGTGTGACAAACATTCATTGCACACTTAGTGTATGTCAAACGCTATGATAGATTTGTAGAATTCGGATGAAGGAGCAGATTCTCTTCCCTTGAAAACGCTCAATTGTGAATGACTAATGACTACATGTATGGATGGATATACATCTGGGGTCTGGATGATACTCACTGAATTACAAAGGATAAACCTAAGGGTCAGGAGGCCTTCATCTTGTCTCCTTAGATTAGTGTGACCTTAGGGAAGTCACTTGATTTGTGCACTTTCCTTAATACTTTAAAATAAAAGACACAATCTTTACCCCTCAAGATGGTATTAGAAATTAATTAGGTAGCATTTGTGCAGTTACTGTGAGGAATTATTATTACCACTTCTATTATTATGATTATTGTTGTTGTTGTTATTGATGGCTAGAAACTATCTTATAGCTGTAGACACCAAATCCTGTCCAGCAGAAGCCCTCTTGGTTGACCAGGCTCTGTGACTAAGCATTAGCCTGGGTTATCACTAAGCACAGAGTATGCTTTCCTAATTTGCACAAAAGCATCATCTAGGCCAGCAACAGTGTGTGCAAATGTGCAAAGTATGTCACAACTGTTGTTGGAAGCACTCCATCACTGAGTATTACTATGAGCTTTGAGTGCCTGAGCTCTGATTGCTTCTGCTGTGCCCTGCATTGGCCTTTGACATGATGCTATCATATCTTGGGAAGATGCATCTTTGTTAAATGGCATGAGGGTTTTGTATTTCTCATAGAAGCATAGCCTTAATTATTTTGGTTCCCAGGGTATAAATGTACATGACCTGAAGAAATTTTCCATTAAGGCTAATGTAGTTTGTGCAGTGAGTGTGTTAGGTTACTTCACTAAGAGTAAAGTAGCTCAATATGACCTCAATACAGGAATCAATCAACTATGTATCAATATCTCTGAAGTGTCTGACTGATCTAAAGTAGAGAACAACATAAACTGCACACAACTCTAATCCTATCTGCCCTATTATGTTTCTACCATGGAGAAACTCTGATGTTGCATTTTCAGCTTTTTTTTTTAACCTATTTTTCTCTCTATGTCCCAAATTGCAAGACCTTTGGCCAGTCACAAAGCTGTCTTCTCCTTTGTTAAATAGGGGCACTAATTTCCTACACAATTTAAGAAACCAAGCCAAAAAAAAAAATCTGACAAAACTATGATGATCCTTTGATAGTTAAAAGTCCCCAAGAATACTTACATCTAGTGGCTCCTTCATCCCAATCCCTGAGAGACAGCAGAAGCAAACATCATCACCATCTACTAGAGTGTGGTGCAATGGTAAAGCCAGTCTGCCCATCTGACCTCCCCAGTCAATAAAAGCGAAGCAAATATTGCCTGGCCAGGAACCACCCACATGAGACAAGAGCTTAGCCTGAAGTGTGCTAAGAATAGAAGGAGTTGACATGATGGGAGAGAGAGGTCGAATGGAAGTCTGGTTGTCCTTCTCACAGCAGGAACGTCAACACTCTGCAGCAAGTCCAACAAACAGCAACACTTCCTAGGAGTTGAGGACTTGGGAGATAGATTATCATCTAAAGTGGATCTCCAGGACCTGACATCTACTCAGTCTTCAGGACCCAAAAGTCATCACTTGGGTGTTTTCCAAAGGAAATGATGAGGAAATTATCACCTATTTCTACACACCTAAACGCAGGAGACTTTGGAGAGTGCCACACAGGTACAAGGCTGTGTTCCTCTGTGAAAGCCTCCCACCAATGCAGGGTAGAAAAAAACTTAAGAGTTCCTGGTTCTCTCTCTCTCTCTCTGTCTCTCTCTGTCTCTCTCTCTCTCTGTGTCTCTCTCTGTCTCTCTCTCTCTCTCTGTCTCTCTCTCTCTCTCTGTCTCTCTCTCTCTCTCTCTGTCTCTGTCTCTCTCTCTCTCTCTCTCTCTCTCTGTGTGTGTGTGTGTGTGTGTGTGTGTGTGTGTACTATTTGTTAGCAGAGCACTTTTGGACAAACTCTGATTTTCATTTATCTTGAAATGAATGGCAATAATACAGGACAGTTCTATTACCTCAGAAAATCTCCCATTTTTAAATGGCGTTCAAGACAGTCAGCAGTAGTGTGGCTCATGGCTGACATTTGTGTTGAAAGACAAGAACTTATTGTCTCCACTATGTAAATCATAGAACACTGTGTGGCTTCCTCTGTATGTGTTAAAAACAAAATTAACACTTCTCTCTGTAATTTATTGAGTTGTCTCTAAAACACTTGGATTAATCTAGTATCTATTTGTCTCCTTGTTAAGATAATCATAACAACTGGTAAAATATTTACCAATAAAACTTGAATCCAGATACACTAAAAACTTCACTAAGAAAGTTGACAAAACAGTTGAAATTAAGCAGAAGTTATACACTAAAGGGTTTTACACATATGAATATTATTAAAGACTAGACTGGCAAGACAGGATTCACAGACAAAAACAGGGAGAAAGAATCAGCAGTGAAAGAACCACCATTTTAGCTCTTGTTCCTTCTGTGTGCATTATGTGAACCTTGTTATAAATATGGCATGTGTTCTACCTGTGGAGCTTTATGTGCACGGTGGGAAGGAAGGGAGAGAAAGGAGAGAGAAGCATGTTATTCATGATGGCACATAAGCATATTAATTGACTAATTGCTTATTGATTAGACAGCTAAAAACTTCTAAAGCCATGGACACAACTAGTCAGCTTCCCCTACCCTGTACTCTATAAGGAAAATTATATTAACAATAATAAAAATAATTAGCATCATTCTAAAACCTGACACCACAGTTGTATCTTCACATAGTGCTATAGTTACATCCTTACTATGGTCATATTTCCTAAAACTAATTTGTGTGTTATTTTGTTTTTCTACCTGGCAAATGTCATGGTTTAGCCAAAGTTCATTTGCGTCATCCCAGAATAAAAATATGATAGTAAGATATCATAATAACAATTGAATAACCAAAAATACAAATAAATTTACTTGATGAAATAACTGTTTACACTTACAGTCTTAGGCTGGCTGACAATTGTCAAGCAGGGAGAGGCATGGAGCACCTGGGATCTTCAGTCAGTGGCGCCAGGACTCAGAGAAGCAACTGGTACAGCTGCTGCTGGAGAAGTGAGAACTCTTGAAACCACTCTTCAGTCCCTGCTCTGCCTCTCTTTCCCCCAGGACAGCCTTGGCAGCAAGTGAGGGCCTGGGGCATCCTACCTGGTGGCTGTATAGTCCCCAATCCAGGTCCAGCAAGAGATATTTACTGACAGATACTGGGTCCAAAGCGACCCTAAGTCCTCATTCTTCCATGATTGTAGTGTGGTTTTTCCTTTGAAGCAACAAGAAAGGTAGGCTTGGGCTTTGCCCTACTGTGGCCACTGCTAAGTTACTGGGGTCTCCCATCCTCTGCACATGGCCATCAGAGAAGCAGAAAAGAAACTTAATGTGAACAAGCATCCTGACAACAGTCCCTGAAAAGCTGTAGAGGTTGGGTCCCAGGACCTCCTTTGGATTCCAAATTTCAAGGATATTCAGGTTTCTATATTAAGTTACAAGGTAACTGCACATATCCTATAAATAACAATCTCTGGGTTATTTGTAATAACCTTCTTAATCATCTCTAGGTTATTAATAACACCTAGAACACTCTTCGTGCTACAAAAATGGTGGCTGTTATAATACATTGTTATTGAATAATGATAAGGAAATTATCTGTACATGTTTAGTGAACCCACCTATTTATTATAGGTTGGGCTTCATAGTTTGGCAAGCAAGTGACACTTTGAGCTATGGGTTGTTTAACCACACATTCAGGGAAGGCTACTTTCTATCCACCATGCTGGCTCATATCTTCAAGTGAAACATCTGTATAGTCTAAGTATTGAGAACCCTCACAAGGGCACAAAAAAATGACAACCAGGTAATAGGATATGTTAAGGATGTCAAAGTTCATGCCTTGGCATATCTAGGCAACAAGTGGGCATCATCACTCACTTGACTTCCTCTTCGCAGTGATGGGCTATTACATGGAACTGTGACTAAAACCTTTGCTCCACTAAAAGCAGATAGATGATAGATAGATGATAGACAGACAGACAGACAGACAGACAGACAGACAGACAGAAGCATAGCTTAAACAGGCAGGCATACAGTCAGATACCTATACATACACTAAAAAAAAAAACAAAAACCTTCAGGCCCTAGACACCTGTTCTAAATTCCAGACCATCTATTCTGCACCCACTAGTCATTCAATTAGAGACATGAAGTACACTGATACTTGAGACATGCGGTCCGGTCAGCATGCCATTGGTTTCCTGTTTCCGGCATACCCTTTTTGCTGGCACAACAGATGTTGTTTAACCTAAATCTTATATGTGCTCTTAATGTAAGCAGACTCTCTCCTTTCCTTATGATCATTACCTAAATGACACAGAGTAACAACTGTCTATGTATTGTTTGTTTGCATTTATTAGGCATTATAATTAATTTAGAGACAATATGATTATTTATCTCATAAAGGCAAGCCATTTAATGATCTGTAGACAAAGAACAAGAAACGACATAAAAATACTGAAATCTCCAGGTAGAAGTCACTATGTGGTATGGTGGGGGACATGCATGTGACTATGCATGTACATGTATCTATGTGCTCATATGTATACATGTATTCCTTTTCTCATCAGAACCCAGAGGCCTTTGACTTCCAGTGTATGCATGAATTTATGCATGTGTATGTAAGTATGTATGTATGTATGTGTACTCATATGTATACATGTGTCTATCTGTATATGTATGTGTATGCACACATGCACACACATATGCAATGTGGGAATGTATCCATATCTATGTGTGTATATATATATATATATATATGTAGTTACAAGGACTAACTCCTAAAACACAAACAAGAAAAAACAAAAGAAATCTTCCCATGTTACCACTGGATTGTTCACAAGAGAGAATTCATCAAATACTGACCTGGTGCTCTAGTTACTGTTAGAGCCCACTCCTCTCGAGAGACTATTTTACATACACAGAGCCAAAAAGTCATAATAGAATCTTCCTACATAGGGTCAAGTTTCCTTTTCTCATCAGAACCCAGAGGCCTTTGACTTCCAGAGTAATGTACGGTTTCTGGGTAAAAGTCACTTTTCAACAATTGGTTGCCCCCTCCGTCAAAGGACCTGTGCTGAGCCAGCACTGTGCACAGAAGTCGTACCAGATATCAAAGAATGTCCCAGCCCTTGTAGAGCAGAAAATGTTGGCTAATTAATTCAATAAAAGCATCCCCATGCCCAAGTGTCCCCACGGAGGTTCTACCAAGACGCCCGGATTTCATGTTCTGCAGTGTGAGCAGAGAGTGATAAAAATTGCATCTGCACCACAGAACACGAGCAGCTTCCGACTCGGAGGAGCCGAAGCCATGGGCGAGCGAGCTAAAGAAGGTCGCAGCATTTCTATTGAGGTGTGTGCAGCCAGTGTTACTGTGGACTGATTCCAGGAAGGCAGCGTGCAGGTGAGAGTTCGGAACCCTTCCTTCCATAAAGACTTAACTCGTCTCAGGGATGCAGAAGAAGCCCAGCCCCCCCCCCCCCGCCCCCGACCACCCACTCCCTACCTGTGCAAGTCTGGAAAATACCATCTGAAGGCTTTCCAGGCTCTTCTTGGAAATCAGCCAGTCATTCAGAGTTCAAAGTTGCTCAGTCCTGCCCGCCTCACAGCCATATGACCCCCTTCGAGGTTGCCCAGCTCGCCTGTCCTGGATACAGTTCGTGTTCCTCCACTTTTCATTCCGTCATCAGCAGACATCTAGAAAACCTAAGTGCCATCATTTCCATCGTGAACTGGCTGCCGAAATCAGAGGAGAGCCAATGTCCCCTCCTGAATTTACAAAACCGACACCAAGAACAACATTAATAAAAGAGAAACTTGTGTCGATAAAGGAAATATAATTTGGTACTTTGCTGCAATGAGATTCGCTTTCATTAAAACAGGATATTCCACAGAGTGTCCTGATTATTTTGGTGTGTCTTGCTCACCAATATAAATAAACCTACTGCTTGCGAGCTGGGGTGGCTGCTATTTTTAAGATGAAAAGATTCGGCTTCTGGATGGCCGCTTTCAGTTAACACAGCTTCAAATGAGTTTAGGAGCTAAGCTATAATGTTTTCTGCATACACCAAATGGCAGACTTCAGGCAGAAACCCAATATATGTTCAGTTAGTATATAATAAACATAATATTTACATGGGCTGTGCACTGTGTTAAGAATCAAAAGCAGTTGGTCTATAAACTGTTATTGAATTCTCTAGCATAGTGTCCTAAACCAAGTGATCCATCAGGATTCCAGAAATATTCATGAGAGGAGACTCTGACCCCCCTCAGAGTGCCCACGCATCCACACATGCAGGCGGCACATATGTGTATGCTCGTTGCCATATACGTATGAGTGTTCCAACCTACATATCTTTTATTTAAAAACAAAACCCTTTAATCAAAATCTTAACAATCTCATTTTAACACACAGGATAATAATGTGGTTGAACACATTGCTTTTTGCTTGAAAGGTGTCTCTGCAGTTTTGAAGAACAACATTCCAGAAATTGTGGGGAAAAGAAAAAATTAAATTCCAGTAGAGAGGGCCCTTCATTTCTTAAGCAATGAACAGAAGACCGTGAGTGTGCTGAACAAGCACACCTGTGCTGGAGCTTTCTCTCTGAAAAGCCCACTAGTTAGGCGCCGTAACAGTCCCGTTGATATTTTTACAGTGCAAACACGATAGTAGAAATTAAGTTGCCCCAGAAAACTCAGTTTAGAGGAAATTTGTTATGAATAAAATACTGCTGGTGGCCCTAGAACATTGAATTTACCCACCAAATAATATATCAGAAATACCACTTCAGAAGAAATCATCCCTAAATAATTGATAAATCTGGTTTGTTTAGGAACCTTTTGCCCTCTGTAATAGAAAGTAAAAACACATTTCAGTTATTGAAGGCACATATATTCCCTCCGTAGAGAAGCTTTTAATTTGAAGCTGGGTTTGGCAGAAGCCATTTGATAAAGCTTAGAGAAAATTTTCCACCTCTGTGGTTGGATTTGGGTCAGCCTCCTTTGGGGGAAAATGGCAACAGATAAATTTGTGGCTTGAAAGTTTTCATAACACATGAAACAACAGCAGAAATTTTAAACATTAAGAGTAGGGAGAATTCTTTGTCCTGTCAACGCGGCCCCCACCCCTCTCTTAGTCATGTCTCTCCCTTCCTCTCTCCCTCCCTCCTTCTTTTTGAAAGGCTTAAATGTTCCGGGTGTTAAAATAAAGGAGCAGATAATCAGATAATCAGAACGCCTTATTAATGGGAAACACTATTTTTATGTAAGAGCCAGGGCATATCGGACACAGTTAGTGTCATGCTTCTGAAGTTTCATAGAGAATCCAGAGAAATACTACTTAAAGTATAAAATGCTATTTAAAGTTTTGTTTTTTTTCTTCTCAAATCTTCATGATTTTTAATGATGTTGTTAAATAACTATTTTTATTGGCTACTTCCCTTCTGTAATCAAAGCACACTTCACTGACTGCTGCCCTGGTCCCTTTGGATTAAAAAGAACTAGGCAAGAAAGATAAAATATTCACATTCTATAATATCATTATCAACGATCATCAAAAATATTAGGAAACATGACCTTCTAAAGCATTTTTAAAGTGAAGGATAAATGCAACTCTACTGTTATATTTATCTAAGATGTGAAGTCAAGTTACACAGCTCAAGAAGGAAGGATTTTTACAGGCTCTATAAATGTTGTCTTATGAAGCACACAGCATCATCCTAGACATCTTGCACTTGGGAATCGCTGTGTTGTTATGAGATAGTCAAATGACTATCTGATCTTCTGTCATGCTCACTAAGACCCTAATTCACCCTTGGTACAGAACAAATGATTAAAATTATCATTGTTGAAAACCTTGTTCTGACTCAAAAGGTCAGAAGCAAATGCTGCAACTCTTTAAGTCTCGCCTAGGAACCCATGGCCTACTGAGAAGAATTAAAATTTCCCAGAATTCAGGACTGCGGAACTGGTTTAATCAAGACTGCCTCACAGCATAAGGACTTGAACTCATTTTCCCCACAGACTCTTCACAGTCATGCCGTGGAACAGGACAGCATGTTCTCTCCTAAGTAGCTTTTGTTCGTTCTTCACTGAGCAGCTGAAATGCACCATCAGTGTCTGGAGCCTCTGGATAAAGACACACAGGCAAATATGAGGAATATGTACTTTCTTACCTTGGCGTGTAAAATATAAGGTAGCTGGCAGGGCCCTGAGCACCTTGCTTAATGCTTGATTCTGAAGCCATGTGACTGAACGAGAACTAGAAACTGGTATGAAATGATGCAAACAAAGTACACACACACACACACACACACACACACATATATATATACATATACATACATATACCACATATGAATATATATATATATATGTGTGTGTGTGTGTGTGTGTATACATCTTGAAAAAAGGAGAGTCTGTCCTATACCACATTATCAACAACACTTTAAGACACCATATTGAGATAAATAATCCAGTTACCAAAAAAACTACAAATAGTATATTCCACTTATGTAGCTAGTGTAGTCAAATTCATAGTAATAAAAAAGTATAATGGTGAAAACAAAGGGCAGAGAAAGGGGAATGGAAAGTTAGTATTTAATGAATAGCAAGTTTCAATTTGGAAATGTGAAATAGTTTGGGCCATAGATCCTATAATCTTTTGTAACAGTGTGAATATACAATGCGCATGGCATTGAACTGCAGTCTTAAAATAGATGCCAAATTATACATACTTTCCCACAATAATTTAAAACAATACCAAAATCAATAGGATATGATGCTATAAATCAGTAAAACCAACACTGAGCAGAAAGTTCTGAGCCAATACTAGTCTATCCTATACTAATCTGTCTTACAGATTTTTGCTGATTTTTCTTCTTTCTATTACAAGTATGTATTTATTCACCTTCATTTGTGTATGGGGGAGATGTCTGTGTATCTGTTTTTTTGTATGTCTGTGATAGCATTCATGTAATACCATATATATAAAGGTCAAAGTATAATTTACAGTAGCCAGGACTTTCTTTCTACTATGTGGGTGCAAGAGATTAAACTCAAGCCATCAAGCTTGGCAGCATTTTGTTTTAATGGTTTAATGTTTTTTCCCCTCAATTTATTTAACCATTATCTATTATTTCTATCTTAAAAGATATTTGCTCAAATTAAGATTAAATCATTCTTTACAGAGAGATATCCTTTTCACAATCTATCTGGCAATCTTGTCAATAATTATGTGATTGTTATTAGAATATCAAAAAAGTGATTTCTATGTTTTATTTTCTGGTGCCAATTTGACAGAACAAAAATCAAATTTAAAGTCAGCTTTCCAAGACCATCTAGCCCTTGACCAGCCCCATTGTGCCTAGAAACATGCCGGAAACATGTAGCCTAATCACTGACCCTGAGGCCTGCTTACATTATAGCTACCATCCACCCAACAACTCCTTTTTCCTGAGAAGACCTTTCTCTCTGTCCACAAGCTCCAGGTTATGAAACACGAGTCACTGCAGAGCCGCCAATGCAAAGCGCCGTGATGGGTAAGAAAAGCCGCTACAATTTTCATTTGCTCAATCCATACATCTTTAAGTTTCATCAAAAAAAAATTTGCTAGAATGAGATGAGATCTTTACTCTAAAAAACATGAGACAGCTCAATTTAGTCTAAAAACTCCTCTCGCTCATTTTAAATTGCATACATTATATTTATGTGCTATTTCTATGCTCCTTTGATCTGCATATTCTACTTTTATAACTAAAAAGAATAAGTAATGTGACTAAACGTATCACACTCCTCTGTGAATCCCTATTAAATGCTTATGAGTATGGCTTCCATGCAGGGTTACCTGGGTTGGGCAATTAATATGAAGTCAACATGGCCCCATAAGGTTCTTTTACAACCAAAGTCTAGTGGTTCTGTGTCTAACTCTTTTGATGTTTTGTTTTACTTGCTTTCCTAGGGACTAGACCTTTGTGTCTTGGAAAGTGTTCCATAAGTGATCTGCATTCTTAACCCATCGGTCTGTCCATGTTTTATTTTGAGATAGACTCTGGCTAACTCACCCCAGCTGGTTTCAAACCCCCTTTGTAGTACAGGTAGGTCTTGACCTTGTGAATCCCCTGCCTTGACCTCTGCAGTAGCTGAGATTTCAGGCTGGGATGGCAACTCCCTGCAATGTCTGATTCCATGTTGGATATTTTTACTTGAAATGTACACACTGCCTTCCCTGGATGCCCCTTCAAAGTGTTCATATACCCTGCAGTCAATTCAGGAAGTCTGCCCTGCAGTAATACCCCTGTGATTCCAGGCTCCTGGTGGGCCTGCCTTTGACTCACAAACATAAGTCACATTCCACTAACATCAGTCCTGTACGAGCTACACACTGACTGCCAGGATCTATTTCTGAAATTTCTAAAAATGTCCACTTCCCCATTTTCATTTTCATTCTAACCCAGGCTCCCTTTATCTGTCACCTGGAGTCATAAACCATTGCCTTCTGTATCTCTTTGTCCCTGCCCTGCCACACTCCAGCGGGCAACAAGCCTGCTTTCTAAGTAATATGATGACGTGATTTTCTGCATTATGTCAAACTACTGCCCAGAATGCTCATGGGTTTCCATTCTACTATCTCAAATTCGCTCATTTATTCAACACGGGACATTTGTTAACCATCTGCTAGACCTACCAGCACGGTCCACAACGCAGCATTCCATCTTTCTAGCCAGCTTTCCTTCACCAACCTCTATAGCGTGGACTCTGTCTCAAGACTGGACTAGTCTTTTCTAGCCTGTCCAGCATCTCCTGGACCTTCCCTTCATCACCATCATGCTATTCTTTTCTTTAAACCAAACAATTTCTGTCTGACTTACCCCCCACATAGTTGCAGCATTTAATGATATCATACTTCCCTGAAAAGTGCCTTGTCAGTTCAGTCTAGTTTCCTATTTACTCTTTAGTGATCAGCACAGTTTCCCACCAACTAAATCCCAAGCTTTTTTAGAGAAAAGTATCCTACTGTCTCTTCCATTACTGCTTTTAGGATGACAAGACCATCCCCAATATAGAATAAACATAACTTCGTAGTTCCCTCCATCTACCCTACCATGCCTATTATTATACAAGGTTGCCAAAGATTTTATTTACCAGTATCTACTTCAACTACATTGAGTAAAACAGAGGCAAACCAATGGTGTTAATGATTATCAAAATAAGAGTCTAAAGTGTTCCAGGAGGAGTTGCAGCTGGATAGCTCCTGAAGAAATCACTTGGCAAGAGACAAACTACGTTTCCAGATAATTGGGCACCCTAGAGATAAGGCATGCTCTAGTAGAAGACCGTGTCCCAGGTAAATATAAATTTCTAAACTTTTGAACTAAGGCGTTTCTGATTATTGATCATTTTCAAGATCAACAATGTCTATAAACGATCAGAAATTATCCAAAACAGTCCCATGCTAGGAGTCCTGGCTTCAACCAGAGGCTGATTTTGCATGTGTGGGCACCATCCCTAAGATTCCATTTGGGAGAATCTGAAGAAAAATACAGGAATGAAAATAAGAAATTGCATTTACTGTTTGACTGAAAGGGAGACTGGAAGGGTGGGAGTTACCCATGCCCTTAGCCATGAGACAATTGTATCAGAGTGTTCTGTTTTGTTCTGGCTGGATAGAGTCTACTTATCAAAAGCAGGAAATTGCATTTAACTGGGATCAGTAGGATGCTAGGGAGGGGCTGATCTGGTTAGGAGGGTGGAGGTAGGAGGGTGAGGGTGGGAACACCAGGGCGGAGAACAGGCAGTACTGGACCATCATGGAACCTACAACCATCAGGAGATTGGCAGGACTAGAAACTGCCTTTGAAAGAAAAAGAGACACGGGCCTGAAGACAAGAAGATGTGAGCAGGCATGTCTTATCCAGATGTGAGGAAACGAAAAATGATTTTTCTCATCTGGAGGGAACATGCTCTCCAGAAGTGCTGAAGCACGCTCACCAGCTCTGCACTGTGAGTGCTGACGTGAGGATATTACAGGGAGAACTGAGCTGTCTCCTGCCACATCCTAGGCATCTCGGATGCAGTGAGCAGCGCTATGTACTTGGAGAGAGCTTGGGGTGGAAGGGAAGGTAAAGCCCACTTTTAGCTTAGTTTTCTCTTTATGCTCAGTTTATGATGGGGGAAGTGAGAGATTTGAAGACAAGTTGTCGCTAGTGTAAAGGTAATGAGCTACTGCAAAAATTTAATATACCAAAATGTAAAAGCCATATTGCATTCATTTATCCTTCAGTAAACAAAAACAAATAAGCATTAGTTGGACTGTTATAATAAAATTTGATCTAACTGCAATTCACTGAAATAGTTGATTTTTGCACAGTAAGAAAGGTGTTCAGAATGCCTAAGGGTCACCCATTTTTCCAAGTAAAATGAGCATGTGTGCACAAGCGTGTAGATGCCATGCCTGCATGTACACCTGTGCTATAAAATGTAAACTTTAAATATAAAATACCATGCACAAGAAAATATAGAATTTTCTAGAAAGCAAAACAATACAAGAGATTATTCCTAAAGCTACAGGTATGAATCTGAGCTAGAAGTTTGTCAACTTTCTTGGCATCATTGGTCCTATACCATGGGCTGCTATGCAACTTTCGTTCTGATGCTGTGTGGTAGTGTAGATAATAATTTAAATACAGAGACACATGTACTTGTGTGTTTTGGTTCCTTATTCTGCCTTAGGAGGGTAATCTTTCAATAAGGAAGCCATCACAGCGATGGGAGTTTGTTGTTATGATTTCACTGTAGATACATTTCCATCATCTGTAATTACATTAAAGAATTATAAATCAGAAAAATAAGCCAATTCAACTAAAGGTTTGTCTTCATTTGGAGAACTTCTGTGTTTGAGAATGGTGTACACAGACTTGACTCTGGGTGCTTCCAGCACCAAATACAGAGAAGAAGATTTTAAAGGGACAACCAAACCACAAGGAAGGCTCACGAGAATGAAGTGCCTGTCTCGGATATAAGATTGCTTCAACATGGTTTTTAAAATCTTAAAGTTTATTCAACTAGAATGTTATAGTGTAAAAACTCCACTTTGTAATATAACATTTCCAATAAGCTTTGGACTTCTTCGAGTATTTCACTGGGGGTACCTAAGCTTTACAGTTTTATTCACTTAAATCCCAAACAGCACTGGTTGAACATAGTTAATTTACCAACTGCAATTATCCAACTGTCAAAGGCTCAACTCCCAACTGTCGATAAGCTTCATTTAACTAATTTGAGAAGACGGAAGTTGCTCTTTTTTTTTTCCAGGAAGGCTCCTTTCCTTATTTCCTGTGAAGAGGTCCAAGTTGTGCGACCTATGGTTAAAGGGGCTCTTTGTAATTGAGCCAGGGAGTCGCCAAGTGCACCGTTCTCACGGGGTGGGTGGGTGGGTGGTGGTGGTGAGGGAGGTGGCAAAATAGGGTGGGGGAGGATGCTTGACTCCAACCACTGAAGGATGTAATCGGAGCACAGCCAATACGGGTGCAAGCCTGCCTGCCACCTCAGTGGTCATTGGCTGTGTCTGCTTTATGAAGCACAGTCTATTAAGACCTTGGCTGGCCTGCCTGTGGCCGCCCAGTGCTCCCTTCCCAATGCCTGCACACAGACGACCAGAGCCCGATCAACCATGTTATATCAATAGCATTCTCACACCAGGTTGTGTAAATTGATCTTTTACAATTTCTCTCGGTGACAGTCTCTGTAACCAACAAGATAAATCATTCCTCCTGTGGCTTTTTTATTGATTGCTGAGACCTGTATAAAAATTACTCTGCGCCAGCTGCACAGTGAACGTCATCTTGAAAGAGGACTTTTTATTTACAATCAAAATATGTTTGGGCCGAGATCAAGTGCAGATTTACTAGCTCAGGAATTTAACAGACTCCAAGAAAACCAGAAATTAGAACTCTTCCCCACTAAAACCCAGTCGTGACGAACTTCAGCAGACATAATGAGTCTTAAATTGAGACAACCATATTTCTGAAACAGAGGAGCTTCTCACATTTGATTTTAAGATAAACAGACAATAGGAACACAAAATCCCATAACTGAGCTAAATCCTCACCTGCATTTGAGACGTTCACAACCTCTTGTTTCTAGTAGATGAGTGAAATCCCCATTTGATAGCCCAATTAGATCAGCAACGGGACAATGGGCCACCCCAGGTATTTGGTGTATTTTTGAAAAAAAAAAAAGAGCAATTTCCATTGTTTTGTGAGCTGAAAATTATCGTCCATTCTCCCATAATAGTAATTCTAAATACTTAGAACATTTTTATGTAATCAAAGTAAAGACAAATAGCATCTTTCAATATTTTATATAAAAAAAAATCTTGAAATAGAAAAGGTTTTCCTCCATTCCATCTTTACGTTCAATTAAAGAACCGAATAGGCATTGTTTGGGGGAAGTTTTAAGGTGAAATATGTGTTTATATTATCTCTAATCTTTTTTAAACACGTTTTCATTGGAGTACCTAATTTTAAATCATCAGCTGCTAAAATATGTTGCTTCCTGCAATAGGGACCTACTTTTTTTTATTTTAATGCAAAAAGAAAACTGTTACACATTTTTACTTTCTCGCATAAGGGGAGCTGCTGATATTTATAAAATAACGAGAACTATCCCCACTTCACCCTTCGCAAAATTCACTTCCCATGCAACCCCTGTGGGTGGGTATTGCATTACAACTCAAATAGCAGTTCACAGTCTAAGAATCCTTTTGTATACATCTAAGAGCTGAGACAGAGATAGTTGCTTTTGTCCTTTCCCCTTGAGCCTGAGCTCGGTCTCTCTGAAGCTGTGCTCTTTATTTGAGTTTTAGAGAAGGCCCTTTCAATGGAACTGGCCTGGGTAGGTGGGGTTGAGACAGAATGGCTGTCTGGCCCAGTGTCCTCACTGCCATGACCCAGAGGAAGAAAAACCGAGCATTTGGAAGAGTGTGACATTGGCACTCCCTGGCCTAGGTGAGATCCACCGGGGAGTATGGTCAGGAGCACAGGAGGCCAATCCTGGGGCTACCAGTAGGGCAGGCAGGAGGCAGATCCCTGACTACAGAAGCAAGCTGGGGACTGAAAGCTGCCCTCCCAGGAGTGCCTTCTTTTAAAGGATCATTTCCAAGTGTCTTTCTTGCCTGGGACTGGCTCGGCGCTGCCTGCTCTGTGCAGCCTGCGGCCCAGCAGATGCCTCCCAGTTTCCACAGTTCAGCCTGTTTGCACCAGACTGTTGGTGCCTGTGCACAGCCTCACCGCCAGGCTTGCTCCCTGTCTCTGGTTCTCCTGAACTCCTCGTGGAGTTCTCTGTAAGAGTTTGTGGGTTCTTCCCCTGAGCTATTTCCAAGGAGTCCTTAGTCAACACTGTCAGTGGCAGTGAGGACTTTGAGTCTCCTGTTCAGCGTGGGAAGAAACGTCTGGGCGCCCCATTCCAGCCAGGCACATCCTCTCCATTTCTCCTCGCCCGCCTCTGCTGCCACACATTGTCAGTGATTGTGGGAAAGGGCCGCCAGCCTTTCCGCAGCTCCAGGACGCCCTAATGAGGGAACAATCGTCCCGGCGGGGAGCAGTCGACCGGGTTAGCGCGCCCAGCACAATGCACTGACGCCTGCGCCCCGAGGTCCCCGCAGAAAAGGCGAGTCATGGCCTGGGAGCCAGCGGGCGTTTCTTCCAGATCACCTTGCTGAAACTTAGCATAGCAGAAGTCAGGCAAAGGGAACAATAGCAGGGTGCAAGGGTGATTCTGGAGGGAAGCCGAGCTTGGGTTCCCGAGGTGCACACAGGATGAATAGAGCCCGGGTCTGTGTCATAGAGCCCCCAAGGCCCTGCTTGAAGGGCTGGGTTTGCCTGAAGGGTTGCAGCCCTGCCCTGAATGGAAGCAAAAGCCCTGCCTGGGGAAGGGCTCTCTCCCAGAAATCTTTCTTCCTTCTTGTTTTTTATTTTCTTTTAAAATATATTTTAGCTCAGATCCTGTCAATAATGGGCTGATAATAGAAAATGACCTTAGTTTTGTCTCCTCTGAAAGCAGACACACTTTTTCAGTCAAAATACTTTTTGAAACCTTGTAAGCCGGAACAGTATCCTAAGAGAAGTGAGCCCCCACACCCATTATTTTCAACTTCAAAAAATTAAATGGTACAGGATTGTTCTTTCTGATTTTATTTAATATTGATATACTTTCCTCTTTACCCTTGATCAGATACTAGAGGGTAGTAAGCTTAGGGATGAGGGGTAAAGAGAAAACTTACGTAGTTTTAACCTGAAACCTTTAATGCAAAATTATTTGCTCCATTAACACCAACGCTACGGTCGGATACCTGGTTTTAAAGCAGTCTTAGCAGGCATGGGACTGCCAAACTCTTTGGATAATCACATGCTCCCTAAACTTGAAAGAGTTGGTTGCTCCACTCCAGCTATTTGGCTAAATCTTTTGGAGATCAGAGTGACCTCTCTGGAGTGCCACCCATCTGCTCAGAACAGGTCAGGGGGGAAGACACCCCACCTACTAAGGAGTACTTAACATCACCAGCTGGATCTCCCCTATCTCTGAATCATATCTCAAAGTATACACAAAGTTCTACCCATTCTGCTGAAAATAAGAAGAAACCCAGTGTTGTGACAGATTTCCTGCTCTGGTGTTCCCTGGTGCAGCTCGGACGCCAAGGCAGGCCGATGACACCCTACTCCCACCAATCGGAAGCTGATGGAGAAGACATGGGCAGAGGCCAGGATGATCCACTTACTTTACTGCTCCTCTGTCGGCCCTCGCTACCCTAACTGAGCAAGGGGAGTTCAGAACCAAAGCCCTGTCTTTTTGTGCACAAAATAACCAGGCAAGGGGAAACAGCAAACAGTTCAAAGGGTTTGCCGAAGAAGGAGGCAGGAGCCCAGTGATGGGCAAGAAAGGGAGCGGATGTGAGGGCCTTTTCTGCGCGGACCTCGGGGCACGGCCTCATGGATCCTCCGACAGGTAGATTGGATATTGGGCTTAGGGTAAACTGAGGACTTTATGTTTAGTTAACTTTCCCTACCCTCTAAACCAGGGTACATCTATTCTCTGACTTTCCCTACTAAGGAGTTGGAGTACCTGAAAATAAAAAGAAAACAAAACCGAGGTATCGGTGACCCCCAAATGGGAATGCAGCTTAGGAGTCTATACAGACCCACAAAATTAGATCAGTGCTCAGGCTGCTATTCCTGAATGCTTGAGAAGAAAGCTTGTTTCTGAGGTAAGTTGGATTGAGTTCCCTGTTAATCTGATTACCCCTGAACACAGGACTTGTTCCCTGAGGGTGGGTAATAATTGATAACTCCTTGGGCTAAAGAGTTACTGAAAAAAAAAACATTTGGAGGCTAAAAGAATGTGGTACATGTTCTAAATTAGGGCTCTAAATTAAGCTGAATGCTAACTTTCCTCACATCCTTCATGTTTTTTCCAACGTACGATCCCTATGAAAATATTATGTCCCTATTATTTGAATAGAAAGAGAAACCCAGTCTCTTTCAAACTGAGGAACTACTCACAATCAGTATTCCAAGGATGATACCCTCTGCAAAGACAAAATGTCTTTACCGTGGAAATGAAGCAAGAGCTGGAACTTCAGATAGTATTGCCCAATACTCTAAACCCTGGTTTCTAAAGCTGTGGCAATTGAGTGGCAGGAGCTGTGGGTTTTCTGCCACAGTAAAGGAGTCCTGAACATGCAGAAGCCTGACCTTATTTCAAAAACAGATGCAAACTGAACCTGGGGTGTTTCTGCCAGTGCTCAGCTGCATTGCAGCCTTGATTCTGCGCATGCGTGTGCACTTTACACCATACATGCCAGCAAACTACTCAGCACCCACAATGGCTTCCTGAAACACCTGGGATCATCAGCCAGCTATTGTGTGCTATGAACTGAAGTGTTTAACTGTACACACACAGTCTTCTGCTCATGTACACATATAATGTTCTAATTATGGAAAACAGAGACTTTCAATAGTTTTCTACTGTTGTTCCTCAGCAGGAACATCAAATTAGTCCATCGTTGGTTTGTACTGTGACGGAATATTTGATTTTTAAAATTGCTGTTTGAGTTACTGACCTGTGTTCCATTTGAAAATAATTTCATTCAATGAATTTTGGCTTTAGATTAGGACAGAATTTCCAAAATGGTCCAAAACCTGATACTGCCATACTTTACTATGTGTCTATGAGAAACAACATTATTCTCAGAACCGACAATCATAAACACAAGAACAGCCATATTAAAGAGCTCTGCTTTTGATTGACAGGTCCTGCCTCATATCAGAGAGCTCCGGGTTTGATAGAAAGATCCTGCCTCAATGAATAAGGTGGAAGCGTCATTGAGGGTAATTACTGGCTTCAACTTCAGGCCTCCCCAGACATGTGCACATGCATTTGTATGCACCATACACATGCATGCATGTGCACACACACACACACACACACACACACACACACACATGAAAACATATATGGATACATGTAAACCTCACACTCATAAAAATAGAAACATAAATACTTTAAGGCCAGAGCAGTCCCTTCTAATTATTAGTATATCTTCTTCATCTCCCACCATTTGAATGCATACAAGTTAGGAAAATGTGTGGATTTCCTTTTCCACTGCCCATCCCCTAAGGGAAAAGACAAGACCCACATTTGGATTCTTCAATGATTCCATTCAGTTGTTTCAAGGAAAAACCTGAATGAGTTCTCTGTTTCCCATTTCCAAGTGTTTGGAATGGTACATTCTAAAAAGAAGGGGAAATACAATAAATAAATTATTATTCTAACCTTGCATTATAAGCATGTCACAAGTTCTTAAAGAGTTGTTTGTGTAGTACGGGGTAATAAAATGTGATGTGTGGAAGGAAGGAAGCCCAGCCTGGAGGCCCTGCTGCTGCGAGGGCTGAGCAGTAGGCCTCTGAGGACTCCGCCTCTGCAGCCAGCTACTGTGTGCCTTGGGTAAGTCACTTAACCTGTCTAGGTCTCAGTTTACTCATGGGAAAAATGGTGGTTATTATAATAACCCTCTTGCAGGTATTTTTGTGAATAACAATGATTACAAATGAATGAAAATCTTGTGTTATTAAAAATGACATACAAGTGTGAAAAAATAGAATAAGCCTGTAGTTCACAATACCTTTACAGAAATAATAGGAAGATACCAGAAACACAAAAGATAACAGGAATTAGGACCACCAGGTAAATTAGGATGAGGAGAATCCTTTAGGAAAAACTCAATTCTAAAAAAAATGGTGATGCAGGAGAGAAGAAAGTGGACTGTAATTGTTTTCTATCTAAATTACTGTCAGACAAGACTTGGGACAAAGTGTGTGGTATAGAAACATTCATCGAAAGTTTCTGTAGAACTACTCAGAAGGTTTTTACACTGTTTGGACATAGGCATAAAGCATAGGAATGACATTTTATACAAAAAAAATGTAGAATGTCTTGTTCAGCTTTTATGACACATTTTGTTCTGTGACCAAAAGACAGTTTCACACATGGTCTTTGACATTGTGACAGGACCTATTAATGGTTAACTAAATGCCTTCTATAATGTTTTACTTTAGTTCAGGCTGACAGTGATCAAAGTCTATTTTTACTGTATGAGAGGAAACTAGGAAATACTTGATGTGCAACAGCTTAGAGGTTATGCATTCAACTTTACATTAGAAGAATCGTAGTGTTCAGATTTAAAGTCATTACACAGCTATCTAAAGTAATATATTTTATATGTAATCTCAGAAATGAAAATGACAGAATACTTAATTATGTTTATGGTAATGTGTTACCTGTCAATGCACATAAACAGAAGTGCTACCTGCTACTCAGGACGGAAAGCTGTGTGGAGGAGGAAGGCTGTTCGCATTTCCAAACAATTGTCAAGTAATAAATGCAGCTATCCAACTCAAATATGGAAGGGGGCTTACTCAGCAATACATGAGCACTGACATTCCTGCAGGACAGGTCAGGTGGCTGGTGACTATACGGAGACTTTTAAAGAAACAATTAGAACGCGCTATCCAGCGCCACAAAAGGACTGCTGCCTTTCCATTCTGGTCAATCAGCTTTCAGGAGTGTGGATTTCAAAAAAAAATCACACTGGGGCTAGAAAAGGGCCTCACAGGGCAAAACTGCTTCCCTTCTGGAAGACTTGTGTTCCTCTGGAACCCATGTTATGCAGCTCCCAATCACCTGTAACTCTAGACATCCAGCATCCTTTGGTCTCCATGATTGCTTTCATGCTCATGGTACACATAAACTCAGGCAGATGCACACACACACATACACACACACACACACACACACACAGTGCACAAACACATACTAAATACAAATTTAAAAATAATAAGCCTTCTTTAAAGTCTCAGGTGAAAAGAATCACGGGTGGATTTTTAAGCCATCCTTTATCAGAAGATATAACTATAACAATAATTACCGTAGCCTTGCTTGTTGTGTTGCCCAGATGGAAAGAGCCCTAAATGTGCCTCAGTGAAGCAATTAGTTAAATAAAGCAGGGCTTGTAAAGACAATGTAGAGATATGACTAACAGAAAAATAATGCTGTGGTACCGAGAAATGGCTGCTAAAGATGGAACTAAAATATGCTCCATGCAGAAAGAGGCAAGAAAGGGTGGGTTGCAGAAGAAATAAAAATGCATCAGGCAGGATAGGTTGGATTTTACTAAAGCACACAAATATTAGTGACATCTCTAGGGTGTCTTCCCTATGGACCTAGGGACCCTGGGGGCAGCAGGCAGTCCATCCCACAAATCGTTACCCAGAAGGTCACCATTTCAAACACCCAGGTCACCTCAGCAGGGGCAGGGAGCTGGAAACTGCTCTCTCTGTGTAGAGAACTCTTGTCTCTTGTCATTGCCACAACTGAGTCCTTGAAATGAGGTGAACACAAACTAATCTCAGAGACAATGTCCAAATAACAATATTAATGAAGGAATATAGAACACCTCAGCTTTATATTGATTTCACAATAAACTGGTGGCTCTTTAATATCATAGGTTAAAGAAAATACATTTTACCTGTATTTTTTCCCAATGTGCTACTCATAATGTTTTAAATGACACACTTGGCTCGGCGTTGTGCAGTGTGAGCCAAAGTGTTCCATGGTGTACTATGCTAGCAATTGCATACTGTACTTCTTCTATGAGACCACACACACACACACACACACACACATGAGAGGAGAGAGAGAGAGAGAGAGAGAGAGAGAGAGAGAGAGAGAGAGAGAGAACAGAGAAATGCAATTCTGCAATCCTGCAATTAGTCCAGAAAGCAGCCAACTGTAAGCAGCTGACAAGTAGTCCTAATAAATGACACAGGAAAAGAAAGTAAGGATGAAAGAAAAATAATACATTTTTGGGAAGAAAATATATAATCCACTTGAAAAGCTTAAGATCTAAGCAGTTTAGCTCAATGTGCATACAGGTAATGTTATAAAGACTAAACAGGTTGTGTCTATGTATATTGAAATGGTGTCGTGTGTGTGTGTGTGTGTGTGGTGTTTGTATAAAACAATATTTAATTTATAAAGAGGGCATGTATAAAGAGGGAGGGTTTGGATTGAGGCAAAGAGAAGTGAGAAATGATGTAATTATATTATCTCAAAAAACAAAAAAATAATTTCTAAAAATGAAAGGTAAAGCTTTGAGCTTACATTATAGCAGTCAATAGAGAAATGCCACACGTGTTAAAAAGTATAATTAAATATTAAGAAAAGCCAATTGTGGGATAGGAAGACATACTCGCACAACACACGGACGGACATTTGAGAAAGTGAACTTCATTTTGCTATTGAACTGCTACCAATTTGAGCAACTCCATGCTCCATAGTGAGAAGGAGCTGGTTCTTATGATTGATTGATTGATTGATTGATTGATTGGCTGATTGATTAGTGGGTATTTGCTCCTAAGAGGGAACTGAGAAGTTGGCAAATGTATGAGGGAGAGCGTGCATGTCCACACACACTGAAGCTTTGCCATCATTATTGCCACATGACAGGACCTGGTGTGGCTTTAAAATCCCTTCTCTTTGCTCGTCTTTACTTCAGAGCATTTAGAAGATGCCAGTAAGTCCAGGTCCATTGGGGGGGAGGGGGGATGAAACCAGTTAGTAACGGTTCTAATTTCCTCTGTGGGAAGACAAGGTGGCAGCACGTCCTCTGGACATCTCAAGAGTGCCCACCATGAGTGGCTTGGTCCCTCATTTCCTTCCTTAATCCACCTGCAAAGAGGAGGTGGGTTGGTGGCCCCTCACAGGCTTTATGTAGAGAGCATGAGTAAAGACCCTGTGGAGAGCGCACTGTGTCCTCCGTTATTATTACACTCAAGCTCTCTGGCTGCTTTCCAGTTGTCAACTAAGACCCAACTCACTGGCAGTCCACCCAGCCTCCAGCTGGTTTGATGATGTTTCGCTAGCATTTTCTTTATCTCTACTCATCCCAGCCCTTCCCTTTAACGAGAACATATTTCCCTCATGTCTGCCTAAGCCATTGATGTGTCAGGAGAAAAACACAAAGGCTTTCACATCTTAGCAGCTCTGTCTCTTAAATTAACACTCCACTCTTGAATGTAAGAAAGCAAACTACTGCTCAGTGTTTTAGAAGTGAATAAAACATAAAAAAAAAAATCGAGAATGGCTTTGACAAGTTTCCATGAATGAGACAGGAGACATGAAATTCTCCATATGACTGTGTGCCTTTTAAATGGTTTTGCCAACTTTCAAATGAATTGACAATTTTTGCTTTATTCCTTTCAGATTTACAAATTAATATTTTTTAAGAGATGGAGTTAATAAGCAGGTGAGTTAAAAACATAGTAAAATCTATAACGCTTCCCTCAGGCAAAGCTCCCTATTTTGCCATATAAAACTTAAGAATTGTAATAAAAACAACAGTATCATGCAAGCCTGTATTTGTGTTTCTCAGTTCAACTGCTTTTTAGTTTCAAATTGTAGACAACAAAGACTTCACATGCCTAGTGAAGTCTCTGAGAGTGAAATAATCCAATATTTACCCAAATTGCTGAACGAACTTTATTTATGCAAGTAAATAAATAACATGCATTTGATACAGATATTCAGACTATGCCAGCCTTGGGCTTGGAAAGATATGTCTGAGCTCTTCTGATTAATCATGAACACCTGCTGACTTAGCACCCTGGACATTCAGTCGCCCCAATTCTATGAATATTGTAAGAAAATTTCTGTAAATTTAGTCTAAAAGTACCTCTGCTAAGAAAAAGAGATGTCCCAGCAGCCACAGCAACAAGGGAAAGATGGAGCTCCAAAGAGCTGAGTCTTTTGGATCCTCAAGGTGAGCCTGAGAATAGATGAACGCGTGTTTAAGTGCATTTCAAATAAAACAAAACGCCTCAAGATCAATTATTCTATTACTTTGTGCTTTAAAAAGTAAACTTTTTGGTCAAGTCTTTTTGGGTTTTTTGGTGTTTTGGATTTTTTTTGGTTTTTTTTCCCTCCCTCCCAACCCTGCCATGTCATATATATATATATATATATATATATATATATATATATATATATATATATATATATATATATATATATATATATAGGTCCCATTGAGACAAAATATATATGCTGGCAGAAAATGCAAATATGAAGGGATCTTATCCCTAACAATCTAAATCTGTCTCTCATGAAAGATAAAGATCATTTTGAAGTTGAAAAGTCTATGATTTGAAGTAAGATCCTCATTCAGATGTGATTGCTTTATACCGTTAGCTCTGGTCAGGGTGATTTCCGTTCCTTCTATATTTTCTTTCAGCTATAAGAAAGCTGTTTGTGCAGATGTGAAATTGTTGCTACTGGGGAATCTTTTCAACCATGTAAGGTTGCAGTGTTAAACTCCCATTCAAGATCAAAACTCCACATTTTCACAACTGGCAGACATCTGAAAGTCACGCTTCGCCATCTGCGTGGCTGCGATCTTCAACTTCCATCTTGGTCTTGCTTTCTCAGAAGTGGAAAGAGGGTAGGGAGCTGGACTTGAAGTGCGCACAGTTCATACGGATGTTAAATATTCAGCAAGTGTTTGCCACAAGCTTGTGCTTCTAAGCACCAGAGTTTGGTTCCCAGCATCCATGTCTCCCAGTTCATAACCTCCTGAAACTCTAGTTCCATGAGATTTGGCACCCTCTTCTGGCCTGCATGAGCACCTATATGCATGGTACACAACACACACACACACCACAAACAAGTAAAAATAAATATTTACTCCTTTATCTCCTATAATCTATTTCTTTGAGAATGAGAAATCCATCTCATTAAGAACACCTTTCACTTGGAATATATAAATACCTCTGAAATAAATTATGTTACATGTGTTTGCACACTCTTATCTTGAACCTTTGACAATGGCTGGATGTTTTATGCTTCTGCACTGCCAGGTTAAGGAGGTGGTAAATTACTAAAAGTTCCAACCCACAGAACTATGGACAGCCCAGTTTCTTCTCCAATTGGCTCAATAATTCCTTCAGCTTTGCTCTCAGGCCTCTAGAATTGGAGGCGAGCCAAGTTGGAGAGAGGTATCCTGAGGCCGGTGTGAAAGAAGGAAGGCAGGCTGCTGTGAAGGAGGCATTGCTGGCTCAGTGAGGGAAAGACTCAAAGCTGTCACTCTCAGCTTGCTTTCCGGTCACCCTTGAGTGTTGCCCTCTCTTTTAAGGCCCGTCCTCAACCAGCCTCACCTGGAATCAGAGCTCACATCAAGACCCAGCCAGGGGCTTCTCTGTTAAACAACCACTGCGTTTTCAAAGACCACCATTTTTTCTACTGGAGGCCAAGAGTCTCAGTCTCTCTCTCTCTCTCTCTCTCTCTCTCTCTCTCTCTCTCTCTCTCCTCTCTCCCTCTCCCCTCATCATTTCTCTGAGTTTGAGTCTGGAGTCTGAGTTTAAGACATTCACAGCAAATGACAACACATAAGTAGCATTTTCATGGTGATCTTGGAATGGTCTTCATTCACTCAAATGAGTAATTTTTGGTCAGATGAGGAAATGCTTGTGGGCATTGAGTAAGTTGAATTGCTGTATTTTGCTCTGTTATCTGGGTATACACTGAAGCAAAGTAACAGTGACCACCACTGGAGCTTGGGGCTGGAAGGGTAAAAATAGAAATAAATAAGGAACCTACTGTTGAAGCATGGGCATGTTTAGCAGAAGCAGAAGACCCATACATTTGATGGGCAGTTTCAAGCACTCAGTAGGTCCACGCTGGGATTTGTTGACACAAAGGTGTTTATATTTTTGTTTGTATTTGTTTTGCAGACTTTGGTGTCACCAAAGTTAATAGGCTCATAGGCTCACTCACAGCATTGATAAGAACAGGGAGAGCAGGATGGCTATTTAAACAGAATATTTTCATTTTGAAACAAAATCTCTGACTATGAACATTATTCCATGAGCACACAGTAAAGGGGGAGTCTATATACCTTGGACAAGGGGTGCTGATCTAGGAACCCTAAGGATTCTGAAAGGAAAAATTCTCTGCCAGATATTTGTCAGTAGCTTGTCAACATCACTTACTCCTCCAGCTTCCTACCAAGATAATTATGAAGACAAAAAACATAGCTCATACCTCCACCAGGGTAATAAGTTACAGTTAATAAGCTACACAGCCGAGCCGTGAAGCCAGGGGCACCCTCCTTTTAACCACTAAACTATGCTGCCTCTCAGTCTAATAAATAATAACATTCTGTTCCAGCTAAGCTTATTATACAATTGAGACACTAGGAGAACTATTAAATTTAAAAGAACATTTTTCTTCCATAAAGTCTCTAAATAAAATAATAGAGTGAGCATTTTTATTACCAAAACCTTGAGTAATGATTTCCTGAATCTTCAAGGAATTACCTAATCCATGTGGGTCCCCTTCCCTCTTTAATTGGTAAATATTGCTGAGACATTGAAGAGTAGTTGTGATTTTGTGTTGTCTTCCTTAGAATCTGGGCTTCCTGCAGCAGGTAATCTCCCAGGTGAGAGTCTAAAAGATTCTCCCTAGGTGTTAGAAAAAATGGTCCTGGGGAAGGACCCACAGACTGAGGTCCTGGAGATGGTTCTCCCCCTTTAGATTTCTATTCAAAGAACAAGCTTTTTAAAATTAAAGTAACAATGCATATAGACAGGACTTTTACGTGCAAGTTGAATTAAGATTTTACTCAAAGAGGCATATAGAAAATCCATGGTGTATTTTTGCTTTATCACATGACTTCTTCTCCCCATATTTCCTAAAATTAGTTTTAGTCTTCCTTTAAAAAAATGACTAAATATCATTTAACAACATATTAAATGTCAAACCAATGAGATTGCTCAACTGCTAAAGATGCTCCCAACACAAGCCTGGGAACTGGAATTCCAACGCCAGGACTCACTTAAAGATGGAAAAGAGAACCAATTCCACAAATTGTCCTCTAATCTCCACATACAACCATAGCAATTCTTAGAAAGAACAAATGCCAATATACAGTCTTAGACTAACAAAGAGAAGCTAGCTAGGGTCGTGAGAAATGAGCCAGGCTGAGGAAAAGAAGTCTGAACAACGTTGCATGGTAGGTGCTGAAGGTCAGTGTGTAATTAGAGTCCTAGGGGTCCAAATCTCAGGCAGACGGAGCAGGACCTGAGGCTCCACACAAGGGTTTTTACCTCAGAAAAGAACAGAGATGCCTCTCCAGAAGACAGAATGTCTGGCTGCTTGTAAGCTGAAGAAATGTATGCCCTACCGTGGAGTCAGATGATGGAAGAGGCTTTATTAAACAAGGCTGTGGTGAAATGTAAGAGTCAACCACGTCAGAGCACAATCTTAACCCAACCTGGGCTGCGAAGGGATTGAGTTGGCTGGCCTCACCTGGGGCTTGTCTGCTTAGTCAACTGAAGCAGAGGGAACTGCAGAGTACCATGGTCCTCAGCCAGGGCCACTAGCCAACTGTGCAACCGTGGTCAAGACCCACACCTCATTGCTCTGCCTTATCTGTCAGGCAAGGCTAGAGGGCTGACTAGGTACTCTCCTTCCTCTTGCTGGGAATCTGTGTAGGTGTACACGGATCAGAATTCTCCTTTCTACTCTCCAGAATTTCAAGTATAGCCTCCATCCCAAAGGCCAGGCGGTTCCAACGAGAAATTCCAGAACTCCTTCCACAGGCAAGTAGCAATCCAGTGCTCATGACTTTGTCTAAATTGGCACTGACCTTTCCTGTGCCTCCATAAGGAGAGGGCTGATTATTCCACGTTATTTTATAGATGGTGCATCTCCTCTCTCTTTTCTGACAATTTTGGAACTTCAGCCACAAATTTGTATACACACACACACACACACACACACATGTATATATATTGTATATATATGCATATATGCATATATATATTTCTATTTCAAAGAAATGGTAGGAACTGGACTTCCTAGGGTAGTGCCAGGAGAGATGGTCCAGATGAAAACTCTGCAGTGCCCTTTACACTAGGTTTCAGGATTTCCATTTCAACCCTGGTAAATACAGGGCTGTGTATGGAAAATTAATGGGAATATTTTCAAACCTTCGGAAAACTTAGGATTTTACATTTGGCAGGAGGGCTAAGAGGGTGGTTCAAATAAAAAAAAAATGCTCACACTGTTCTTTGAGCCTGAGCTTGAGCCCAGTTTCCTGCAAGCTTTTCTCCACTGGAGCTAGCAAAGTTGCATTTTTTTACTGCTAACAAGTCTTCCCTTATTCTATGGAATGTTTAATTTGCCCTTTGAAAGAAATATGATTTGTTCCATTTTTCCATGTGCAATCTCTATGCTATTTACAGACAAAGATAAGAATCAGGGAGGATTCATGTGCCGGCAGCACGGATTCAAGACCGCAAGAGAAATCAGAGCCCTAAGCCCCAGCTCTGAAGGGCTGGGCGCTGATTGAGTGTACAGCCTTGCCTCTCTGTTCTCTCATCAGATGCACCAAGGCACTGTGTGTTAACTGGGGCGATTATCCCACCAAATCAAAGCACAGCCTAAACCCAAATCAAAGGGACTGTTTGGCACAGCATAGCAACTTCCAGAGGATTTGCTGAACAAAGCAACCAAAAACTTAAAAAAAAAAAAGGGGGGGGGGGAATGTTAATGTTGTACCTATTGATGACAGTGAGCTTTGTAAGAACAGCCTGCCGCTCAGCAAAGGACAGCTGAAGAAAAAATTAATCCCTGTTGATGAAACAGAGGACATTTAACCAGGACCAAGACAAACAATGAAATTACCTGTAACTAGGCAGAGTTGCAAGCCTAGAATTCACAAGACTGGGTATATTCCCAGTACTATAGAAACAAACATCACAATTTCTAACTTCAGACCAAGTTAACCATCAAGCAAACTATGAGAAAATCAGCAACTGTTACTAAACCATGATTCTGTTAAAGACAAGATGACTCCTCCTGTGACCCTGTGTATATCAGCTCTCCTTCCCTCTTCCTCCACCTCTTAGCTCTGAGTGACTTCAGAGCTTTGCACCCTCATAAATGATGTTTTTCTCTTCTAGGCTGTGCTCAGCTGTCTGGCCCAGCACAAGAACCTGCAGAACTCTTCCCTACAGACCAGCCCACTCCCACTCCCAATCCACTTTGCACTCTGAGCATGCATTGCCCTAATCAGTTCTGCGTCACAAAGAGGGGAAAAATGTTTCTTGGGTTTCTAGACAAGCACATTAATTACAATCTCACTCTCAAGCAGCAAGAAGGACTCTGTTTTATTACCCTGCTTAGGACACATGCCTCAATGCCACTAGCACTACAGCCCTAACTCACAGGACAAGAGCAAGGTCCCTCCTCTCCAGAGAACACTTAAACACACACACACAGAATATGTAGTCACTTAAAGTATGCCATTACAGTAGTTAGTACCTATTTGTGATTGTGTTAATCTTAGAAGGAGAAAACAAGTGGCAAAGGCGACTATAAAATATTAGTTAGGGGGTCTGAACCAGAGAAGCCTCCCTGATGGAGGCGAGCATCCCTGAAGTCAGTCACCTCAACTCCTTCTTGCCTGACTCCTCCCCTGGCAAGCCTATGCAGCAGTGCACCACCAGCAAAAACAAACGTCTTTTGCTCGTTTCCTCAAGTATCAAGAATAAAGTTTTAGCTGTACCACTATCAAGTTCCCAGAGTTGGTTCCCCATGGTGGAATGTAATTACAAGAAGTTACCAGACAGAAGTATGAAAACAAGCCCAGGCAGTGACAACACACTCCTGGAATCTTGGGAGCCAGAGGCAGATGGCTGTCTGGGAGTTCAAGGCCAGCCTGGTCTACAGAGTGAGTTCCAGGGTAGCCAAGGCTACATAGAGAAACCTTGTCCTGCCAAACAAACAAACAAACAAAATACAAACAAAAAAGAATATGTTGTATGGCAAAATATCAAAAGAAATATCTGACAAAGAATTAGAAGATACAATCTTGGACACAGGAACAGGCTGGAGTTGCTTCTGGGATGGTGGGGGTGGGGAGTCAGATTACTAGGAAGGGAGCAGTCCTTAAACAGACTGCTATACCTCACACAGCAAACTGGCCCAGGTACGAGGAATTGAAAGCTCGCCCACAGTCTTGAGAAGAATATGCATCAGGCTGCTCTTGGTAGACCTACTGCCCTCATGGAAGGAGATGCTTAGACATGTCCTTGGCCTTTGCCCTGGTAACTATACTTCCTGAAATGTATCCCAAGGAAATTATCAGGGAAGCAAACAGAGAATCACGCACAAGGACGTTCACTGCAGTGCTGTGGCTAATAACAAAGAAAAAAAGAAAAAAAGAAAAAAAGAAAGAAAAGAAAAAAATCACCACCACCTAATTAGCCAGCAATAGTAGGCCAATGGCAGTGAGTCCTAAGGCAGCAAACCCCTAGTGCATCTCAGCTTATCAAAACCATGTGCTCGCAGTGGCTCAGAAAAATGCTGACCACACAATGTTAGGTTGCATGCAGGCCACAGCACATTAAATACAGGGTGTGCGACGGGAAGGTGTAAAATTCACAAGAGAGAAATTACAAAGATTGCATTTACTGGAGACCAAAAAGGGGAGAAATCCAGACTGACTTTACCCAGTCAGCAAAATAATTTTAACATGGCAGATATTGTTTTGATCTGTATTTTCACAATGAGTTTCCCAGAGTAAATCACTCAGCTGAAAGTGTAGGTAGTTAATGTTTGATCCTGGCATCCTGGTTCTTGTGTGAAGCACCCACCGTGGGTTCTCTGTGTGTTGCTTTCCCCTCACAGTATTTTTGTATTTTTCCAATAAACATTTTACTTTTACGACCACATTTTAAAAGGTTTTTTAATGGTGTGCAAAATGAGAGTAATTGACATAATTATTGAAATTAAACTATTATATTCTTACTGAACAGAATGGGATATTTTTGATATGTTAAAAGGGGAACATGGTTTTTATGTGTATGTTCTCACGATTCATTTTTTTTTTTAAGTCTGGAAAAGCACTGGTTGCTTTTGCCTTTTATATTTTTGGGATTTTTGAGTCTAATGTGGCATTTTTCCAGAGCAGTATAGTGGTATACACACACACACACATAATGTATATATATGCTATCCTGTATATATAAAGAGAGAGACACATACACATACACATATATGTATATATATGGTATCATGTATGTATATGTACATATATATGTATATATAGAGAGAGATACATACACACACATATATATGTATATATATGGTATCCTGTATATATATATATATATATATATATATATATATATATATATATATATATACATATGTATATAGAGAGAAACATACACACACATATGTATATATATGGTATCATGTATACATATGTACATATATATATAGAGAGAGAGAGACATACACACACATATATATGTATATATGGTATCCTATATATATATATATGTGTGTGTGTACATATATCTGTATATATATATAGAGAGAGAGAGAGAGAGACATACACACACATATAGGTATATATATGGTATAAAATGTATATATATATATATATGTACATATATATGTATATATAGAGATAGACACATACTCACATATATGTATATATATGGTATCATGTATATATATGTACATATATATATATATAGAGAGAGAGATATACACACACATATACGCATGCTACAACACAGAAGATCATTTTTTATATTTCGGGTTTCTTCATCTGTCTTAAGAGGAGGGAAGCCCAGCCACACAGAGTTAGACCGGGACAGAAACTGAATCTTAGTAGTAAAATATGCAAAGTAGCCTGTGCTGTGAGCCAATTGCATATGAGGAAAGCCCCGCGGCCATACTCACTGCCTGCTGGGACAGAAAAGGATCACTAGGTACTATATCACCCTGAGCTTTAGATCTCTGGTGGTGCAAACTGCCAGGGGTCTGCCTGCACTTAGGAACTGAGCACATAAGTGGTTTGTCTGCCAGCCCGCCACGGAGAGAAGCCCTGCGGCCATACACGCTGCTTTATCACTCAGGAACTGAGCACATAGGAGGTTCATCTACAAGCCAGTCCATCGCGGGACCTATGTCCTATGTGAGAATCAACAGTGGGAGTGACCCCCACCACAACATCTTCACTCCATAATAGAGCAGACAGAGAACACCTGGTTGAACTTGACAACCTAAGTATAACCTTGCTTGAGGGAAGACTGAGAAGGGCTCCAAAGGCACAAAAGAGGAAGGCAGCATATCAGTAATCTGTGCCAGAGGAAACCCAGTCATCCAGTGTTGCAGAGATAACCTTAAAGATCCACAGTAGGTTGAAGCACCAGCCAGTGACAATAAGACCATCTAACAGCTGGGAGAACTAGATGGCTAATGGTAAATGTAGGAATGTTACTAACAGAAACCAAGGCATTATGGCAGCATCAGAACCCAATTCTCCAACAATAGCAAGTCCTGGATACCACAACACACCAGAAGAACAAGATTTGGATTGAAAATCACTGGTCATGATGTTGGTACAGGAACACATGAAGGACATACTTAAAGAAATTCAGGAGAAAAAGGATCAAAAATTAGAAGCCCTTACAAGGGAAACACAAAAATCATTGAAAGAAATTCAGGAGAATACAAAAGCCAATAAGGAGGAAATGCAAAAATCACTTAAAGAAATACAGGAGAACTTTGATCAACAGGCAGAAGTCATGAAAGAGGAAACACAAAAATCTCTTGAAGAGTTAGAGGAAAACACAAACAAGCAAATGACAGAACTGAGCAAAAACTTCCAGGATCTAAAAACAGAAGTAGAAACAACTAAGAAAGCACAAAGGGAGACAACTTTGGAGATAGAAAAGCTTGGGAAGAAATCAGGGACCACAGACAAGAGATAGAAGAAAGAATATCAGATGTCGAAGAAACCATGGACTCAACAGTTAAAGAAAATGCAAAATGCAAAAAGCTTGTAACCCAAAACATCCAGGAAATCCAGGACACAATGAGAAGGCCAAACCTAAGGATTATAGGCATAGATGAGAGTGAAGATTTACAATTTAAAGGGCCAGAAAATATCTTCAACAAAATTATGAAAGAAAACTTTTCTAACCTAAAGAGAGAGATGCCCATGAATATACAAGAAGCCTACAGAACTCCAAAGAGACTGGACCAGAACAGAAATACTTCCAGTCACATAATAATAAAAACCCCAAATGTACTAAACAAAGAAAGAATACTTAGGGCAGTAAGAGAAAAAGGGCAAGTAACATATAAAAGAAGACCTATCAGAATTACACCAGATTTCTCACCAGAGACCATGAAAGCTAGAAGATCCTGGGCAGAGCTCATGCAGACTCAAAGAGAACACAAATCCCAGCCGAGACTACTATACCCAGCTAAACTCTCAATTACTATAGATGGAGAAACCAAGATATTCCATGACAAAACCAAATTTACACAATATCTTTCTACAAACCCAGCCCTACAAAGGATAATAGGGGGAAAACGCCATTACAACGAGGGAAACTATATCCTGGAAAAAGCAGGATATTAAGCTTCGTTCATCAAACCCAAAGAAGATAACCACACAAGAATAAAATTAAAATCAAAAATGATACGAAGCAATAACCACTACTCCTTGAAATCTCTTAACATCAATGGACTCAATTCCCCAATAAAAAGACATAGACTAACAGACTGGTTACGTAAACAGGACCCTACATTTTGCTGTATACAGGAAACACACCTCAGTGGCAAAGACAAAAACTACCTTAGAGTAAAAGGCTGGAAAACAATTCTACAAGCAAATGGTCCCAGGAAATAAGCTGGAGTTGCCATTCTAATTTCAGATAAAATTACTTTCAACCTAATGTCATCAAAAGAGACATGGAAGGTCACTACTTGCTGGTCAAAGGAAAAAATCCAACAAGAAGAACTCTCAATCCTGAACATCTATGTCCCAAATACAAGGGCGCCCTTATTCATAAAAGAAACTTTACTAAAGCTCAAAGTACACATTATACCTAACACAATAATTGCGGGTGACTTCAACACTCCACTCTCACCAATGGACCGATCAGGAAAACAGAAACTAAACAGACAGACAGTGAAACTAATTGAAGCTTTGAACCAATTGGAGCTAGCAGACATATATAGAGAACTTTTCATCCCAAAGCAAAAGAATATACCTTTTTCTCAGCACCTCATGGTACCTTCACCAAAATAGATCCTATAGTTGGTCACAAGACAGACCTCAACAAATATAAGAAGATTGAAATAATCCCATGCCTCCTATCAGATCACTATGGAGAAAAAGTGGTCTTTAGTAACAGTAAAAACAACAGAAAGCCCACATACACATGGAAACTGAACAATACTCTACTCAATGATACCTTGGTCAAGGAAGAAATAAAGAAAGAAATCAAAGATTTCTTAGAATTTAATGAAAATGAAGGCACAACATACACAAATCTATGGGACACAATGAAAGCAGTGCTAAGAGGAAAACTCATAGCTTTGAGTGCCTCCAAAAAGAAATTCGAGAGAGCATACACTAGAAGATTAATGGAACAACTGAAAGCCCTGGAACAAGAAGAAGCTAATTCACCCAGGAGGAGAAGAAGACAGGAAATCATCAAACTCAGGGCTGAAATCAATCAAGTAGAAACCAAGAGAACCATAGAAAGAATCAACAAAACCAAAAGCCGGTTCTTTGAAAAAAAATCAACAAGATAGATAAACCCTTAGCCAGACTAACCAAAGGGCACAGAGAAAGTATCCAAATTAACAAAATCAGAAATGAAAACGGAGATATTACAACAGAAACTGAGGAAATTCAAAAAATCATCAGATCCTACTACAAAAACCTGTACTCAACACAACTGGAGAATCTGGAGGAAATGGACATTTTCTCAGAGAGATACCAATTACCAAAATTAAACCAGGATCAAATAGACCATCTAAACAGATCCATAACCCCTAAAGAAATAGACGGGGTCATAGACAGGCTTCCAACCAAAAAAAAGCACAGGACCAGATGGTTTCAGTGCAGAATTCTATCAGATCTTCAAAGAAGACTTAACACCAATACTCTTCAAACTTTTCCACCAAATAGAAACAGAAGGAACACTACACAACTCCTTCTTCAAAGTCACTATTACGCTAATACCAAAACCACACAAAGATCCAACTAAGAAAGGGAATTTCAGGCCAATATCCCTTATAAATATCGATGCAAAAATACTAAATAAAATTCTTGCCCACCGAATCCAAGAACATATAAAAACGATCATCCACCATGATCAAGTAGGCTTCATCCCAGGGATGCAGGGATGGTTCAATATAAGGAAATCCATAAATGCAATCCACTACATAAAAAAACTCAAAGAAAAAAAACCACATGGTCATTTCATTAGATGCTGAAAAATCATTTGACAAAATTCAGCATCCTTTCATGATAAAAGTCTTAGAAAGGACAGGAATTCAAGGCCCATATCTAAACATAGTAAAAGCAATATACAGCAAACTGGTAGCCAACATCAAACTAAATGGAGAGAAACTTGAAGAAATCCCAAGGCTGCCCCCTCTCTCCATATCTTTTCAATATAGTTCTTGAAGTCCTAGCTAGAGCAATTAGACAACATAAGGAAGTCAAAGGGATACAAATTGGAAAGGAAGAAGTCAAACTATCACTATTTGCAGATGATATGATAGTATACTTAAGTGACCCTAAAAACTGTACTAGAGAATGCCTACAGCTGATAAACAACTTCAGCAAAGTGGCTGGCTACAAAATCAATGCAAGCAAATCAGTAGCCTTTATATATTCAAAGGATAACCAGACTGAGAAAGAAATTAGGGAAATGACTCCCTTCACAATAGCTACAAACAAAATAAAGTATCTTGGGGTGACTCTAACGAAACAAGTGAAAGATCTATATGACAAGAACTTCAGATCTCTGAAGAAGGAAATCGAAGAAGATCTCAGAAAATGGAAAAATCTTCCATGCTCATGGATTGGCAGGATTAATATAGTTAAAATGGCCATCTTGCCAAAGGCAATCTACAGATTCAATGTTATCCCCATAAAAATCCCAACCCAGTTCTTCAAAGAGCTAGAAAGAGCAATTCTCAAATTCATCTGGAATAACAAAAAACCCAGGATAGCTAAAACTATTCTCAACAGTAAAAGAACTTCAGGGGGATTCAGTATCCCAGACTTTAAACTTTACTACAGAGCAATAGTGATAAAAACTGCATGGTATTGGTACAATATCAGGCAAGTGGATCAATGGAATAGGATTGAAGACCCAGAAATGAACCAACACACCTATGGAAACTTGATCTTCGACAAAGGAGCTGAAAGCATCCAGTGGAAAAAAGATAGTCTTTTCAACAAATGGTGCTGGTTCAATTGGAGGTCAGCATGCAGAAGAATGCAAATCGATCCATTCTTATCTCCTTGTACTAAGCTCCACTCCAAATGGATCAAGGACCTCCACATAAAACCGGACACACTGAAACTAATCAAAAAGAAACTGGGGAAGACCCTGGAGGACATGGGCACAGGGGAAAAGTTCCTGAATAAACACCAATAGCTTATGCTCTAAGATCAAGAATTGACAAATGGGACCTCATAAAACTACAAAGTTTCTGTAAGGCAAAGGACACTGTCAAAAGGACAAAACGTCAACCAACAGATTGGGAAAGGATCTTCACCAACCCTAAATCCGACAGAGGGCTAATATCTAATATATACAAAGAACTCAAGAAAGTAGAACCCAGAGAACCAAATAACCCCATTAAAAAGTGGGGTATGGAGCTAAACAAAGAATTTTCACATGAAGAACTTCGGAGAGCTGAGAAACACCTTAAGAAATGTTCAACATCATTAGGGAAATGCAAATCAAAACAACCCTGAGATTTCACCTCACACCAGTCAGAATGGCTAAGGACAAAAACTCAGGAGACAGCAGGTGTTGGCGAGGATGTGGAGAAAGATGAACAGTCCTCCACTGCTGATGGGATTGCAAGATGGTGCAACCACTTTTGAAATCAGTCTGGAGGTTCCTCAGAAAACTGGGCATGACACTTCCTGAGTACCCTGTTATACCACTCCTGGGCATATATCCAGAGGATTCTTCAGCATGCAATAAGGACACATGCTCCACTATGTTCATAGCAGCCCTATTTGTGGTAGCCAGAAGCTGGAAAGAACCTAGGTGTCCTTCAACGGAGGAATGGATACAAAAAATGTGGTATATTTACACAATGGAGTACTATTCAGCCATTAGAAACAATGAATTCATGAAATTCTTAGACAAATGGATGGAGCTGGAGAAAATCATACTAAGTGAGGTAACCCAGTTTCAAAAGATCAATCATGGTATGCACTCACTGATAAGTGGATATTAGCCTAGAAACTTTGAATACCCAAGACATAATCCACAAATTAAATGATGTCCAAAAAGAATGGAGGAGTGGCCCCTGGTCCTGGAAAGACTCAATGCAAGAGTACAGGGGAATTCCAGAACAGGGAAGTGGGAAGAGGAAGATGGAGGAACAGGGGGAGGGAAGAGGGCTTATGGGACTTGCGGGGAGTGGGGACCCAGAAAAGGGGAAATCATTTGAAATGTAAATAAAAAATATATCAATAAAAAAATGAATTAGAACCAACATTGGGACCCCAAAGAAAGAAAAAACTATTAAAGATATGAAATAAGTTTTGCACAGCATTTGAGAGTGGTTCCTGGATAAGCAAGTATAGAATATGTAAAATCTTATATTAGTAAAACCAAGTCAAAGCATTGGGGCTCTTAGGAGAGTCGTTGTGTGCAATGTGTAGAAGCAGAAAGCTACAGCAATTTCTATGTTAAGGGTTAACTTGATTCTTTCTGGCCACTGCCTGGCAGTTTTACCATGTCACTTATCATTAGAGTTTCACAAGAAAATGTAAGAACTCAGAGCTCTGAAGTATAATAAGTTAAAGTTAAAGTTTAAATAATGATAAGTTTGGCTATAGGCCAAAATAATAATAATAAAATAATAATAATAATAATAATAATAATAATAGGGAAGCTTGAAGCTTTGAGGAACAATTGTAATTCTTGAGTCTTTGTGGGACGTGGTTATTCTTTTGAATTTGATTTGGCAACGATTCTACAATGTCTTTTTTTTTTTATCAGTTTTTGGAGTATCGATAAAAGACTGGGGCAAGAAGAAGGCGGTGAGCATGTAGAGAGCATGTAGAGAGTGTGTAGAGAGCGTGTAGAGAGCATGTAGAGAAAGTGTAGAGAGTGTGTAGAGAGCATGTAGAGAACGTGTAGAGAGTGTGTAGAGAGCATGTAGAGAGCATGCAGAGAGCATGCAGAGAGCATGTAGAGAGCATGCAGAGAGCATGCAGAGAGCATGTAGAGAGCATGCAGAGAGCATGCAGAGAGCATGCAGGGAGCATGTAGAGAGCATGCAGAGAGCATGCAGAGAGCATGTAGAGAGCATGCAGAGAGCATGCAGAGAGCATGTAGAGAGCATGCAGAGAGCATGCAGAGAGCATGTAGAGAGCATGTAGAGAGCATGCAGAGAGCATGCAGAGAGCATGTAGAGAGCATGTAGAGAGCATGTAGAGAGCATGCAGAGAGCATGCAGAGAGCATGTAGAGAGCATGTAGAGAGCATGTAGAGAGCATGCAGAGAGCATGTAGAGAGCATGTAGAGAGCATGCAGAGAGCATGCAGAGAGCATGTAGAGAGCAAGTAGTGAGTAAGTGAAGAGCAAGTGAGAGAGCAAATGTGGAGAGCATGAGACGAGCTTGTGAAGAGTGAGTGGAGAGGGAATGTGAGGTGTGTGTGAAGTGTGTGTGTGTGTGTGTGTGTGTGTGTCTGAGTGAAAGGAGAGTGCATGTGGTATGTGTGTGAGATGTGTGTGAAGAGTGTGTGTGTGAGTGACAGGGGAACACACACAGGTGTGTATGAACATGAGAGTGCAAGAAAAGGAAAGCGCACAGGAGAGAAGCAGAGTGCGCAGGAGAATGTAGAGCGTGTGCAGCCTCGAGCTGCAAGCGAATGAGGAGAGAGAGAGAGAGAGAGAGAGAGAGAGAGCAGAGAGTGAGGAAGAAAGAAACTTTAAGCCTCGAAAAATTTCCTGTCAGCTTGGACCCAAAAAGTAGTCTGTATATTTATTATGCGCCTTCCAGATATCCCTGCTTCCAGTTGAGAACTCTGGTCCTGTGTTGAGGCTGGACCCCAATAGCTTTTATACACACATACATACATACATATTTACATACATATAAACACAGCTATGGGTATACACACATATATGCATACTTACACACATAATATTTATATCTATACACATATAATTATATACATGCTTACATACATACACAAATACATATATACTTTCATACATTCATAGGGACATAATACAGTCATACACATGTTCTTACATATATATTTACATATACAGTTACATATATAGATATATACATACACACCCACACATAGGGTAAAAATGGGGGAGATCTCTCTAATGGGGTTTACAGGCACACAAAGTCACACATAGCTTTTTCTTCCATAGGTGCTGGGACCCCAAATCCAGGTTTATCCTGTGCAGAAAGCATTCTTATCCAGCGAAGCCTCCCTGTACCTAAGATTTTCCTTCTTTATACGCACAGAAGCACTTTTGTGGTTTCTGACCTTTCTTAGACTATAAGGCATCTGTAAACACTTCCGTGACTCCCTTTTGATGCCTTAGCTCCTGGATATGTCCACGCTAGTTGCCCAGCCCCAGCACACGAGCTCATTCCCCAGAAGCCTTATTAACTCCCACCCCGTGGAGTGCACCTGTGGAACTGGCACATCCATCCACCATGCAGCACTTTCCTCTCCTCTCTTCTTGACCGGATTTTGGACCCTCCATGATCTTCAGCACTAACTCTGATGTCCATCTAGTTAACAAATCTGAACCACACTCCAAGGCCATCAGTAATGTTCCTCCCTGTTCCTTCAGGATGCCTTGTCTTTTCCGTCCTTTCTAGTCCCATGTCCTCATTACACAGGGATCGGTGTGAATAGAGCTTTTCCAGGCGTAAAACTCGATGGTTGCAACTCTCTTCTTTGTATTTCTGCATTCACCAGCTCTCTCCGTTACCTCTCATCTCAGCCCGGAGCACCTTGTATCTGCAATATAGTAGGTATCCAACAAATATTCACTGAAAGAGATTTAAATATATATCCACATGCAGTGAGGACGTTGTTTTTGTTCCTCAGCTTTGCTCAGGGACTTATGCGGGGCAGGTGTGACCTCCACAGGGAAACAATGGAAAATAAAGCTCCCTTAGAGAAAGGCGGAGCCCAGGCATGCTATGAATTTGAAGGAGGAGATTTAAATTCTCTATCTCTAATCTATAGCATCTGCCCACTGTGGGACTAAGGACCTAAAATCTCCCCCAGGACCTGACAAAGGACAAGTAGGGTAAGAGATGTGTGTTCAGGCTTCTCCACGATGCCTCGGCAGAAATAACAAGGCTTGGTGCTTTTCTCTAGCATGTGTGAGATCCTGGAGAAGCCCAGCACTGATGCAAACAAGCAAGAAGCTAACAGTCAGAAGGCACTTGTAGAGGTGACCAAGTGACTCAGAAAACAAAGATGTGAACTCTGTAGTTCTAAGCTCCAGGTCAAGACTTTTGTGAGACACGTGTGGGCATGCAGGAGACACTCGCTCACAGAAAGCACAACCTGCAGCTCAGAAGAGCATCTATCACTTTATCTTTGACTTCACTGATGGTTCAAATGGAGTAGTTACATAGACCAACCTTAATTTTTGTCACTACTTTACGTATGAGAGAACTAAAACCCAGCAGTAGTATCTTACAGTGCAGCTGGCACATGGAAGTCCACAAAACCACAATGACATTTTCCTAGAAAGCCAGTTTTAATACAAGATAATTTAACATAGTCAACATTGCATATTCACACCCATGTAAAGCGATGCTCCTGAGTAACCAAAGTTGAAAATGTTAATATAAACAGTATGCCTCTTTTAATTGCAATAGACACATTCCTAAGTAATTTAATGCCAACAAGACCCCTTTACCAATAAACAAAAAACACATTTTTGGCAGCCTCCCTACACAGCACAAAGTAAATATGCTCTACAACAAGGGCCAGCAAGCTGCCTTGAGCCCCTGTGTCTTAAGACATGAGCTCTGGTTCAAGCCCAACCAATCACGGGCAGAGCTGTGGCCTGGATAATGGATTGCAGAGAGAACAGAGCAGAATTTACCCTTGCTACTGCTGGGTTTGCCCAGCGAGAGCCACAAGCAAGCAGGACTATAATCATTCTTAAGTAATTTAAAGCCCCCATCATTTATGGAATTCATCAAAGAGAGAATAAGAAATATTAATTCACTCACCAGGTGAATTCACTCTATGGGTGACTGGAGACATAGACAACCCCAGGGCTGGATCTAAGCGGTTCCCTGGAACCTTAGCGCAGCAATGACCACTCAGCTCTCATGACTCTCTTTTCTACGGTTGCTATGAGAGATAGTGCTTAACTGAAAGTGATTTTGTGATGAGGAAATATAGGATTTCATCCCTCCAAAACTCAACATTTTGGATATTAATGTGCCAAACATCAGAACTAGAAGTCTCAGATTTTGTATCATGTGGTCAACTAGATCCAGAAGTAAGAATTCGTGCTTAGTGACAGGATGCACGTAAGCCAGTGATCCAGATGTGTCTGCAGCAGGGCTCCTTCATCACTAGACTTCCCAGTGTAGTCCACAGAGACACCTCCACCATGGTGCAGTGTCCCACACAGTGAGTGCATGCTTAGAAGGCTTTCAGGACATAGGTCATAACCCAAAAGAAGGGAAAGGCATAAATAGGAGACCAGCCTAGACCCCAGAGGAGACACAACGTTTGTAGAAACTCAGTATACTTAAATTCAAGATAGAGATGTCTTAGATCTCAAACAGCCCACAAGACATATAAAGACTTGGAGGCCAGCCTGCGACATCTTTGAGAGATGATCAGACATTTAAGATGTGGGACCTCGGAGAGAAAAATTAGATAGTTGGGATGTGCCTTTAGAGGAGATGGTGGAGGCCGGGGAGATGGCTGAGTGGTCAAAAGAACTGACTGCTCTTTCAAAGGTCCCAGGTTCTAATTCTCAGCAACCACATGAGGGCTCACAGCCATCTGTAATGGAATATGATGCCCTCTTCTGGTGGCAGCTGAAGACAGCTACAGTGTATTCACATATAATAAATAAATAAATAAATAAATAAATAAATCATTTTTTTAAAGGAGACGGTGGCTGCCAGGCCTCGTGTTCTTCTGCCTTGCTTCTGCTCTGAGCTTCCCATATAATGTGCTATCTTACCACAGGAAACAAAGCCAGACTACCATGGACTATAGACAGCAAACCACTGAGTGTGAGACAGGCTCAACTTTTAAGTTGTTTTTTCTACGATTTTATCCTAGAGTCAAAAAGCTAGCTAGCACTAAAAGGACCTCCTCAAGGAACAGAAACTTCGGTGTCATGAGGTACCTGTATGATGAGGAAATTTACAGGATAGGAGAAGAAACCAGGACAAAACCATCACTTTCATTAGATATCATTTGCTGCCCGAAACGATTAATTTGATCAAGGTTATTTTCTCCACAGTCAGTCTCTGCTCTTTCATAAAAACGCAAGCTTCTCTCTGAAGTGCACTCAACTGTGTAGGCTGGTTTCCTGTATCAACTTGACACAAGCTGGAGTTACCACAGAGAAAGGAGCCTCCCTTGAGGAAATGCCTCCATGAGATCCAGCTGTAAGGCATTTTCTCAGTTAGTGATCAAAGGGGGAGGGCCCATTGTCGGTGGTGCCATCCCTGGACTTTTGGTCTTGGGGTCTATAAGAAAGCAAGCTGAGCAAGCCAGGGGAAGCAAGCCAGTAAGGAACATCCCTCCATGGCCTCTGCATCAGCTCCTGCTTCCTGACCTGCTTGAGTTCCAGTCCTGACTTCCTTTGGCAATGAACAGCAATGTGAAAGTGTAAGCTGAATAAACCCTTTCTTCCCCAACTTGCTTCTTGGTCATGATATTTTGTGCAGGGATAGAAACCCTGGCTAAGACAAATTGCTTCCTTAAGATTTTAATTTATGGACTAGAGAGACTGCTCAACAGTTAACATTTTTAACTGTTGAGTTAGTACTTTTAAAGACTATACCAGAGGTCCTAGGTTCAGTTCCCAGCACCACCCACAGGTAGCTCACAAATGTCTGTAATTATAGTCCTATGGAATCTGATGCCCACTTCTGGTGCACAGATGTAGTTGCAGACAAAACACCCATATACACAAAATAGATGAACAAATAAATCTTTTAAAGAAAGATTAAATTTAGCCAAACTTTTTAGCAGATTGGTAACGATTTATTGAGCATTATTGTATCTCGAGCACTGATTTAAAGGCTTCCCATACAGTAAGCCCAAGAGAGCTCTCTCTATGATCTTCACTAACAATTGCACCTTTCAGAAGCATAGAGATGCTCATTGGCTCGCCACACACTACCCAGTTGACCAGCAGAAAAGCTCACATGCAAACACGTCAGCTGGACTCTGTAACCAGAACAAATGCCTACATATTACACGTACTTCCTCTCATTTCTAACTAAATTCTATATAGATTTGGCACATGTAACTACTTTTGCTGAATATAAGAACTAAGCCAGATATGGTGGATATGTCTATGATCCCAGCAGTCAGAAGGTCCAGGCAAGAGAATTATGAGTTCAAGACCAGGCTGGGCTACATAGGAAGACCAAAGAAATAAAAAAAATATTAAAAAGAATAAAATAAAACAAAATCATGTTTGCAGGGGGAAATAGTTATTTTAATAGGTTGCCTGCTAAACATGAAAGGCAAAACTAAAATTTCCAGGGATACATACCGTGGATATTGTTCACAGGGTGTTGTTAATTAAACAACATCAGCATTTTCTTTAACTGAAGTCTCATGAGTCTGTACCTCTAGATTTCTCCAGTGAAAACTTGCCTGGACATGCGGGCATCAAATTTTATGCTAGATCAAAGAGCAAATACCAGCAGACTGAACTCCTTCCTCTCCCTCCACTACCACATGTGGTGTCTTCACCCACACATGCCTTGACCTAGGCTTTACAATGGCATGCCTTATAAACCACACTAGTGATCACCAAGGGGCCATTCCACAGGCACAGTGCCCAACACTCTTAAATGACAATCAGTTATGTCAGTAACCATGTGTATATCCTTTCTGCAAGAGCATGCCAGTATGTTCTTATATGGTTCATTGTCTTTCACTTTGTGGCATATCGTAGAATATGCCCTCCATAAGCAGCGGGAGTATTAATGTTCTCAAGTGGAACAGAACTGACAGAATGCAACTTGCTCCTTTTTCCTTGCTGGCCATTTGAAAGCAAGATGGAACCACTCTCCTAGAGTCACTGACGGAAGTTCAGTCAGGTTCTCACCCTTGCTGCATCTGTGCTAACCTCCTCGGTCTGATTTGGAATTGTGGGCTGAACATGTGCCATCAATATTTCAGTCAATATCTGAAAAACATAGGTGTGGTGGTTTGAATGTGCTTGTCCCAGGGAGGGGCACTGTTAGGAGGTGTGGCCTTGTTGAAGAAAGTGTGTCACTGTGGATCTGAGCTTTGAGAGACATTCCTCCTAACCACATGGAAACCAGTCTTCTCCTAGCAGTCTTCAGATGAAGACGTAGAACTCTCAGCTCCTCCTAGGGCATGTCTGCCTGGATGCTGTCATGCTCCTGCCTGGATGATAATGGACTGAACCTCAGAACCTGGAAGCCAGCCCAGGTCCTAAATGTCGTCCTTTATAAGAGTTGCCTTGGACATGGTGTCTAACTACTGTGACAATAGGTTTCATTTATTGGACTAAGCAACCTTGAATGGATTATTCAAGACTATCTATCCATGCTATTCATTGTATATGAAAAATGAGAATAAAAAACCTTAAAACCTTAAAAGAAATAACTACTAAAATGGTAATAGACCACAATCTAGCTAGTCTATCAATGGCTGTCTCCAAGAATCTGCAGCTGTGGATGTCTTTACTAATCTTCATTGTACATTCAGATCCCGAAGAAGCAGGTTCTAACACCAGTGAAGTAATGCCTCAGCAGCAGGATAGATGCACTTGCCAGCAAGAAAGCAAACAGACGAAGACAAAAATCTCCCGTCTTCCATGGACTTTCATGTAGGCTGCCAGAAGAGGATGTGTCTCAGATTTCTAGCAACTAAACCACCAACCAAAGAGTACACATAGAGGGACCCATGGCTCCACCTGCAAGTGTAGCAGAGGATGGCCTTGTCAGGCATCAGTGGGAGGAGAGGCCCTTCCTGTGAAGGCTCAATGGCCCAGTGGAGGGGAGGGGAATGCCAGGGCAAGGGGGTGGGAGTGGGTGGGTGGGTGGGAGAGCACCTTCATAGAAGCAGGGGGAGGGGAGGGGATAGAGGCTTTCTGGGGTGGGATGGGAAAGGGTATAACATTTGAAATATAAATAAAGAAAATATCCAATAAAAAAAAGAAAAAAAGAAAATTCCTCACAGCATCCTCAGCTGCTGGAGGTTTTGCTAATTCAAGATATAGTCAAGTTGACCACCAAGGTCATCCATTAACTGAGGGAGTTAACGAGATCTGATAGATCCCAGGTAACATGCAAACAGAAGCATTCTCTACAGGAATTATAGTCTGCTATATTGAAGGAAAATATTTTTAACATCTTTCTCTTAGATTAATTTATTTCCTTCTATTTTTAAAATAATTAAGTCAATTACAGATCACTACTGATAAAATAATAGCTATGACAAATTACTGGGACTTTTAAGTATTACATCAGCAAGACAAGCCCGGATATTTATGTTTGTGCTGTGAAAGAACTTTTTTTTTTATTTTTTATTTTTTGGTTACTTTATTTATTTACATTGCAAATGTTTTTTAGTGTTTTCAAATTATTATGGAGATTTTATTTATTTTTTATATTTTAATAGATATTTTCTTAATTTACATTTCAAATGTTATCCCGTTTCCTTGTTTCCCCTCCAAAACACCCTATCCCCTCCCCCCTCCTATGGAGACTTATTTATTTATTTATTAAATTTCTTTTTTTATTCGATATATTCCTTATTTACATTTCAAATTATTTCCCCTTTCCTGTTGTTCCCTTTCCCATTTTCCCCTCTGCAAACCCCCTATCCTCTATGAGGGTGCTCCATTACCAACTTACCCACTCCTGCCTCGGTGAGCTCTGGCATTTCCCTACCTAGGTCATTGAGGTTCAACAGGACAAAAGGGCTTCCCTCCCAGTAATGCCACATAAGGCCATCCTCTGCTACATATCCAGCTGGAGCCATAGGTCTTTGAACACTCTTTGGTTGATGGTTTAGTCCTGGGGAGCTTTGGGGGCTCTGGTTGGTTGATATGAACTTCTGAGAGGGTAGTGTGCAATTTTAGAAAGGTCAGCTTAGCAACAAACCAGAGTCATTTCAGAAGGAAGAGACTAAGATAAGTAAGAATTTTACAAACAAAAAGACACACCCTGATAATATCTGTATGAAGAGAGAAAAGGGAAAGATGTGGAGAGAAGCAAAGAGAAAAAAGCAGAGAGTATTCCTTCCCGTCTGTGAGGGTGAGGAGGGAAACATCCTGAGACTGTTGACTGTGTAAGCCGATGCTAACTTCTGTGGTCAAGTCTGTGGTCAGACTTGTCTTGTCCAGTGCAATGAGTTAGTAAATCCACCAAAAGGGGGATTCTGGAGGGGAGACCTGGAGAGGGATAACATTTGAAATGTAAATAAAGAAAATATCCAATAAAAGAAAATATATATTTAAAAAAAGAATCAGAGTCTATTGATAATGAACCACTTAAAATGGAGACTGTTCAACCACCACACCTCAATAAAGCTCTCTCTAAAAGAATTACCATTCCTATTAGAGTAATATTTATGAAGTAATCAAAAAACAAATTATACCTTAAAAATGCACACTTAGGCATCACTCCTGTGATGGCATGAGTCTATAATCCCAGCACTCAAATGAGACAGGAAGAATCCAGAAACTAGCCTTACTTGTCAAATGGGACTTCAATAAAATAAAATAAAATAAAATAAAATAAAAATAAAATAAAATAAAATAAAGTCACATCCAGACTAAAGAGTGGCAGACAAAAAGCCACCAAGACTCCACCATAAATCCCTGAACCAAAAAAAGAAATATACTCTGTTTATTCACTGATTGATTTCTAACAATTTTTCTTCTGACCCATCCTTGTGTTCTAATAAAATGTGTAACAATATTTCTAATTCTCACAGGAAGAGACTGTTTGTAATGCAGCTGTGTTAGTCAGGGCTGTCTACAGAAACAGCACAATGGGAGGGGAGGACAAGTATGTGTGTGTGTGTGTGTGTGTGTGTGTGTGTGTGTGTACATATATATGTACATATGTATGAGTGTGTGTATGTGTGTGATATGTGTGCTTGTATGTGTATGCATGTATGTGTGTGAGTGTATACATGTGTGTGAGTGTCAAGTATACATGTGTGCATGTATATGTATGAATGCATGTGTGCATGTATACATGTGAATGTGTGTGAGAGTGTTTGTGTGTATATGTATGTGTGTATATGTGCATACATGCATGTATATATGTATGCATGTATGCTCATGCAAGTCTGTGTATGTATAGCTGTGAATGTGTATGATTGTATATGTGAGTGTGTGCATGTATGTCTGTGTGTATGTATATATGAATATGTGTGTGAGTGTTTATGAATGTATTGTGTGTTGGTATGTGTATGGGCATGTATGTGTATGAGTGTGCGAGTGTGTCTGTGTGTGTTGTTAAAGAATGTATTAAGTCAACTTATAAATAGTAACAATAGGAGAATCACTCCTAAGAGCTAACGCAGTAGTTAGCTCGGTCCTGAGGCTGGGATCCTGCACAGTTAGCGTAGCCCCACAGTGTCTGCCTCACATTTGATGTGGGGATGGAGGGGTGATAACTGCCGGCTGCTCAGCCTCAAGGCTCGAGCCTTGGCAGTCCCAAGGGCACTGGAAGCCGGAAGCCAGGACATTTCCTGAAGAGCCACTGGTTCCTATTCTGGAATAAAAGCTTAGGACTGGTTCAGCTATCAGTGGAGGAATCAGAAGCAGCAGCAACAACCAGAGAAGCCATTTGAAAGTCAAGAGGGCAGGCCGAGCATCATAAGCTGCTTCCCTTCCGCCGCTCCCTTCTCATCTGGACTGTTACCTGATGGTGCTGCCCATAGTGGGGCTGCGTCTTTCCACGCCAATCAAAGCAATCAGGACAGGTTTTCAGGAGTGGCTCCAGCCTTGGATGATTCTAATTTGTGACAAGATGACATTAAAACCAACTGTAATAGCTGACCTATGGCCCGAATTCTGTCATTTCTAGCCACCATCCTCCATTTGAAAAATTGATGATTTTCCAAAACAGAAAAATCTGCTGACAATTCAGAAGCTGAAACGTGGGTGTGGAAGGAAGGTTACACTGAACTAAGCAGATCCCAGATGAAGTGCAGAAGAAAAAGCCTGCTCAGCCCAGAGACTCTCTGGTTAGAATGTGTCTGTGCTTATATCTTTGTACCCGGTCTCCGTAGTTAAAGTATCACATTTTCCATGGTTTGATGAAGACTCCAGAGCCCTTAAGATATGAATTGCTATAATTCCTAAATCAAACAGCATTCAATTCAGTTCCAGACCATTGCTGGGTAATAAGACCAGTATTTCTTATTTTAATTAGTCATTTTCTACTTCTAACAACTTCTTTGACAATCTTGGATTGCTTGTTTGTTTATATGTGATAAAAGCCATGTTTCGCTAAAAATATAAATGCTACATTTGAATGTCCATTTACATTTTAGTAGTTATAGAAATAAACTTCCTAGGCCTTTAGATTATAGCTTTTTATAGGCACTGAATACAATCACCTAATCTATTTTAATATTATCCCTTTCAGCTGTCTTCTGAGTAACTACTACCACAGCAGAGATATCAAGTGGATAATGTAAATTCAAGACTAACTGCCTGACTATTCATCAGAAACTGTCTTTTAGTTTGCCTGGAAATTTGCTCCTGACATTTGAAATGTTTGAGATGAACAAATAGGGATATGGTCACATAAAAGTGTTTTGTGCTGGATTTTAAATGCCCCGAGTGTGAAAACCAATTTCTATACTTGCATCCTCAAAAAAGCACAGGGTACTTGCTCCTTGAATATCTAGGGTATCAATTAGTATATCAGGGGTTCCCAGAGCCCATGAGAAACAGCACACAACTGTCCGGAACTGCAGTTACAGGTCACCTACCTAATACTACTCTCTTCTGGCCATTCCAGAAATCTACACTTACGCACACACCTACACCTAATTGCTTTATGATTTAAAAACTGCTTCCCAAAGTGTATATGTTGACTGTATACATGAGAGAATTCCTCAAGCACACAAAACTAAGATCATATGAAGATTTAGTGAGCTATGCATGACTGTATTTCTGTCAAAAGGGATAGATACCATTTTGTGCTCATTCTTCAGTGGTTATACGTTTTTGTTTCCTTTCTGTGTTTTGTATTCTGCATCAGATATTTTTTTTCCATCTGCCACAGTTCTTTTTTTTGTTTAAAATATTATTTTATTCGATATATTTTTTATTTACATTTCAAATGATTTCCCCTTTTCTAGCCCCCCCCCTCCACTCCCCGAAAGTTTGACAGGTCATTTCTTAGCATGAGCATCTTCTCAGACTACAAAGATGTGAAATAACCTGGACAAACACTTCAGTCCAGCTTTTTATCAGGGTCTCCCTTCCAAGAATTCCCTTTAAACTGAGCTGACTTGTCCTTATTTGCTGCAGGAACTCTAAAGGCAGTTTTTCTCTGTTGAGTAGAAGTCTCAGGAAATTTGTTTCTTGGAAATATTATTCTGACAGTAAACAAATGAGAATACCACCAGAGATGAGGGGAAATGTCAGAGTGCTGGCTGTGTTTTTACAGGGTAGATTAGCTCCAATCATCTGCAGATAAGACAATCTTTTCCCCCTTATATTTTTACTATTGTTAAGTAGTTCTGGAATGTTCTTCCCCTGTTGGTACACTTAGGGAACTCTGAGTGCCTTTCTAGTTTGTGAGATCCCCTATCTTGCTGATCCAGAGTGGGAAGACTTTCAGCATGTGCTCAGAGGCCGTAACAAAACTCTAAAATTCCAACAACTACAATTTTTTTAAATGAATTCCTTAAAAAAAAATTAGACCAAAATGGAGGCTAAATTTCCAAAGCTCAGAGCAGGTTTTGGTGTTACAGTTATATATGCATAGAGAGCAGTCAGAAAGTATCCTAAAAGGCAGCCTGGTTAGAATCCAAGCTCTCCTCTCCACTCCCACCAGCCACCAGCCTGTGACGTCAGCCACTCACAAGGTTCCCTACATTGCAATGCTCTTTCTTCCAGCTCACTCATGCATACAAGCAAAACATACATACATACAAAACATATATACATACAAAACATACATACATACAAAACAAGTATAAACTGTTTATATAAACAGTTAATGTAACTGTCTGCCTTCCCAGTCCTAGTCCCCTGTTCCCTCTGTGACACCGAGATGCTGAGGGGCATGTCTGGTACTTAATTATAAAATCACAACACATTCCAAAACCCCTCTAGGAATCAGCTTACAAAGAGTCCCTGGCTCATTAGCACACCCATATAGGTCACCAAGGAGCAAAACTTCCAGAATGCCTTCATGATTTATGTAGCACCAAGTCATTAAGATCCTAAAATGGTACCATTCAGGCAAAACCTTTAAAACCATTTATGAAAAGCTGAGTATGGAACAGAGACTACCAACCCAGTGGGTACAAGTTCAAGGGTCATGGACAGGAAATGGTCAGATCTATGGGATGAAATATAGCACTTAGGACCAAATGCCAGTAACAGCAGCTATGCCCTAGATGGAACCCATGTAAAGGCTCGGTCAGGAGCAGCCAGGGAATAGCAGAGAGGGTACTATGCCTAGGTTGAGAATCTAGACAGAGGATTTTCTAGTGCTGATGATCAGAGGTCATGGGCAAGCAGGGCAGCTTCAGAAACACAGCCTGGACCAAGTCTTCCTGAACCTCATTGGCTTGACAAAGTGGAGAGATGGGGAACATGCAGTTAGACTCAGAGAGGAACCACGGCAGTCTGCGGGACTTCACTGCACTGCCAGGGCTGCAGCTTAGAATCTAGGAATCTGTGCCTACCATCTTGGAAGTCTTGGTAAACTCTGTGATCCAGTTTACTGCACAAGTACAGTCTGATGGGCAGGCCAGCAGCAGAATGATGTTACTAGCAGCAGAAATGTGCACTTGGCATTCTTAGCAGACAGGAAATAGTCCACACACTTCGGTGATTTAATATGAATGTGCTCACTCTATGGCCTCCCTGCTAGAGTATGTGAGGGCTTCCCCCTTGCTAACTGAAATGTGTCCACCATAGGTTTTATGCATCAAAAAAAGCTAAGAATGATAAGACTTGCTACACAGTCTGGTGAGTTCCCCTTCTAGCCCACTGGCTGCTGAATGAAGATGTTCATTTGGCTTTAAAAGTCTGTGTGTCAGCTCTAAATAGGTGTCTCCATCAAATCCCTTCCCTCAGATCTCAGGGAACAGGAAACAGACAGACTGTGGAAACTAGAGGGATAGAGGACACCAGGAGAACAAATCCCTCTAAATCAACCGAACAAGGCTCATATGAACTCACAGAGAATTAAGCAGCAAGCAGAGGGCAGAGGGCCCATGGGGCTCTGTTTCGGGTCCTTTGTGTGTGTGTGTGTGTGTGTGTGTATTCTGACTTTCAGGTTAGTGGTTGATGGGACTCCTGAGTGTGTGAATGAGTGGGTCTCTGCTGCTTTTGCCTTTTCTTGGGGCTCTTTTCCTTCTGCTGTGTTTTGTCCAACTTCAATGTGATGGAGTTTTCACTTTATTTTATATTTTTCATATTTGGTTGTTATCTCTTAGAAGTCTGTCTTTTTAATGAGAGACAGAAAGGAAGTGGGTATGGCTGTAAGAGGAGGTGAGGAGAGACCGGGAGGAGTAGAGGGAGGGGAAACTGTAATCGGAATATATTGATTGAAAAAGTAATCTATTATTAATAAAAGGGGGAAAATAAAGATCTGTTTTCAATGAAAGGAAAAAGGGAGTGTGTTTTCTGTATAAGTTACCTGGTAACATTTGATCAATTTGGTTGGTCAATTTTTATTTATTTATTTATTTTGTGTGACATAAGGTCTCACTCTGTAGCACAGGCTAACCCCAAATACATGGGTGATTCTTTTGTCTCAGCCTCCGAAATTATAGGATTACAGAAATGAGTAACCATCTCTGCTTTACTGAACTGTGGAATCCAATGGCCTTCTTTATACCAGCAGCTGAAGACAGTCCCAGCTCTGAGGAAAGCTGCCCCTTGTCCCTTGTGGCATTGAGTACAGGTTCCTTGAACCCTGGGGCCTCTACATTCCTTTCTGGGGATTAGAACCTGCCTCTCCCCAGTGTAGGCTAAAGATCTGAGTAAGAAGGAAATACTGACCTACAAGCAGGGAGAAGTCGCATGGGTTCAAGGCAAGTGGCACTCAAACAGCAGTTGTCACACCCACCTCTCTTTTTCCTGTAGCTCGCTAGCATTCTACCAGTAAATGCAAGATACAGATGAAAAGGGGGCCCAGCCTGATTCCCCACATTTGTTTCTAAAACAAGGGTTTTAGTGACAATGAGTAGTCCATTCATAGGACATAGGCACTGTGTCTCAACAGACCCTTTCCTACATTTAAAAAACAAAACAAAAGATTGAAAATAGTATTTTTGCTAGTGTAGGCATAAAACAAATATATTGGCGCTATGCATAGAAATACTTTTTCTGACCTAAATTTTCTTTTTCTCTTACTCAGATTTTAAAAGAATTAAAAACTCTTTTGTGAGCTTCTAAAGGTACCACAGGCCCTAAGCCCTGGGCTGCTGTTGCCCAGTGAGTTATTACACTCCAGGCTACAAGTTCCATACCAGCCTGGTTTTTCTATTCTCTGCTGTTGTGTTTCAGATTTCAAAACCAATGTGTGTCACACAGAAAACTAGAGAGGAAAACCTTTGAATTGTTCTCGGTGATGTCAGAGAGTTCACCAGTCTCTTTTGTGAAGCTTCCAAGAGTTGAGTTATCTCCAAATACTTCAGTGCTAGAAACCACTGGGGCAGTTGGGTACAGCCTTCCAGCTGTTACAACAAAGGCACAAAACATGGGAAAACCAAAGCCCCTCACGGCTTAGCTGCTGTGATTGATGATTGATTTCTGTTTCTCTTGCCTCCTCCTCTGTTTTTGGCTGCCAACTACTCAGGCTACCTCCCCAGGGTTTCTGGCCCTTGAGAAGAACTGTGCCCTTGCCAACCTGGAGAAGTTAAGCTCAGCTTTCTAGCCTTGGAATCCACTATGTACTCGGTCACAAGCCGACTGAGCCTCAGCTATAATTAGCTGTAATGTGTTTATGGGGCCAAGAGAATTTAAAACATGCAAGACATGAGTCAGGACAGAATGATATCAAAATCCTTGTTTATTTTGGGTTTTAGTCTAATCTCATTGGGTTCTACACACACCATTGTTTTTCTTGGATATTAGCAATGTAGAGAGAGATGGGGAAATCCCTGCAGAAGATTTATATTCATACCCAGACCCAGCCGATCCAGATTCCCTTGTGGAAGAGTTTATGTTCCTTAAACTCACACCCTAGTCAGTGGGCTTAGCCCTAGAAGGTCATATTTGCTTTTGTTTCATTGGGCTAATGACCCCATAGATGTTTGCTCTTTTAACCAATACTGCCTCAAAGTAGATGTGTGCCTATTGAATAGCAAGAAAACAAGCACACAGTGAAAGGCTAGAGGCAGAAGAAGTCGTGACTTTGGGATGTTCTTGGCATTTGGACAGTACTAGACACTGTAGTCTCTAGAATTCAGTCCAAAGACCATGAGAGTTCAAGGACCTCCTAAGTTCTTTTCATTTCTGTGCCTCATAAGTTCTGTGGATTTGTTTCCTGATGACAGAATGTATCTCAATTCAAATAGCAACAAAATGGCCAACTCATTCCAATGTCATTTAACAGTCTCCAAGAAAGGGCATTTCTACCAGAGAAATCTAATTGTTCCCATGTCTATCCCCATCCTGCATACCTACAACCGCATCAAGATAATAATACCCTTCCTGGTATTACTCAGTCTTCAGAAAGAATTCTGGCCTGTGATGCCCCGTGGATGAACCCTGAAGATGCTGAAATGATTAACAGGGGCTGTGGAAGGTGAACTCATCGGGTGCTGAGTTACTTAGATAGAAACAAGAAACTTGGAGATGGGTGGCCCTGGTGGTTGTACAACACTGGCTGTACCTCTAAAAGTAATTTTAAATGGTTATCTTCACGGTTATGCATATTTTACCAAACTTTGAAAACAGACTCTGCCATTCATCTCCTTTTTGTGCACTCTTTAGCAAGCCTCTGTTGAAATGCAAGCAACACCTCCCAGTGCAGCTCTTGTCTTAGCAAACATTCACACGGTTTTAAGCAACATATAAAAACAAAGCTTCAGAGACTAGGGTCTGTGGATCCTGCTTCCCTGTAGGCATGTCCATGACAGGGTATGTGGATTGGTTTTGTGAGGGCAAGGCTGAGAGAGGAACCATCATGACTGAGCAGGAGACCAAGGCAAGGGCAGAAGGGCTGGGGGGAAAGACACAAGCTGTGCTCAAGAAAAGCACTCTGACTGTCCTTGGCCTCCTGATGCTGAGAATGGCCCCTCCCAGGTGTGAAAGTAACAAGGACCACAGCATGCATGGCTAGCCTTCATAGGCATTTGCTATGTATGACAAGACAGTCATCAACATATTGTATGTGATTATTTCAGGTGAGTCTAAACAACAATAAAGTAGTGAGAGCAATAAAGTCTCACAACAACAAAGTAGTGAGAGCTACTGTGGTGGTTTTTTCTTTCTTTCCAGACTTTAGTTCTTTTCCTAAATATGGTTAAATATACTTACTATAAAATTTAACATTTTAGGTGTGCAATTTGACACTGCTGGTTGTGTCCCCTGATGTTGTGCAACCATTGCCGTCGACCCCAGAACTCTTCTCGTCATCTGAATCTGAAGCTCTGTCCCCATGAAAGGCCAGTGTCCAGTTTCCTGACTGTGCCTGTATTAAATGTTGTTCTACTTTCAGATTCTAGGAATCTGAGCCCTCTAAATTTTTCATTGAATGGACTCATATACTTCTGTATCTGGTCACTTGCCAGGCATGTCTGCAAGGCTCACTTGGGGTACTGTGGAGGCCAGAAATTCCTTCTTTTTAAGAGTTAAAAATACTCAGTTGTGTGGATTGCCACATAGGACTTGTCATTCAGTCATCTATCAGGGCTGCATCTGCCTTTTGGTTACTGTGAGTAGTACCAATATGTTTGCAAACAAGATGCAAACAGAGGAAGATGTCTCTGTGGCGTCAGTGGTGATGCAAGAATTTGAATCTAGGCAAAGGGACTTCAGAGACCACACTGGCATTGTTTTATGACCCAACAGAGTTATTAAAACTAGATAGCTTCACTACAACCAAGGAAACAATCGAAGTATCCATCAACTAATTAATGGCTAAAGCAATGCTGTTGCATATACACCATGGAATACTATTCAGCCATAAACAGATGGAATCTTATCATTTGGGGCAACATGGGTGAAACTGGAAATCACTATTTAAGTAAAATGATCCAGGCACAGAAAGGCAAGTGATATATGATCTGCTCACTTTTAGAGTCCACACACTTGATGTCAAAAACACTGAAAATACAGCAGAAATTAGCAGAGCATCAAGAAAGGGGAATCAGTGGATACTAGGTTCCAATTAGGAACAGCTCAAGTGTACTGTTGCCTAGTAGGGTGGCTATATACTAGTAACAATAATATGCTACAAAGTTTAAAAAAAACTAGATGAAAGAATTTGTATAATTTTCACTATAACAGAATGATAAACATTCAAGAAGATATCCATGTCTAATCTGATATAAATGTTCCACAATGTATGTATGTATCAGAACATAACATGACTCTGCACCAATACAAACAAATTCAATGTTTTCCTCGAACAGTGAAGATCAACCTGAAAAGAACAGAAAGAGTAATGCAGTTAATAACAGGTCACAAGAGTAATGTGCTTCTTTCTTAGACTCAACTGCAGACTTACGGCATATTAAATAATTCAGAAGACAGTGTATAATACTGGAAACCATTAACCCAGGGATGATCATGTACCAGTTAATAAGAGAACACATGCTGAGCCATGAGGGATCAAGCAATCGGGCTTCACCTGTGTGCAGTGTATGTGGCAGGGGGAGGGGGATGGTCTTCTGCAGCATCAGTTTGAGTGAAACATTGGAAGAAGTGGGTTGTTTTGTTAGTAAATAGAAGTTGTGTTTTTAAAGTAAAGCAAATTCTGATATGTTCAAACCATAAAGTAAAAAGCATATGAATTTTTGTATTTCTTAAATTATTATAATGTGTACTTTATTTTGAAAATTGTTAAGCATAAATGAGAGACTTTTCACAGACAGTCCATGTAACTAATCACTGGACTTAACTATTAACAAGGTTTTCGCACCATTTACCTTTTTTTATTTTTCTTCCTGCCTCAATCTTCCTTTTCTTGATTTTAATTTCTATACAATTAAAAATAAATTCTACCATCTTGTCATTTCCCATCTATGTATTTAGAATATGTCTAAAAAATAAGCATATCCTTACATAAAGAACATGCCATTCTCACACACTACAATTTAAAAATAATTCTTGGTCATGTAACACTCATCCCATATTCAAATTACCCAAGTGTCTTGGGGTCTCTTGCCACGTGACCTGCATGACTCAAGAACCAAATAAGATTATGTGCAGTGTGCGCAAAGCATCCATAGCCTCCTTCAGTGAGGAATTGGCCCTGATCCTCTTGAGTATGTGTTACTGGCTTTTTAAAGATCAGCCAAGCTAGTTTGTCATGGAAAGGAACCTCTTTCCTGGGATTGTTCTGTTCTCTTCATCGTTAAGTCAGTTAGCTGCTCTCAGTAGATGATAGATGTTGGTAATTAGACAGATAGCTGGATAGATAGATAGATAGATAGATAGATAGATAGATAGATGATAGATGGATGGAGAGACAGACAGACAGACAACAGATAGACAGATAGATAGATAAATGATAGATTTATATGTACATATATATACAGACACATATATGTGTATATATGAATATACATTTATGTACATATTTGTAATATATGTATGTGCATATTCCTGTATGTATAGATCACATATATATGCATATATATATATGCATACACATATATATGCATACACATATATATGCATACACACATATATGCATATTTGTATCTGTATATATTATATATCATATATGCATATACTCTATATATGTGTATATAAGATTAGCTATGTATATATCATAGACACTGAGCATATATATTCTCTAAAATACAGATTACTTAAAAAGTTAAGTGTTTAAGTATTTAACTCTGAGTCTTTCATGTCTTGCTTTTGGTTCAAGAATATTTCAAACATAGAAATTATAAACACTATTGTCTCACATCAAGAGTCCCAACTGGCTGGCTATTGTTCCCTTAGGTTCAAACATTGGTACAACCACTCTGGAAATCAGTCTGGTGGTTCTTCCGAAAACTGGGCACCTCACTTCCAGAAGATCCTGCTATACCACTCCTGGGCATATACCCAAAAGACTCCCCACCATGTAATACGGATACATGCTCTACTATGTTCATAGCAGCCCTATTTATAATTCCCAGATGCTGGAAAGAACCCAGGTATCCCTCAACAGAAGAGTGGATGCAAAAAAATGTGGTATATCTACACAATGGAGTACTATTCAGCCATTAGAAACAATGAATTCATGAAATTCTTAGGCAAATGGATGGAGCTAGAGAACATCATACTAAGTGAGGTAACCCAGACTCAAAAGGTGAATCATGGTATGCACTCACTAATAAGTGGATACTAACCTAGAAAACTGGAATACCCAAAACATAATCCACACATCAAATGAGGTACAAGAAGAAAGGAGGAGTGGCCCCTGGTTCTGGAAAGACTCAGTGAAACAGTATTCGGCAAAACCAGAACGGGGAAGTGGGAAGGGGTGGGTGGGAGGACAGGGGAAGAGAAGGGGGCTTGCGGGACTTTCGGGGAGTGGGGGGGCTAGAAAAGGGAAATCATTTGAAATGTAAATAAATTATATCGAATAAAAAATTTAAAAAAATGGGGTACAGAGCTAAACAAAGAATTTTCAACTGAAGAACTTCAGATGGCTGAGAAGCACCTTAAAAAATGCTCAACTTCATTAGTCATCAGGGAAATGCAAATCAAAACAACCCTGAGATTTCACCTTATACCAGTCAGAATGGCTAAGATTAAAAATTCAGGAGACAGCAGGTGTTGGCAAGGATGTGGAGAAAGAGGAACACTCCTCCACTGCTGGTGGGATTGCAAGATGGTACAACCACTCTGGAAATCAGTCTGGCGGTTCCTCAGAAAACTGGGCACATCACTTCCGGAGGATCCTGCTATACCACTCCTGGGAATATACCCAGAGGATTCCCCACCATGTAATAAGGATGAATTTGATAATTGCTCTTTCTAACTCTGTGAAGAATTGAGTTGGGATTTTGATGGGTATTGCATTGAATCTGTATAGTGCTTTAGGCAAAATGGCCATTTTAACTATATTGATTCTACCGATCCATGAGCATGGAAAGTTTTCCCATTTTTTGAGGTCTTCTTCCATTTCCTTCTTCAGAGTCTTGAAGTTCTTTCTGTACCCCATTTTTAATAGGGCTATTTGGTTTCCTGGGGTCTAACTTCTTGAGTTCTTTGTATATATTGGATATTAGCCCTCTATCTGATGTAGAGTTGATAAAGATCTTTTCCCAATTTTTAAAGCAACTTTCAATTTATCAGCCATCATCTGATGCTCACACTGCTCCATTTTCAGCCAGCAGTGCTAAACACAGTACAACAGCATAGCATGCCATTTGACATGAGCCCACTACCTGTTGATAACTGCCGTGCTCACTGTGCACCACGATAAACAACTGCATCTGTGCATTTTCTGCTCTCCCCACCTTTAGCAACTAGGAATTGTCATCATGGGAATAACAGTCACCTTTTCTTCTAAGTGAGGATAATAAAAATTTTAATCACAAGTTCATAATGATATTGTAAAAATCATATTATGAGAACCTTTCTTATTACCTTTGATTTTCACCTTTATATTTGTTTTGTGCAGAAACTATTGGCTCTAATTTGCCCACTGCTTTGTCCTTCAAATTGTGTAAAATAAGCAGGTTGTAACATTAAATATTCTACCCACGTAACAATTATGGAATAGACAATAACATATTCTGGTTCTTTATGTCTGGACAAAATATTCTTTCTTTGAAAGTACAGGTTAGGGAACAGGGGGAAAGTTCCTGAACAGATCACCAATAGCTTATGCTCTAAGATCAAGAATTGACAAATGGGACCTCATAAAATTACAAATTTTCTGTAAGGCAAAGGACACTGTTAAAAGGACAAATCGGCAACCATCAAATTGGGAAAGGATAGTCACCAACCGTACATCTGATAGAGGGCTAATATCCAATATATACAAAGAACTCAAGAAGTTAGACCCCAGGGAACCAAATAACCCTATTAAAAAAATGGGGTATAGATCTAAACAAAGAATTTTCACCTGAAGAAATTCGGATAGCCGAGAGGCACCTTAAGAAGTGCTCAACATCATTAGTCATTAGGGAAATGCAAATCAAAACAACCCTGAGATTTCACCTTACACCAGTCAGAATGGCTAAGATTAAAAATTCAGGAGACAGCAGGTGTTGGCGAGAATGTGGAGAAAGAGGAACACTCCTCCACTGCTGGTGGGGCTGTAAGATGGTACAGCCACTATGGAAATCAGTCTGGCGGTTCCTCAGAAAACTGGACATGACACCTCCGTAGGACCCTGCTATACCTCTCCTGGGCATATACCCAAAGTATTCCCCAGCATGCAATAAAGACACATGCTCCATTATGTTCATAGCAGCCTTATTTATAATAGCCAGAAGCTGGAAAGAACCCAGATGTCCTTCAAAGGAGGAATGGACACAGAAAATGTGGTATATTTACACAATGGAATACTACTCAGCAATTAGAAACAATGAATTCACAAAATTTTTAGGCAAATGGTTTGATCTGGAAAATATCATCCTAAGTGAGGTAACCCAATCACAAAAGAATACACATGGAATGCAATCTCTGATAAGTGGATATTAATTAGCCCAGAAGCCCTGAATACCCAGGGCACAAATCGCATAACAAATGACTCCCATGAAGAAGTATGGAGAGGGTCCTTATCCTGGAAAGGATTGATCTAGCATTGGAGGGGAATATAAGGACAGAGAAAAAGGAGGGATGTGATTGGAGAATGAATGGAGAAGAAGGTTTATGGGACATATGGGGAGGGGGGATCTGGGAAAGGGGAAATCATTTGGAATGTAAACAAAGAACATAGAAAATAAAAATATTTTAAAAAACCATAATTCTATGTGCAAAATATTAAATTAAAGAAATATAGGAAAATCTATAATATTAAATATAATTTGGAAAATAAAAAAAAGAAAGTACAGGTTGACTAATGTCTTCTAAAATTCACTTGAAACCATTATTATTTACGTCTGTGCCTTGTATTCATATACTGTATTTTTATTCACTTCAGTGTGTTTTAAAACACACTGCTGACTCTGGAAAATGTGGACATAACTCAAAAAGGAGAGGTATTGCTGCCATCCAGCCCTTAATACAAATTTTACAAGTATTCTTGATTCATCTCCCCATGTTCCATTTTAGAAATATAAGCAAATAGGTAAATATATTTACATTTCTTCTGTTTCTTACATAAAACATCTGTATTCCATAATTCACTAGTTGCATTTTGTTGCATACCCAGACTCTCTACCCTATATCTATACCTATATCTATACCTATAACTATACCTAGATCATCTATATCTATATATCATATATCTATATCTTTATCTATATTTGTATCTATATCCTTTTCTTTCTTTGTATGTACATTCTGCTGTTTATTCTCACAAATCACTAACTACTAGAGACACCTGGGTTGTTTCCACCTTTGTGCTAAGATAAATATACTAGACTGGCTAATTTTGTGGATGTGCCCTATTGTGATTTTGGTCTGGGAAAGATATCTACAAGTGAGAGTTTCTAGCCAAAGAGTTTAGTCATGTTTAATTTTTCTACAAATTACCAATATTCATTTTATAACAATAATGTCACTTGTCATTTTACATCTTTTTTGCAACACTTGATATGGCATCTTTCCCCACAGCCTCACCCATAGATTGTTCTACAAACACTAGTGATTTGTTAACCTGTTGTCTAAAGGTCCTCTCCGTTGATATCTCCTGCCAGAACCCTTGTGTATGCATAGAAGGACACATATGGAACCCAGTGATCACCATCAAGTATCTTTCTCAATTGCTCCCAACCAATATTTTCTTGCAATGGTATCTTAAGTTAGGTTTCTATTGCTATGACCACCATGACCATGGAAACTCTTATAAAGAAAAACATTTAACTTGAGCTGGCCTACCCCATTCCAGATCCATTTTTATCATAGTGGGAAACATGGCAGCACACAGGCAGACATGGTGCTAGAGCAGGAGCTGAGAGTTCTACATGTTGATCCGCAGGCAGAAGAAGCAACTGTGAACCTTGCTAGGCGTATCTTGAGCATATGAGACCTCAAAGCCTTCCTCCTCCACAGTGATACACTTCCTCCAACAAGGCCACACCTACTCACACAAGGCCACAACTAATCGTGCCCCTCCATACAGGCAAGCGCCCTCTTGCCTCCACTTCCCCACAGCTCAGATTACAGGTCACAGGATCAAACTGGTCTTCAAGTTTACACATCAAGCACTTTATACTACCTGAACTATTTCCCTTTTATGGATTCATTATTATAATTTTCATAAATGTTTACAAGTTTGCTCAGTCTGTATCTCATCAAGTCATGTGCCCAGGCACACCTCAGTTCAATACAATCAACTCGTGGAAACAAACCACTCTTACGGCCAGCGAGTAGTGACGGCACGAATATAAGACAATGGGGAGAAGAGCATCCATCCAGGAAGGAGCGCCAAGCCCTTCACTGTCAGGTTACAGAAACAGGCGTGGGTAGCACATTTCATGACATCAGTATCATATCTGCCCCCAACTAGAATCACAACCCAAATAACAGGTGCAGATAGTTAACAGATGCCAAAGGACAGCAGGAATAATTTCTAATATCTTAACTTCCCATGCACAAGAGGGTGATATTAGCTAATGGTTATATTCAAAATGGCTGATAAAAAGTATTTTGAACATTGCCCACAGAGAGAAACAACTATTTTAAGTGACTGACTGTAATCTAGTTTTCCTTAACAAATCATGACATACCAAACAAATATTGAAGTATCAAGGTACACCTTGTAAATATATAGAACTGTTATACCAATTAGAAATAAAATGTCAAGAAATAATAAGATACTTCTCTATGATGCCTTAAAATTTACAAAGCAGTTCCTCTGCTGCTCAAGACCAGCACACCAGTGTGAAAGGAGGCACTTAGCAGCCATATTCTCTGCAAGCCCCAATCAAAGCAGGATGGGGTTAAGCTACATTGGGTCACAAGGGTAGCAAAGAAGAGAGATGAGAAAAAGGGTGGGTGATGTGGCAGTGGGCAGTGGACAGCGGGCAGCGGGCAGGGCTTGTTGCAGTCACACAGGCCCCAGGACAAGAAGGGCATATGTTCAATGCTCCACAGTTGCCACTTAAACTTCTTAATGCATCTTATACGGAGGATGCTGTAATACCAGTTTGTGTAGAGCCATTCCTGCCAAATTTTATGTTATTGATATTTCCTCCTAAGAATTAGAGCAGTACATGTAAACTCACTAAAAACCTTGGTTTCACTCACTGAACACCCTGGGTTTCAAGTGGAATTGAGTCTGATTGCCTGAAATCGGGAGCTTAACAGAAGACCTTGATCCATACTACAGGAAGTGCTGCCTGCCTCACCAATTCGACCACTCGCTCAAGGCCAGGATATATAGCAGGCAGCTGCTCTTTCTATTAGGCAGTTCTAAGGTTTGAACCCAGGGCCTTTCACATACTAGGGAAGCACTCTACTATTGAGCTTTAGCCCTTGCCTTCTTTTAACTTTTTATTTTGAGACAAAGTCTCAGTGAGATGGATTTACTCTTCAGCCCTAGCACCTGTTTAACCATGATCCTCTTGCCTGGGCCTTCAGAATGACTATGAGTTATCATTCCTGAGCTGCCGATCCTGTGATAAGATGTTTTATTTAAAAAATCAGGCCAAATTCCCCCACAAGACGAATGCAGTGCAAAGATTTGTATAAAAGGGGAGAGAGAAAAATAGTTATTTATTTTCCTGGCATACACTTAGCTGACTATTGATCCAATATGTAAATCATAATGTAGAATTCAAAATCTATTTGTGTGTGTGTGTGTGTGTGTGTGTGTGTGCGGTACATGAGTGTGTGTTAATAAAGACGTGTGTTGGTACACAAAATCAAATCATCAGTCTTCTACTGTGTTGGGAAAATAGAAGATACTTGGAAAGATAACCTGGTTAATCTGTAACACTTGTGACAGTCACAGCCATGGTATCACAGCGATACCAAAGGGAACATTTAGAATGCACCTTCAGTGGTTCAGAATTGCATACAGGTTGTTTTTACATTTGCAAATCTATTGGTTAAAGAATACTGAGAAGGAAAGAGAGAAAATGGGCAGGGAGAGCTAAATATAAAGCACAAGCAATACATATTTGCTTATTCAAAGGGCAATTGCTTACTGGTAAGCTCTGTCCTCCAGAGCTCCAGGCCCCTTCCTAAGCACTATGGTTCCAAGAGAATAATCACACAAAATGTTTCTAGCAAACATGAGTCTCTACAGGACCAATATAAATCACTTCCTCTCTTTACCACTGGGCTGTGTGCTAAAAAGTTGTACAAATTTAAAGACATGCTTGCTTCCTAGAGCACATGGCTTGCAGCCGAGTGGTGACCAGTTTGGGGCTCACACAGGTGGGGTGGAGGGGATCGTTCAGGTATCCGATTGGATTTACGGTCCTCCTGGGAATCAATAGAGGATGAATCTAGACAGAATTCTTCTGTAGGATGTATGATATTGGCATTCCCTGGATGGATAATAGAACCTGGGGTAGGTCGTTATCAGAGTCGATATTGATTCTATCAGCAGCATTAAGCTACAATTTTCCCTTGTAACTATTTATGCAACTCTCTGTGTTTTGTGTTCATCGGTGATCATTCCCAACCCCCAAGCCCCTGGTTTGCTGCAGTTTTCTTACTGTGGATACAGAAACTATGTCCCAAAGATTTGGGATCGAGTCTAAGAACAATGGAGAGGAGTTCAAAGATGTTTTGGGATTGGAACTATTTGTTTAGGATGAAAAGGAAGCATAGGTCTTTAATTTTATTAGGTGTATAGGTGTTTAAGAGATAAGCAGTGTAAGTGGAAAAAATGCAGATCAAATCAGAGGCAATTTCGAGAGGAAGCAGAGAGGAAATTAGCAAGAACCTGATGGGTGGAGGTCGGTGGAGGGAGGGTGGGGGGGGGACATAGAACCTTAGGCTTTTATAAACCGAAGGGCTGTAATGTGGCAGACATTAATATTTCAGATTAATTTTTTAAATTATGGGTCTGTCTGGGGAAAGGAGTACACATATGAGAGTACAGGTGCTGGGAGACTCCAGAGAACCCTGGGAAGTTGGTGTTACAGGCATGAGCCTTTAAACATGGGTGCTGGAACATAAGATTGCTGAGATTGTCCGCAAGAAAGGAGTATGCTCTCAACCACTGACCCATCTTCTGGTTCCCATGAATTAACATTATTAGAAAACACATACTCAGATTTATCCAGCCATGTAGTAGGGAAGAAGAGAAAAGCACGGAACAGAAGAACCGTCATTTTCCCTACCCATCGCCTAGTTCATCACAATACAAAAGCTCTCAAGGCCTGTGCCCAGGTGCTTCGGATCTCAGGAACTGGGAAGGAATAATTTGAGAAGGTCCACACCGGGTAATTGAAAGCCCACAACTTTACCGTTGCAATTTGCTCAGACTTTGTCCCTAAAGTCACAGGTTTCTAAAGACGACTGTGATTTTCGTGTGTCAAATGCAATAGCAACATGATGCTGCCACTCGGTGTGGCCACACCAACTGCAGTGGCCTCGCTGTTGCTGATGGAAGCTGGGCGCCAAGCAGCAGGCGTTTCTCCTGCTGACTTGTTAGAGTCTACCTTGGCTCAAGCCGAGGCTTGCACTCAAGCATCTGTTCTTTGTCCCATGACTTCCTGAGAGGCTTTCTGGGAAAATGTCATCGGCGATGTTGATTTCCTGTCCCCTCATCACTGGATCTGTGAGGTGGATTCCCGTCGTCACACTGGCTTTCTTTTTTTTTCTTCTTCTTTTTCTTCTTCTTCTTCTTTTTAATCTGAAGAATGCACAGGAGCCTCTTGCCTTGTAATACACAGTCTGTCTCATTCATAAAATCTTGTCCTGGAAAAAGCCTCATTCATTCCCACAGAAGAGCCGCAGTTGGGAGGGCAAGGGCATTCAAAACCTTGGGAGATAGGAGACAATAGCGGAGTGCTTGGCAGCAGCTCCTGGGCGGCGTTAGCAACATGTACCGACGCCAGGGAGAGGATAAAATGCTGTAGTTATTTACTCGTCTCTTAGGAGCAAAAGAGTCTCTTTGCCTCTAATATAGATGCCAAATCCTCAGGACCCAAGCGAGGAAATGATGAGCTGTGCGGAGGATTGGCACGAAGTCCTGTGCTCCGAGATAGTGAGGCATTTTGCCTGAAAGCATCCGTTGTTTAAAGAGAAAACGAGAATTGTGGGATTTTGTTGTCAATCAAGGGTCAGCAGCTTCCTCTCCCACTGGACGTTCACACACAAGGTCCCCGTACCCTCCTCCCCCACGCTGCCAGAAAGCCAGGCTGTCCTGTTCCTTGGCCACCGAAGGCAAAGGCTTCCCTTGAGGAATCTCAACACAGTTGGTAACTTCAATCTTAACTTCAACGGTTCCCACGTTAGTAATCACCAAATACTAAACATGACAAAAATTCAGATAAATAGGGCATCCATCCGGTGTAACTCCGTTTGCGGAGAGCCCTCCAGAATCCAGAGCACAATAGGTCTGTGTTTATTTTTCCACCAGTAGCATAATGTGACTGATTTACAAGAGTTTAACTGGAGTGGTAATCTGACAGTGATGAAGGAGCCCCTCACTGGCGCAGTCGCTCACACTATCATATTAGTTGCCTCCTCTAGCAAGGCAGTGTGGTCGATAATTGGAACGCTTTTATGTCTAGTGGTTCTGACAAACCTCTTCTTCAGGTCACATATGGGCGGTCTACCTCTCTGCTCAGCCCAACAGTGGCAAATACTTTAGACTGAGAAAGTATTGTTCTCCTCACATTGTGAAGCAAAGGCAGTTCAAGGGAAGTAAGGCTGCGTGCCGGCTACCTGCTGGTGTGTAGTAAAATGAAATGGACATGATACCGAGCCGGGAGTACAATTAAATCTATTTTGCACCAATGTGTTGCTGGACAGATGAGTTTCCACATGACAGAACTTTATGATCTTTAAGGTAGACTGAACTAATAGATTGGTGTGGAGCGCACTGAAGTTACCAAGGACGGGAAAGCAGGCAGTGGTACATTTGAACTACAGGTTCCTCATATGCCCCGCGTCATGCTGAGTTTTTATAGCTCCTGGCTTTCAAAAAGCCTGTTTCAAAGAGGTTTGCGCTAGACTGGGCATGCAGTTTTGCTCTGCAGATATTGTCGCTGCCGATTTAGTGGAATGCAATTAGGAAGCCTAAATTAAGTGGTAATGGAGAACCAGCTCTTGAAACTGGGGTTTCCACGGCAACCGCTGCTTACAATACAGCCTTCAGTTAGTTTTCCCACTTTATCTGCAAAATGCACAATTGAGCTTTAAAACAGCTCGGTGCTGAAAAACGCACTGTAAACAACTGTTTGCAATGAGAGTTTTACACTGTCTTTAAATACAACAAACCATCACATAAAATTTACTTGCCCACACTAATAATGTGAAATCTGGGTTGTGGGTCGGGTGAGGGATTTTTTTTTTAATGTGTTATTTTTCTGCCACCATGGAATTTATTTTTAAGGAGAGATGTCATGAGTCATTAGGTCGTTCAACTTTGGTCTTCCCTGCACTATTTTCAGCTCCCCTGACAATCTGTGTATCCCAACAGTCCTACATTAGGACACATTTTCTCTCAGCACACAGAGCATTGTCTTAAATAACTGTATAATGCTCTTTGACAATATTCCTTTTTCTCCAAAACACTTTGTAGATGTTTCTTGTATTTTCCCCTTTATGGCATACTGTACATCTGCAAGATTTCCATATTTATTAATCCGGACTTTTCCTTTCTAAAGATGAGACCAACATCCCATCTCTCTATACATTCAAGGGTTAAGCAACCAGGAAGCTCTTGTGCCATTCTAACAGACAAAACAGTTGAAATATAGCAAGAAAGTAGGTGTATTTTCCAGCACATAGTTCTTTGAAGCAACTATGGGGGATTTGCACCTTTGTAAAATTCATTTTCTTCTATGGTAGGGAATCTGTATTTTATTATACAGAGCTGGCACTTTTGTTCCCCATGTCAGGATTGTGCACATATACCCATCTACGACCCATGCATACTTTTCTCTGCACAGGAGAAAAAAATCAAATTGAGTTCTGCAAAGAGGAAAGAAGAATAAAATCAAATTTGGGGTCTCCTAGCTATAACACTCTGTTTAATTGCCAGTCTTAACAGGGTGATCACTGGAACATGTCCGGACAGAGTCAAGCAGCTGGTGGAAACTCATGAATCCTCACAGCACAGAAGGTAATGTTCCCCAGCAGTTTGTGTTCTCTCAAGGTTGGCATATTATACGTGCATTATTTTCACTGTGAGAACATGCAGAGAAAAAGGCATGGGGGGAGGAGGGACAGAGAGAGACACAGAGAGAAGGAGAGAGACAGAGAGAGACAGAAAAAGAATACAACCTGTTATTCCTGGGTCCAGGTAGAAGACTGCATTCTGGTGTCAGGGGTCATACCTGTGCGTTGTGCACGTCGGTGTGTCATGTTCTCTGTAGCCGTGGCACACGACAGGGAGGGATTGTGCTCTCCACGGGAAGTAGCTCTCTTCAGTCACGGGGCCCAACTGTTGGAACCCTGACTGGTCTCAGGGCCTTCAATTTTAACATCAGCTGCCTGAAATGGCACAGAGGCTTTGTTGAATACTTTATCCCCCCCCCCAATTCTTCTATTATTTGCTGGTTCTCACAAGTGGTTCCTATTATCTTCACACTTTGAGAATATAACTGCTGAAGAAAACTATAAAGAACCACATTAAAACTTGGCTATTTTTAAGATTCCTGGTGTTTAAAAAAAAAAATCTCTGTCACAATTTTTATCGCTGCTGTAGGCTCACCCAAGACTTTATTGTAGCTCTTTATTATAAAAATATGACCACTGATGTCGCTACTTTAAGACCTTAAACCTGGTGAAATGACACACACCATTTTGTTTATTTAAACATTTTAGCCAACCCCGCCCCGACTATCGATGATTAACTAATGCTTCTTCTGTTTCCAGTGCTTTTAAATACTAGGTCAATTTCCGAGGGAAGAAACATGAAGTCCTCACATTTGTAAAGATGTCCTCTTTCAACATTTCTGGCTGTTCCCCTAAAGTATACGAGATCACACACATATTCTTCTCGTCTGGCCACAATGTGTAAATTGATGTGTCTGCATTCAATTCTTTTTGACAAATCTTTGGGGCAAAGATAAAGTTCCAGGGTAAGAAAATCCGTTGCATATTCCAACAGCACATTCTTTGAAAGCTACATTTTCAAACTAAGCATATGTTTCGTGATTTACCCTCTCCAGGGAGCCAGTTTGAATTCAGGCACTTGAGGGTAGGGGGCTGGAGTTAGAAAAAGGTTGGAGAATCGGGCCATGTAGTGTCTTTAAACTGAATTCTTTTAACTGTACAAAAAAAAAAAAATGTAAAGAACAAACATGTGCTCACTGTGCCAGGAACAAGTGTCAGTGCCCCAAGCAGCATGGGTAGGTAGGCTATCTCTTAAATATCGGCTTGTGTGCCTGCCCCTCTTCTCTGTAGGCAGCAAGAGACTCCGCCGGCCGCCATGTCCATCCCAAGGAGCCTCTCCACAAGTCACACCCAAAGAGAAACTGCAGACCCGCAGAATCATCCGCAGAATCATCGCTGTAAAGTTACAGTCGTTTGCACCCTTTTAATTCTAATGAGGCACTCCTCTCAGTTCTTCTCTACCCTCGAAGGCAAGTACAGGAAGAACTCCGAAGGAAACTAGCCGGAGACCCGGGTCGGAGTGCTTGCTCTGCCTTTGGTTGGAGTCCAATCTGAGCAGAGGGATTGATGCTTGTCAGCCTCCATCCCTGGACTGTAGAGTCGCTGTGTAGACTTGACCCCAACTGGTGTTGTATGAGCAACAGTCATGAATGCCCCCCCCTGCGCCCCCCCTTTCCCTGTGAGAGTAGCATTTCAGCAACTGTTCTGGAAAGACCAGTGGTTTGCCTCAGTTTTGAGGATTAAACATGACTGCTTTGTCCTTTAGTAAAGATCTTAGCCCATAGATACCCTTCCTTGAGTAATCAGTGGTTGGGTTATCCTAGCCGGTGACTGTATTTCATTTTACCACCCAGGAGTATGAGGTGAGCACAGGTGGGCGGGGCTTGGGTTTGTGGGCGGGGCAGAGCTAGCTTGCTTCAGTTCCAGAGGTTAAAGTGGATTCCAATGCTGTCTGCCTTAAACTACAGCGGTTGAAGTAAATGCGGTTCCTGAAGGAAGATGGTCTCTGCTTTGATTACATGAAAGTGCTCCTGGAGCCCTTTCCTTCAGGTGACGTAAACATTTTAAGAATAAGCACAATAAATATGTCTCTAAGCACGGTGTATTGTGATTGTAATTAGCTCTTCCTCCTTTATGGGTTGCAAGCATCAGATTATGCCTAATTACTCCCAGGCAGTTTGCTGGGTTCCTATTTTTGTGAGAAGTCTCACAATACATCTTTACAGCCATAAAGACACTCATTTGCTTATACTGAGGCCTTTATGCACAACTTGCCTCCTCTCTATTTGAAGAGAAAAATTAAAGATGAACATCATTAGGGATTTCTCTTTAAAACCAGCAATCTACACACACTGCAAAAATCAATGCCTCGTAGGCTGGCTAAAATTCTGCAATAAATTCTTGCACTTAGAGACTTTTACATGGCCAGTGTCTTAGTCAGGGTTTCTATTTCTGCACAAACATCATGACCAAGAAGCAAGTTGGAGAGGAAAGGGTTTATTCCAATTACACTTCCACACGGCTGTTCATCACCAAAGAAGGTCAGGACTGGAACTCAAGCAGGTCAGGAAGCAGGAGCTGATGCAGAGGCCATGGAGGGATGTTCCTTACTGGCTTGCTTCCCCTGGCTTGTTCAGCTGGCTTTCTTATAGAACCCTGGACTACCAACCCAGGGATGGCACCACCCACAATCACTAATTGTGATCACTAATTGAGAAAATGCCCCACAGCTGGATCTCATGGAGGCGCTTCCCCAACTGAAGCTCCCTTCTCTGTGATAACTCCAGCCTGTGTCAAGTTGACACACAAAAACAGCCAGTGCAGCCAGGTAGCTGGTCAAGCCATAGAAACTGGGTATTTGTGATGCTCTTATTTCTGCTTAAAATATTTAATTGCTTTTCCTGCACAGGATTGGATTGGACTTGCTGGATACTGGGTGACTGATGAAGGAAGTCCCTCAACTGGACAGACTAGGGGTCCCATGGTGCAGGGTTCTATTGTTAGGAAACCTGACCTGAATTGTGTCAAATTCAATTTTGTAAGGTTATGTTTTAGTAGAGACAGAAGCAACTAGGTTTTCTGCACCACACACATTTATTTTAATAAAGATTTAAGAAACCTCTAGGAAGTAATCATGGTTTGCACGTTTGCTTAGATTGTTAAATGTAATCTTTACGAATTCAGTAGCTACTAGAACTTTTTGGGTTTTTTTTTTTTCTTGGAATCACACGCAGGGGCATACCTCTTGGTATTCTTTGGGTGAGCTTAAAGGCCTAACTTCCAGGCTTATGCAAATTTTTTGAGATTATAATATAGTTTCAGCATTTCTCCCTTCCCTGTCCTCCCTCCAAACCTTCCCACATGCCCCTCCCCATCTCCCTCATATCAATGGCCTCCTTTTTCATTGTTATTAAATGCATGTGCACACACACACACACACACACATAAACATATATAATATGCAGGATATATATGTGTATATCCTGCATATATATGTTTGCATCATCTTTCAGAGGCAGCTTGAATCTCAGCATGTGATATTGCTTTACACACGTGAACAATTTTTATGACACAAAATAAAACCTGAAGATTTGGGTTTTTGTAAATATACATCTTCACGTATTTTGGAAGGAGGGAATTTTGACTTTTGCCTCATATATTTTGAAATATCTAACACTTTCTCAAAATGATTCCCTGGGGCGTGAGACCTGACATATACAGGGCTTGTACAAAGAACAGGTTGCAAATCTTTCTGTTTCAAACATCCATTACGAAGCAGGGAATCTTTGTCTACTAATCATTTGATATTGCCCCTGGTGCACAGTAGGCACTCAATAAACACCTTGTTGAAAAAGAAACAAGTAAAGTTAAGGGAAAGGTGGAGCCAGTGTCAGGGCTCAGCAGGTAAGGGCGCCTGCCACCAAGCCTGGTGGGCAGTCTACGCTAACTTCAAAAACTCACTCATGTAGTAGAAGGAAAGAACCAATTCCTGCAATTGTACTCTAAGCTCTACACTCATGTTGTATGCTCTCTCTCTCCCTCTCCCTCTCCCTCTCCCTTTCCCTCTCTCTCTCTCTCTCTCTCTCTCTCTCTCTTTCTCCCTCTCTATGTCTCTCTCTCTCTCTCTCTCACACACACACACACAAACACACACACAACTAATAAATGTAAAGAGTTAAATATATAAAGCCATGTTTTATTTCATTGTGACAGCCATATTTTTAATATTTAAACACTAGTGAAATTCACACCCCCACCACACCAAACTTCACAGATCACCAGGAGTCTAGAATTTCCAGATATGTAGGGTCCTTGTGTAATCATGACCATGTCCTGAACAGTGGACATAGTCAGAGGTGAGTATGACATGTCATCTATTTAGCTCCATATTGATGAGGAGAGGAGGAGGATGGTGATGCTGCTGCTGATGCTGACGATGACTGTGATGATGGTGATAATGGTGATGACTGATAATGGTGACGGTGATGATGATGATGGTGATGATGATGGTGATGGCGGTGATGGTGATAGTGGTGGTGATGGTGATTAAGGTGATGGTGATGATGACAATGATGATGGCGACAATGATAATGGTGATTGTGGTGGCGGTGGCTATGACGATGACGATGATGGTGATGATGGTGATGGTGATGATAGTGATGATGATGGTGGTGGTGGTGGCGGTGGCTATGATGATAACGATGATAATGGTGATGGTGGTGGCGGTGATGATTATGGTGGTAGCGGTGGTGGTGCCAATAGCGATGATAGTGATGATGATGATGATGACGATGATGATGATGATGGTGATGATGAAGATGGTAGCCGCAACAATATGAGCTCAGTGCTATAAAAAAATAAATATATTTACTCCTTACCATAGTTACCCTTTACTATATAGACTCATTATAGTCTCAGAAGGAAAGAACAGTAAAGAAAGATTCAGTAACTGGCTCAAGAAAGACATGGGGCCCATGCGTGAGAACGGCAGCCCGCCCCGCAGTGTATTACTGTTATTATAATAAAGATGAGTGTGCTTATTGTACTGTCTTCCTTGTTACCTGTGCTTAGAGTGCACCTGGCTCTTGGGGGTCTTACTAGTCCAATCGTTACAGAAGCTGGGGATTATGACCTGACCATATGTCCCTCCACCCACATTACCTTGACTCTTCAGCCAACATAAGACCCCTGAGAAACCTCTTCTACCATCCATCTTTGTTCCCAGAAATGCCTCCGCGGACTATCTCTCTGTACCTGTCTTCCCCAAAGCTCACAGCTTCCAACAGGGAAACACTGCTCCATTCTCTTTCTAAGTTCACATGACAACCTAGCTAACATTTTCATATTTTTTTATATTGACCCCTCTTAAATTATATCTTCATCTGAATTTGGAAAAACAAATGGTTTAAAAACTAATAAAAGTATACACTAATTTCTCTCATACCCAGAAACCTGGTCTAGAAAACTGGAATTGTATTTACTGAGCTGAATATCCCACACGAGTGCATATCCAGAACTGGATGCACCTGTCTTCACAGCTTGATGTGAGAGGAGATAGCACAGGGTGCCTGAAGATGCTGACTCTCTGATTCTACCAACATTACAAATAGACAACCAGAGGCATTCTTTCGAGCTCCGTGGAATGTTTCTGCTCTGCCACCCTTCCTTTTGAAGAATTTCATCTTTTTATAGTCACCCTGCATTATTTCCAATGCACAAATTAATTTCATCAACAGGCTTCAGAATATTTCTTTTCTGGTGGCAGGAAGATTGCTTGGCAGGTGAAGGAGCTTGATGCATGAGCCTGGTGACTTGAGTTTTAGTCCTGGGACCCAGAAAAATCTTGAAGAAGAGGATTAACTCCTTAAGTTGTCTTCTGATATCCATACACAAGATACAGCAGGTGCACATATGTGTACACATCACACACACACACACACACACACACACACACAAATAATAAAAATAAGGTTGAAATTAATATTCCTCTTTAAGCTTGGGTTTTCCAATAAGTCATTATGATCAGTAGTACCATTAAACAGCCTTTCTTCCCACTGCAGACTGATGCTAGGAAAAACTGGAACAGGGATTTGACTGTGCAGAAAGAATCCTGTCCTGACTGCTGAAACTCCTAGCAGACAAATGAGTAGGTAAAATGGATCAGCAAGCAAATGGCATCTTTGTGGTCCTTAAACAAAGTGAGCCTTATTCTGCATGTATGCCCCTCAACCAAGGTCTACATGAAAAAACACACATGAGGACACATGTATAGCATGCATGTCATATGGATTATACTAAGGTCTACATGGAAAAACAAACATGAAAACACATGTATAGCATGCACGTCATATGGGTAACACAGGTCCCTCACAGCTGGTGAGCCTCCTAGACGGAGCTCCTTGTGGGAACTTCTTCCATTAATAATTTTCTACTTGGAAGAAGACTAGAAAAACTTGGCATCTAAAATGAATCCATGTGCTAGCACAGAGGAGCCAACATCCTGAAAACTCTGGAAAGAACAAGTCCTTAGCTGGGGGATTATTTAGTGTGATGCCAGAGACAAATCAAAGCTTTCTAAGAGCTCGTAGGTAAGGCCATTTAGTTGTTCAGGTGACAAGCATGGATTGAGCACAGGCTGACACCGGGCATGGTGTGACCCTAGGGCAGCAAACAGACATGGCAGTAGACCTCAGGAAACCTTCAGCCTAGAGTAGACATCATCTCCAAAGAAAACCATGAACATTGATCTGCCTGTTGATATCTGTACAATATTACCATACCAGCTCACTCTAGTGCTTAAATGCTCAACATAAACTTTTGTAAAGATCTGGAATAAGGAAAAAACCCAGGATAGCTAAAACTACCCTCAACAGTAAAGAACTTCTGGGGGAATCAGTATCTCTGACCTCAAGCAATACTACAGAGCAATAGTGTTAAAAACTGCATGGTATTGGTACAGTGGCAGGCAGGTAAATCAGTGGAACAGGATTGAAGACCCAGAAATGAACCCACACACCTATGGTCTCTTGATCCTTAACAAAGGAGCTACAACCATCCAATGGAAAAAAGACAGCCTTTTCAACAAATGGTGCTGGTTCAACTGGAGGTCAGCATGCAGAAGAATGCAAATTGATCTCCTTGTACTGACCTCAACTCCAAGTGGATCAAGGACATCCACATAAAACCAGACACACTGAAACTAATAGAAAAGAAACTGGGGAAGACCGTTGAACACATGGGCACAGGGAAAAATTTCCTGACCAGAACACCAATAGCTTATGCTCTAATATCAAGAATTGACAAATGGCAACTCAAAATTATTAACTTTCTGTAAGGCAAGGGACACTATCAATAGAACAAAACAGCAACCAACAATTTGGGAAAAGATCTTTACCAACCCTACAGCAAACAGAGGGCTTATATCCAAAATATACAAAGAACTCAAGAAGTTAGACTCCAGAGAGCCAAATAACCTTATTAAAAATGGGGTTCAGAGCTAAACAAAGAATTTTCACCTGACAAATAGTGAATGGCTGAGAAGCACCTAAGGAAATGTTCAACATCCTTAGTCATCAGGGAAATGCAAATCAAAACAACCCTGAGATTTCACCTCACACCAGTCAGAATAGCTAAGATCAAAACTCAGGAGACAGCAGGTGCTGGCAAGGATGTAGAGGAAGAGGAACACTCCTCCACTGCTGGTGGGATTGCAAGCCGGTACAACCACTGTGGAAATCAGTCTGGGGGTTCCTCAGAAAACTGGGCATGACACTACAGAAGGACCCTGCAATACCACTCCTGGGCATATACCCAGAGGATTCCCCAGCATGTAATAAGGATACATGTTCCACTATGTTCATAGCAGCCTTATTTATAATAGCCAGAAGCTGAAAAGAACCCAGATGTCCCTCAATGGAGGAATGGATACAGAAAATGTGGTATATTTACACAATGAAGTACTATTCAGCCATTAAAAACAATGAATTCATGAAACTCTTAAACAATTGGATGGAACTGGAGAATTTCATCCTGAGTGAGGTAACCAAATCATAAAAGAACACTCATGATATGCACTCACTGATAAGTGGATATTAGCTTAGAAGCTTGGAATACACAAGACACAATTCACATATAAAATGATGCCCAAGAAGAAGGAAGGAGAGGCCCCTGGTCCTAGAAAGGCTCAGTGCAGCATTGTAGGGGAATACCAGGACAGGGAAGCAGGACGGGGTGGATGGGGGAAGAGGGGGATGGAGGAGGGCTTATGGGACTTTTGGGGAGGGGGGATTCAGGAAATGGGAAATCATTTGAAATGTAAATAAAGAATATATTGAATTAAAAATATGAAAAAATGATTAAAGGATAAAAATGTAAATTAAAATAAATAAATAAACTAAGAAATAAAAAAAAAAGACGTCACCAAATTTGTCAAATGTTTAGCATCATATATCCATCCTTTTAAACTAGATTGTGTGATAATACGCATCCTATTCTTTAAGAAGCAAAAATGCTCAGGCATTTCCTCTGGAGAAAAAGAAAGTGGCGTGAAGTTTAAGTGTGGTTATATACAATAGCAACAGTAGAAACAAAATGTGTCCCGACAAAGAAACAGAGGGAATGGCCAACCAATGACTGGCCCAAATTAAAAGCTGTCCCATGGGCAAGAACCAATTCCTGGCACTCTTAACGATATTCTGTTATAGTTTTAGGCAGGAGCATGATGTCCTTTGAGAGGCTTCATCCAGCAGCTGACTCAGACAGAAGCATACACCCACAGCCAAACAGTGGCTGGAACCTGGAGATTCTTATGGAAAAATAGGGGGAAGGATTTTAGGACCTGGAGGGGATAAAAACTCCACAGGAAGACCAACCCGAGTCAACCAACCTGGACCCTTGGGGATCCCAGAGACTGAAGTACCAGTTAAAGAATATACACAGGCTGGACCTAAGCCCCCTGCACATATGTAGCAGATGTGCAGTTTGGTCCAGTTGGTACCCCAACAACTGGAGCAGGGGCAGTCTCTGACTCTGTTGTCTGCCTGTGAATCCTGTTCCCCTAACTGGGCTGCCTTGTCTTGCCTCAGTGGAAGAAGATGTGGCTAGTCCTACTATGACTTGATGTGCAAGAAGAAAGGGACGTGATGCCCAGACAGTGGCTTCCCCGTCCTAGAGAAGGTGAGCAGAGAATGAGGGAGGAGGATCTGTGTGAGGGGGTACTTGGAGGAGAGGAGGCTGATAGTGGGATGTAAAGTGGATTAAATGATCTGTTAATTAATTAAAAATATAAAATAAAAGCTGTCATCAAAACTGTTTTTGCTGCCCCAATGAAGCCTCTGTGAAGAGTCATGGTATCTTAGAGTTACTTTTGGGGGGATGAAATACCATAACTGAACAACTAAGGGAGGAAAGGGTTTCTGTAACTTACACTTCCACATCACAGTTGGTCATCAAAGAAAGCCAGGAAGGGAACTCAAGCAGGGCTGGAACCAAGAAGCAGGAGCTGATGCTAAGACCATAGAGGGGTACTGCTCTCCAGAGCTTACTGAGCCTGTTTCTTATGGAAACTAACACCACCAGCCCAGGGATGGTATCACCCACAACAGGCTAGGCCTTCTCCTATTGATCACTAATTAAGAAAATGCCTTACAGCTGGATCTCATGGAGCTATTTCCTCAATTGACTTCTCCAACTTTCAGATGATATTACCTTGTTTCAAGTTGACACATAACTACCCAGAATGCCTGGATCCTGTTTATACTGTTGCCTGTGCCCTTGCATTAATTAATATGCACCACTTACCTCACGATAATGACAGCATTTTTTTTAAAATTTAGATAGAAAGACAGTGAGCATTAGATTGAGCCATTTCTGTATGCTTTCTCACAGAGCAGGGTCTAAGAGCTTCCTCACCTCAAGGCACACCCTTAGTGGATCAGGTAACAGCACCTCACTTGATCCCGGATGGGGATATATTAGATGTGTATTTATCCAGAGTGTTGGATACATTTCATTCAAAATACCTGTAGGATTTTAAACAGGTTGACCAAAAATCCAGGCAATACATTAGCATGGGGTCAACTATTAGTAAAGTAAAGGTATATTAAAAAAAAAAAAACTCAGTGTGTATCTGATGCAGAAATGGAAAGGGTCATGTGTTCCATACCAATCAGGTCATATATGATGACATGTGATAAAGTCTCATAGTCAATAACTCAGAAAGAAACAGCTCACCCAGATGCAGCTGGTCCTGTGTATGTATTCCTAGCTCTATAGCTGGGCATTCAACAAAGGGTGATTTCAAAATATTTCCAAAAAAATTACGAGGTGGCACAAAGAGGCAGCTTATCCAGCAGGAGTGCAGAAAACCAACCTGCACAGGTAAAAGCACACCTGCTGCTCAGAGGTTCACACCTGTAAACCTCTGGCAGAAGCCCTCCTGTTTCTTTCTCCATCATGGTACCATCCTCTGCCATCATGTACCATATCCAAGTGACCCACAGAGGTAGCTAACCACTCAAGAGTGCAGAGAGGCTGGGCAGCACAGAAGGATCAACCCTGCTGCTCAGAGGAAAGAGCCAGAAACCCTGAGGACACGAGAGCCAAGGAACAGACTGGGAGAAGAGACTTCCAATTACTGCCTACACCCAGAGTTGATCAAGGCCACAGAGCTGCATACCAAATACAACCATAAGAGAGCAGGTCTCGCAGGAGTATCTACATACTGGTATATTCAGAGAGAATGGGACTCCCAGGAACACAGATAAGCCACAGTCAGAGACAGCAATACCAGCTAACACCAGAGATAACCAGATGGCAAAAGGCAAACACAAGAACGTCACCAACAGAAACCAAGGCAACATGGCACCATCTGAAGCAAGTTCTCCAACAATAGCAAGTCCTGGATAGCCCAACACACCAGAAAAGAAAGACCTGGATTTAAAATCACATCTCATAATGCTGATAGTGGATGTTAAGAACATAAATAGCTCCCTTAAAGAAGTACAGGAGAACATGAGTCAACAGATAGAAGCCCTTAAAAAGGAAACTCAAAAATCACTTAAAGAAATACACGACAACATGGGTCAACAGATAGAAGCCCATAAAAAGGAAAAACAAAAATCACTTAAAGAAATACAGGAGAACACCGGTCAGCAGTCAGAAGCCCTGAAAAAGGAAACACAAAAATCCCTTAAAGAATTACAGGGAAAAAATGAAAAAACAAGTGAAGGAACTGAACAAAACCATCCATGACCTAAAAATGGAAGAAGAATCAACTAAGAAATCACAAAGGGAGACAGCTTTGGAGATAGAAAACCTTGGAAAGAAATCAGGAGTCATGGAAGCAAACATCAATAACACAAGAGGTAGAAGAAGCTCAGTTGCTGAAGATACCATAGAAAGCATTGAATCAACAGTAAAAGAAAATACAAAATGCAAAAATCTTGTAACTCAAAACATGCAGGAAATCCAGGATACAATGAGAAGACCAAACCTAAGGATTATAGGTATAGAAGAGAGCAAGGATTTACATCTTAAAGTCCCAGTAAATATCTTCAACAAAATTATATAAGAACACTTCCCTAACCTAAAGAAAGAGATGCCCATGAACATACAAAAAGCCTACAAAACTCCAGACTGGACCAGAGCAGAAATTCCTCACATCACATAATAATCAAACACCAAATGTACTAAACAAAGAAAGAATATTAAAAGCAGTAAGGGAAAGGGGAAAGTAACATATAAAGGCAGATGTATCATAATTATACCAGACTTCTTACCAGAGACCATTGAAACTAGAAGATCCTGGGAAGATCTCATACAGACTCTAAGAAAACACAAATGCCAGCCCAGTCTACTATACCCAGCAAAACTCTCAATCACCATAGATGGAGAAACCAAGATATTCCATGATAAAACCAAATTTACACAATATCTTTCAATAAATCCAGCCCTATAAAGGATAATAGATGGAAAACACCAGTACAAAGAGGGCAGCAACTACATCCTAGAAAAAACAAGATAGTAATCTTCTTTCAACAAACCCAAAAGAAGATAACGACTCAAACATAACAATAACATAAAAAATAACAGGAAGCAACAATCACTATTCCTTAATATCTCTTAACATCAATGGACTCAATTCCCCAATAAAAAGACATAGACTAACTGTATACATAAACAGGACCCAGCATTTTGCTACATACAGGAAGCACATCTCAGTGTCAAAGAAAAACATACTATCACAGAGTAAAATGCTGGAAACCAATTTTCCAAGCAAATGGCCCCAGGAAGCAAGCTGGAGTTGCCATTCTAATATTGTATAGAATTGACTTTCAACCAAAAGTCATCAAAAAAGACACAGAAGGACACTTCATACTCATCAAAGGAAAAATTCACCAAGAAGAACTCTAAATTCTGAACATCTATGCTCCAAATGCAAGAGCACCCTCATTGATACCTTGGACAAGGAAGAAATAAGGAAAGAAATCAAAGACTTTTTAGAATTTAATGAAAATGAAGGCACAACATACCCAAATCTATGGGACACAATGAACACAGTGCTAAGAGGAAAACTCAGAGCCCTGAGTCCCTCCAAAAAGAAACTGGAGAGAGCAAATACTGGCAGCTTAACAGCACACCTGAAAGTCCTGGGACAAAAAGAAGCTAATTCACCGAGGAGGAGTAAAAGACAGGAAATCATCAAACTCAGGGCTGAAATCAAGTAGAAACAAAGAGAACCATACGAAGAATTAACAAAACCAGGAGCTGGTCCTTTGAGAAAATCAACAAGATAGATAAACCCTTAGCCAGACTAACCAAAGGGCAAAGAGACAGTATCCAGATTAACAAAATTATAAATGAAAAGGGAGATATAACAACAGAAACTGAGGAAATTCAAAAAATCATCAGATCCTACTACAAAAGCCTATTCACAACACAGCTGGAAAATTTGGAGGAAATGGACAATTTCCTAGACAGATACCAAATACCAAAATTAAATCAGGATCAAGTAGATCACTTTAAACAACCCTAAAATGATCTATTTTTAAATAGATCATTTAAAAATAACCCCTAAAGAAATAGAAGGAGTCATAGAAAGTCTTCCAACAAAAAAAGCAGAATTTTAGTGCAGAATTCTATCAGACCTTCAAAGAAGACCTAAGACCAATACTCTTCAAACTATTCCATAAAATAGAAACAGAAGGAACACTACCCAACTCATTCTACGAAGCCATAATTACACTGATACCAAAACCACACAAAGATCCAACAAAGAAAGAGAACTTCAGGCCAATTTCCCTTATGAATATCGATGCAAAAATATTCAACAAAATTCTTGCCAACTGAATCCAAGAACATATCAAAATGATCATCCACCATGGTCAAGTAGGCTTCATCCCAGGGATGCAGGGATGGTTCAATATATAGAAATGCATCAATACAATTCACTACATAAACAAATGCAAAGAAAAATACCACATGGTCATTTCATTAGATGCTGAAAAAGCGTTTAACAAAATTCAGCATTCTTTCATAATAAAAGTTTTGGAAAGAACAGGAATTCAAGGCACATGCCTAAACATATTAAAAGCAATATACAGCAAACCAGTAACCAACATCAAACTAAATGGAGAGAAGCTTGAAGCAATTCCACTAAAATCAGGGACTAGGCAAGCTGCCCCCTCTCTCCATATCTTTTCAATATAGTACTTGAAATCCTAACTAGAGCAATTAGACAACATAAGGAGGTCAAAGGGATACAAACTGGAAAGGAAGAAGTCAAACTATCACTATTTGTAGATGATATGATAGTATACATAAGCAACCCAAAAAAACTCCAAAAAAAGCATAGGACCAGAATTCTGCTTTAGTGCAGAATTCTATCAGATCTTCAAAGAAGGCCTAAAACCAATACTCTTTAAACTATTCCACAAAATAGAAACAGAAGAAACACTACCCAACTGGTTCTATGAATCCACGATTACGGTGATACCAAAACCACACAAAGATCTAACAAAGAAAGAGAACTTCAGATCAATTTTCCTTATGAATATTGATGCAAAAACATTCAATAAAATCTTTGCCAATCCAAGAACACATGAAAATAATCATTCACCATGATCAAGTAGGCTTCATCCCAGGGTTGCAGGGATGGTTCAATATATGGAAATCCATCAATGTAATCCACTACATAAACAAACAAACAAAAAAAAACATGGACATCTCATTAGATGCTGAAAAAGCATTCGACAAAACTCAGCATCCTTTCATGCTAAAAGACATGGAAAGATGAGGAATTCAAGGCCCATATCTAAACATAGTAAAAGCAATATATAGCAAACCAGTAGCCAATATCAAACTAAATAAAGAGAAACTTGAGGCAATCCCACTAAAATAGGGACTAGAAAAGGCTGCCCTCTCTCTCCATATCTTTTCAATATAGTACTTGAAGTTCTAGCTAGAGCAATTAGACGACAAAAGGAGGTCAAAGGGATACAAACTGAAAATGAAGAAATCAAATTACCACTATTTACAGATGATATGATAGTATAAATAATCAACCCAAAAAACTCAACCAGAGAACTCTTACAACTTCAACAAAGTCACCGACTATAAAAATAACTCAAATAAATCAGTAGCCTTCCTATACTCAAAGTATAAACAGGCTGAGAAACAAATTAGAGAAACTACACCCTTCAAAATAGTCACAAACAATATAAAATATCTTGGTGTGATTCTAATCAAACAAGTGAAAGATCTGTAGGACAAGAACATCAAGTCTCTGAAGAAAGAAATTGAAGAAGACCTCAGAAGATGGAAAGATTTCCCCATGCTCGTGAACTGGCAGGATTACTATAGTAAAAATAACCATCTTGTCAAAAGCAATATTCAGATTCAATGCAATCCCTATCAAAATCCCAACTCAATTCTTCATAGAATTCTGGAATAACAAAAACCCAGGATAGCAAGAACTATTCTCAACAGAAAAAGAATTTCTGGACGAATTAGTATCCCAGATCTCAAGCAGTACTACAGAGCAATAGTGTTAAAAACTGCATGGTATTGGTACAGTGGCGGGCAGGTAAATCAGTGGAATAGAAATGAAGACCCAGAAATGAACCCACACACCTATGGTCACTTGATCTTTGACAAAGGAGCTACAACCATCCAGTGGAAAAAAGACAGCCTTTTCAACAAATGGTGCTGGTTCAACTGGAGGTCAGCATGCAGAAGAATGCAAATTGATCCATTCTTACCTCCTTGTACTAAGCTCAACTCCAAGTGGATGAAGGACCTCCACATAAAACCAGACACACTGGAACTAATAGGAAAAAAAAAAACTGGGGAAGACCCTTGAACACAGGGAAATTTTTCCTGAACAGAACACCAATAGCCTTTGCTCTAAGATCAAGAATTAACAAATGGGACCTCATAAAATTACTAGGTTTCTGTAAGGCAAAGGATACTGTCAATAGGACAAAAAACCAACCAACAAGTTGGTAAAAGATCTTTACCAACCCTACATCTGACAGAGGACTAATATCCAATATATACAAAGAATTCAAGAAGGTAGATTCCAGAGAGCCAAATAACCCTATTAAAAAATGGGGTACAGAGCTAAACAAACAATTTTCACTGGAGGAATATTGAATGTCTGAGAAGCACCTAAAGAAATGTTTAACATCCTTAGTCATCAGGAAAATGCAAATCAAAACAGCCCTGAGATTTCACCTCACACCAGTCAGAATGGCTAAGATCAAAAACTCAGGGGAAAACAGGTGCTGGCAAGGATGTGGAGAAAGGAACACTCCTCCACTGCTGGTAGGGTTGCAAGCTGGTACAACCACTCTGGAAATCAGTCTGGCGGTTCCTCAGAAAACTGGGCATGATACTACAGGAGGACCCTGCTATACCACTCCTGGGCATATACCCAGAGGATTCCCCAGCATGTAAAAAGGACACATGCTCCACTACGTTCATAGCCCTGTTTATAATAGCCAGAAACTGGAAAGAATGCAGATGTCCCTCAATGGAGGAATGGATACAGAAAATATGGTATATATACAAAATGGAGTGCTATTAAGCCCTTAAAAACAATGAATTCATGAAATTCTTAGACAAATGGATGGAACTGGAAAATATTATCCTGAGTGAGGCAACCCAATCACAAAAGAACACACATGGTATGCACTCACTGATAAGTGGATATTAGCCTAGAAGTTTAGAATACCCAAGACACATTTCACATGTCAAAGGATGCCCAAGAAGGAGGAGGAACAAAGTATGAGTACTTGGGTCCTTTGTAGAAAGGGAACAAAAAACCCACAGAAGGAGATACAGAGACAAAGCGTGGAGCAGAGTCTGAGGGAAAAGACCATCCAGAGACTACCCTACCCAGAGATCCATCTCATATACAGTTACAAAACCCAGACACTATTGTGGATGCCCACAAGTGCTGGATGACTGGAGCCGGATATAGCTGTCACATGTGAGGCTCTGCTAGTGCATGACAAATACTGAGGGGGACACTCTCAGCCATTGAACTGAGCATAGAATCCCCAATGGGGGAGCTAGAGAAAGAACCCAAGGAGTTGAAAGGGTTTGCAGGGCCACAGGAGGAACAACAATATGAGTTACCCCAGTACTCCCAGAGCTCCCAGGGACAAAATCATCCACCAAAAAGTACACATGGAGTTACCCTTGGCTCCAGACTCATAGGCAGCAGTGGAGGGTCTTGTTAGACACCAAAGAGTGGTGAGGCCCTTGGTCCTAGAAAGACTTGATGCTATAGTATAGAGGAATACCAGAAAAGGGAAGTGAGAGAGGGTTGATTGGGGAAGGAGAGATGGTTTATGGGATTTTCGGGAGATAGGGGAACTAAGAAAGGGATTGTAAATAAAGGATTTATGTAAATAAAGAATATATCTAATTTTAAAAAAAGAAAAAATACCTGTAGCAATGTCTGAGGACATTTTTACGGTCAGAGGTAGAGGTGTTGCTGGATCCTTGTGTGTATAGGTTGGAGGTGCTGATAAATCGCCTATAATGTACGAGTCATGTCTCAGATTAAAGAATAATCCAGGCTAAAAAAAAAGGAAGAAAGAAATGTAAATACAAAAAATATCCAACATAAAAAGAAAAGAACTTTACACTATTGATGCTTATGCAAATAGGTAGAGCTTATATAATGACCCTGTTGGGAGGACCTATTTCCCTAGATTGTCCCTGAAAGGCGATAGTAACTTAGAAGACTTGAAAATTCATGTGATAATTTGATAGTGGACAAGTTCTCTGACAAAATGAGATAATATAGTCAGTTGGTAAAGACTCAAATTGAAAGAATAGTGATAAAAGTTTGTGTGCATTGACAATGTCATTTCATGAGAACTAAACATATAATTTAAGTGTTTTCTCCCAACAAACAATGTGAAAAATTGCCGAAAGTAGATGAATATTTGAATTGTGAGAAGATATCTCATAAGTCATTAGGAGAAATGTAAAAATTAAACTTGAATTGTTAAGATCTGGGACTTGATGATGTGTCCCAAGATGGATAAGGTACCTACAAAAGAATATCCAAGTCAGGAAACTCAGGAAGTAGGGAAACCTAGATGAAGCCTTGCCTTGAGCAGTGATGGGGAACTTGCCCGAGATTATTCCACCTCTTCAGGTGTGTCTAATGTTTTTCTCATAAATTAAAAGCACGGTTGTCCTGTGTATACTCAGTATACTTCAGTTAGCTGAAAGGCTAACATTGGTGCATGAATATGAATTCTAACCATCAACACAGACATGTAATTCTAGTAGAAGGTGCCAACGCTTATGCCAATTTTAGCTACCAAAAAACTAAGCCAAATCATGTTTCTTTATTGTTGAGGGTTAGGGAATTCTCTACAATGAAGTAGTCAGGGTATGTTATTCTTGTCTATACTTTTTTATAAAGTAAATATTAAACAAAGTTTAAAATATATATAGTGTAAATTCAATAGATGTTCACATTAAAGTGACCCATGGACACTGGGGCAGACAGAAAATAGCAGAATCATGTCTACCATTCTGCACTCATTACTGGGCATTGGCTTGTTCGTTAAATAGATTAAGTAGTGAATTTGCCAATTTATCAATTGTCATTTCCTTTCTGTGTGCACCCACACAATGCTGTATGAAAGCATGCACATTAAGTGACACTATGAGTAATTCCATTGTGCTTGATTTGACTTGTCTTTTGAAAAATCTAATGTTTTCAAAATGTTATCTTCATATTCCTCAAAAACTCTGAAATCAAAGCAAAGAAATATTAAAATATGCAAGAAATGTATAAACATCAGAAATATTAAAAATTCTACATGGTAAATAGTCATAAAACTGTACAACATATCTCATCTTTCCTTCTTCAGGAAAGTATATCTTTTTTTTTTTTTTTTTTTTTTTTTTTTTTTTTTCAAAATCAATTTTTTTTTATTATTCGATATAATTTATTTACATTTCAAATGATTTCCCCTTTTCTAGCCCCCCCACTCCCCGAAAGTCCCGCAAGCCCCCTTCTCTTCCCCTGTCCTCCCACCCACCCCTTCCCACTTCCCCGTTCTGGTTTTGCTGAATACTGTTTCACTGAGTCTTTCCAGAACCAGGGGCCACTCCTCCTTTCTTCTTGTACCTCATTTGATGTGTGGATTATGTTTTGGGTATTCCAGTTTTCTAGGTTAATATCCACTTATTAGTGAGTGCATACCATGATTCACCTTTTGAGTCTGGGTTACCTCACTTAGTATGATATTCTCTAGCTCCATCCATTTGCCTAAGAATTTCATGAATTCATTGTTTCTAATGGCTGAATAGTACTCCATTGTGTAGATATACCACATTTTTTGCATCCACTCTTCTGTTGAGGGATACCTGGGTTCTTTCCAGCATCTGGCAATTACAAATAGGGCTGCTATGAACATAGTAGAACATGTATCCTTATTACATGGTGGGGAGTCTTCTGGGTATATGCCCAGGAGTGGTATAGCAGGATCTTCTGGAAGTAAGGTGCCCAGTTTTCGGAGGAACCGCCAGACTGATTTCCAGAGTGGTTGTACCAATTTGCAACCCCACCAGCAGTGGAGGAGTGTTCCTCTTTCTCCACACCCTCTCCAACACCTGCTGTCTCCTGAATTTTTAATCTTAGCCATTCTGACTGGTGTAAGATGAAATCTTAGGGTTGTTTTGATTTGCATTTCCCTAATGACTAATGAAGTTGAGCATTTTTTAAGATGCTTCTCCGCCATCCGAAGTTCTTCAGGTGAGAATTCTTTGTTTAACTCTGTACCCCATTTTTTAATAGGGTTGTTTGGTTTTCTGGAGTCTAACTTCTTGAGTTCTTTATATATATTGGATATTAGCCCTCTATCTGATGTAGGATTGGTGAAGATCTTTTCCCAATTTGTTGGTTGCCGATTTGTCCTCTTGATGGTGTCCTTTGCCTTACAGAAACTTTGTAATTTTATGAGGTCCCATTTGTCAATTCTTGCTCTTAGAGCATACGCTATTGGTGTTCTGTTCAGAAACTTTCTCCCTGTACCGATGTCCTCAAGGGTCTTCCCCAGTTTTTTTTCTATTAGCTTCAGAGTGTCTGGCTTTATGTGGAGGTCCTTGATCCATTTGGATTTGAGCTTAGTACAAGGAGACAAGGATGGATCAATTCGCATTCTTCTGCATGCTGACCTCCAGTTGAACCAGCACCATTTGTTGAAAAGGCTATCTTTTTTCCATTGGATGTTTTCAGCCTCTTTGTCGAGGATCAAGTGGCCATAGGTGTGTGGGTTCATTTCTGGATCTTCAATCCTGTTCCATTGATCCTCCTGCCTGTCACTGTACCAATACCATGCAGTTTTTAACACTATTGCTCTGTAGTATTGCTTGAGGTCAGGGATACTGATTCCCCCAGATTTCCTTTTGTTGCTGAGAATAGTTTTAGCTATCCTGGGTTTTTTATTGTTCCAGATGAATTTGATAATTGCTCTTTCTAGCTCTGTGAAGAATTGAGTTGGGATTTTGATGGGTATTGCATTGAATCTGTATAGTGCTTTAGGCAAAATGGCCATTTTAACTATATTGATTCTGCCGATCCATGAGCATGGGAGGTTTTCCCATTTTTTGAGGTCTTCTTCCATTTCCTTCTTCAGAGTCTTGAAGTTCTTGTCATACAGATCTTTCACATGTTTGGTAAGAGTCACCCCAAGATACTTTATACTGTTTGTGGCTATTGTGAAGGGGGTCATTTCCCTAATTTCTTTCTCAGCCTGCTTATCCTTTGAGTATAGGAAGGCCACTGATTTGCTTGAGTTGACTTTATAACCTGCCACTTTGCTGAAGTTGTTTATCAGCTGTAGGAGCTCTCTAGTGGAGTTCTTTGGGTCACTTAGGTAGACGATCATGTCGTCTGCAAATAATGATAGTTTGACTTCTTCCTTTCCAATTTGTATCCCTTTGACCTCCTTATGTTGTCGAATTGCCCGAGCTAGTACCTCAAGTACAATATTGAAAAGATAAGGAGAAAGGGGGCAGCCTTGTCTGGTCCCTGATTTCAGTGGGATTGCTTCAAGTTTCTCTCCATTTAGTTTGATGCTGGCTACCGGTTTGCTGTATATTGCTTTTACTATGTTTAGGTATGGGCCTTGAATTCCTGTTCTCTCCAAGACTTTAAGCATGAAGGGATGCTGAATTTTGTCAAATGCTTTTTCAGCATCCAATGAAATGACCATGTGGTTTTGTTCTTTGAGTTTGTTTATGTAGTGGATTGTATTGATGGATTTCCGTATATTGAACCAACCCTGCATTCCTGGGATAAAGCCTACTTGATCATGGTGGATGATCGTTTTGATGTGTTCTTGGATTCGGTTGGCAAGAATTTTATTGAGTATTTTTGCATCGATGTTCATAAGGGAAATTGGTCTGAAGTTCTCTTTCTTTGTTGGATCTTTGTGTGGCTTTGGTATCAGCGTAATTGTGGCTTCGTAGAAGGAATTGGGTAGTGTTCCTTCTGTTTCTATTTTGTGGAATAGTTTGAAGAGTATTGGTGTTAACTCTTCTTTGAAGGTCTGGTAGAATTCTGCACTGAAGCCATCTGGTCCTGTGCTTTTTTTGGTTGGAAGACTTTCTATGACTCCTTCTATTTCTTTAGGCATTATGGGACTGTTTAGATGGTCTAGTTGGTCCTGATTTAATTTTGGTATTTGGTATCTGTCAAGGAAATTGTCCATTTCCTCCAGATTCTCCAGTTGTGTTGAGTATAGGCTCTTGTAGTAGGATCTGATGATTTTTTGGATTTCCTCAGTTTCCGTTGTTATATCTCCCTTTTCATTTCTAAGTTTGTTAATTTGGATACTTTCTCTGTGCCCTTTGGTCATTCTGGCTAAGGGTTTATCTATCTTGTTGATTTTCTCAAAGAACCAGCTCCTGGTATTGTTGATTTTTTGTATGGTTCTCTTTGTTTCTACTTGATTGATTTCGGCCCTGAGTTTGATGATTTCCTGCCTTCTACTCCTCCTGGGCGAAATAGCTTCTTTTTGTTCCAGGGCTTTCAGGTGTGTCATTAAGCTGGTAATGTATGCTCTCTCCATTTTCTTTTTGGAGGCACTCAGGGCTATGAGTTTTCCTCTTAGCACTGCTTTCATTGTGTCCCATAGATTTGGGTATGTTGTGTTTTCATTTTCATTGTGTTCTAAAAAGTCTTTAATTTCTTTCTTTATTTCTTCCTTGACCAAGGTATCATTGAGTAGAGTATTGTTCAGTTTCCACGTGTATGTGGGCTTTCTGTTGTTTCTGTTGCTATTGAAGACCACTTTAACTCCATAGTGATCAGATAGGAGGCATGGGATTAGTTCGATCTTCTTATATTTGTTGAGGTCTGTCTTGTGACCAATTATATGGTCGATTTTGGAGAAGGTACCATGAGGTGCTGAGAAAAAGGTATATTCTTTTGTTTTAGGATAGAATGTTCTATATATATCTGTTAAATCTAATTGGTCCAAAGCTTCAATTAGTTTCATTGTGTCCCTGTTTAGTTTCTGTTTTCCTGATCGGTCCATTGAGGAAAGTGCAGTGTTGAAGTCACCCACAATTATTGTGTTAGGTGCAATGTGTGCTTTTAGTTTTAATAAAGTTTCTTTTACAAAAGAGGGTGCCCTTACATTTGGGGCATAGATGTTCAGGATTGTCAGTTCTTCTTTTTGTATTTTTCCTTTGACCAGCAAGAAGTGTCCCTCAGGGTCTCTTTTGATGACTTTGGATTGAAAGTCAATTTTATCTGATATTAAAATGGCTACTCCAGCTTGTTTCCTGAGACCATTTGCTTGTAAAATTGTCTTCCAGCCTTTTACTCTAAGGTAGTGTTTGTCTTTGACCCTGAGGTGTGTTTCCTGTAAGCAGCAAAATGTAGGGTCCTGTTTACGTATCCATTCAGTTAGTCTGTGTCTTTTTATTGGGGCATTAAGTCCATTGATGTTAAGAGATATTAAGGAATAGTGATTGTTACTTCCTATCATTTTTGACGTTATTTTTTAAATTTGAATGCTTAACTTCTTTTGGGTTTGATGAAAGGTTACTATCTTGCTTTTTCCAGGGTGAAGTTTCCCTCCTTGTATTGGTGTTGTCCTCCTATTATCCTTTTTAGGGCCGGGTTTGTGGATAGATATTGGGTAAACTTGGTTTTGTCATGAAATATCTTAGTTTCTCCATCTATGGTGATTGAGAGTTTTGCTGGATATAGTAGTTTTGGTTGGCATTTGTGTTCTCTTAGAGTCTGCATGAGATCTGCCCAGGACCTTCTAGCCTTCATAGTCTCAGGTGAAAAGTCTGCTGTGCTTCTGATAGGTCTTCCTTTATATGTTACTTGGCCTTTTTCTCTTACTGCCTTTAGTATTCTTTCTTTGTTTAGAACATTTGGTGTTTTGATTATTATGTGACGGGAAGTATTTCTGTTCTGGTCCAGTCTGTTTGGAGTTCTGTAGGCTTCTTGTATATTCATGGGCATCTCTCTCTTTAGGTTAGGGAAGTTTTCTTCCATAATTTTATTGAAGATATTTGCTGGCCCTTTAAGTTGTAAATCTTCACTCTCCTCTATGCCTATAATCCTTAGGTTTGGTCTTCTCATTGTGTCCTGGATTTCCTGGATATTTTGGGTTACAAGCTTTTTGCATTTTGCATTTTCTTTAACTGTTGAGTCCATGGTTTCTATGGAATCTTCAGCATCTGAGATTCTTTCTTCTATCTCTTGTATTCTGTTGTTGATATTTGTATCTCTGTCCCCTGATTTCTTCCCAAGGCTTTCTATCTCCAAAGCTGTCTCCCTTTGAGTTTTCTTAGTTGTTTCTACTTCTGATTTTAGATCCTGGATGGTTTTGCTTAGCTCCTTCACTTGCATGTTTGTGTTTTCCTGTAATTCTTTAAGAGATTTTTGTGTTTTCTCTTTCATGAGCTCAGCCTGTTGACCAAAGTTCTCCTGTATTTCTTTAAGAGATTTTTGTGTTTCGTCTTTCATGGCCTCAGCCTGTTGAGCAAAGTTCTCCTGTATTTCTTTAAGTGTTTTTTGCATTTCCTCCTTGTTGGCTTTTGTATTCTCCTGGATTTCTTTCAATGATTTTTGTGTTTCCCTTGCAAGGGCTTCTACCTTTTGATCCATTGTCTCCTGAATTTCTTTATGTATGACCTTCATGTGTTCCTGTACCAGCATCATGACCAGTGATTTTAAATCCAAATCTTGTTTTACTGGTGTGATGGGGTATCCAGGACATGTTGGTAGAGGAGAATTGGGTTCAGATGTTGCCATATTGCCTTGATTTCTGTTAGTGACGTTCCTGCGTTTGCCTTTTGCCATCTAGATCTCACTGGTGTTAGTTTATCTTGTCAGTGCTGGACTCACCAGTGCAAGCTGCCCCTTCCCAGTTGGCCTCTGGTGCACAGCTTACCTCCTGCACTGCTTGTAGACAGTGTGCTGCTGCCCAGGCTGTTCAGATCCCAAAGCAGGCACCCGAAGGCTCCCGCTGGGGCCCGCTGGATTCACTGGAGCACACTGACTTCTCCCAGCTGGCCGCCCGGAAGCCCAGCTAGCCACTTGCAGGACTTGGAGATGTAATGCTGCCGCCCAGACTGATCTGGATCCGGAAGCGGAGAGAGTTGAGCTGAGGGCTTCTGCCTGAGGCCTTGCCCCAGATTGTGTCTGTGGAGCAGATGGAGCCCGTGTGCACTCCCAGGGAGTGCCGACGGTGTATGCTACTGTGACCTCCCCTGAGTTCCGCTCACTCCGCTGGGCAGCCGATCTGCCAACCGGGCTATCGCACACAAGGTTAGCCTGGCCGCCCAGTCCCTGAGTCCAGGCAAAAGCCTGGGAGGCCAAGGTCCGAGCAAAGTTCCCCTACGGCTTTGACTGTTAATTGGGTTTGCCAGGTGACTAGGATGGCGGGCGTGTGCGCCCGCGCTCCCTGAAAGCGCCGGGAGAGTCTGCTTTGCTAGCAATCACCTGGGCGGGTTGACTCACAGATGGCCCACCAAGCCGCCCAGTTCTTGGGGTCAGTCCTGTGCCTTTTGGGGCCTGGACCCCCGCTTTGTTAGCCTTAGGCTATGCCTGTTACAGGTCTGCCCGCCTGAGCTCTCTGTCGTCCTGCAGGCAAAATGGCGGCGGCGCGCTCGCAGGCCTGGGCAAAAAACCTCCTGGTTGGGTTGGCACCCCGATGGCCCCCCGACCCACCCAGGGCCTGGGTGCAGGCCAACGCCCGTCGGGCTCAGACCACCGCGGGCTCAGACCACCGCGGTGTTGGCCTCGGATTATGTTTGTGTACCTCAGTCTGTCCGATTCCTGGAGTACGGAACCAAGATGGATCCTCCTCTCCTGACTGGTGGGAGGCCGAGTTCTGAAGTGGCCTCCGTGCAGGAAAGGCGCCGCACAACTGCAGCTGCTTGCTGTCCGGCTGGTCAGCGAAGGTCAGTGGTCGTGGGCGCAGGGCCTAACTGGTCCCTGTGACGCCTTGGTTCCACTGCTGATGGCCCTTCAGCTGGAGCAGCCACTGCTGCCGCTGCTGCCGCCGCCGCCGCCGCCCCCCACTCAGGAAAGTATATCTTTATTCCCTGCCACACATACACACACATACACATCCCTTTTTAGAAAAATTGGAAACTGTACCAAAATACTATTATAAGTTTGAACTGATAGCACTTCTGTATTTTCTAAAATTTCTAACATAAATGTATCACTTTGTTTCAGAAAAATATTCAAATACATTTTTAAATGAAAGGCTGAGGGTATAGCTCAAGAATAGAACACTTGCCTAGCATAAACAAGACCTATCACTGCTAAATAAGTGAATAAATGATTCACCAGAGAGAGGTTCACTGTTCTGTCTCAAGCAGTTGGGCTGGTTGATTGAACATCATCTTGTGGAAAATAGTAAAAAAAAAAAAAAATAGTGTTGTTGGTATGATATGAAGAATATAAGGGAACCTGAATACATTGGGGGGAATTTCTGTTGAAGTTATACCTAGTTGTTTCTCCCAGGCCTTCGCTCCCAGAAGTAATACTCAGACTCAAAATATATTTACAAATACCTTGGCCATATAGCAAGGCCCTACTCTGACTAGATCATAACTGATATAACCTAATTATTTTAACCTATATTTTGCCATGGGGATGATTACCTGTGCTCAAGTACCAAGCATGCAGCTCCTCCAGGGGACTCTCCTGGAATATGAGTCTGGAATAGACTCCTCCTGCCTCTGGATCTACTCCAGAATTCTTTCTCCTCTCAGATGCCCCACCTCTATTTCCTGCCTAAGCAATAGGCTTTTTAATTGACAGGTGATGCATCCATACAATACACAAGATATTCTCTCTGAGAGATTCCTATTAGAGTTCACAATATACACTATACATATTCCTCTTGCATTATCTCAAGGAGTCCATGGCTGACAGCATTCAGATATTTGCAACAAAGACAGGGAAATATCAACCTTTCAGAGATTATTAGATACTGCTTCTAAATGAAGACCAATTCTTGGAGATCTAGAATGCCATTGTGGTTCACCAGTGGAGGGATGACTTATGAAGACAAGATGAAAGTAGATCTCTGAGCTTACTCTGTGGTAAACACTTGCATTCCTGCGGGGATCCCAAGAACAGACATGCAGAGAAAGGAGCTGGTGCATGAGCTGCATTCCCATACCATGCTTCCTGCACAGCAGCAAACCAAAAGCAATCCCATACTTTACACATAAAGTAAGGGAGATAAATTTGCCCAGTGTAGATCCAAAGAAACAAAAGAGTTGATGCATATGCATCTTCACTTAACCCACTCTTTTGGTGCATACTAAAGAAGGGTAGCCCTTGGAAAATGATGTTGGATATCAGATGGTGATGTCAAATACCCCTGCTGTTCCTAGAATATTCACATCATTGAAGCAAACCAACAAATCCTGGTGCTTAACATAAATCTATCAACCTGACAATTTTGTGTCTTTTCTAATAACCATAATTCATGTGAAGCAATTTGCTCTCACTTAAAAGAACATATTTACCATGAGCTATCAGGGTTGTGTTGGTTCTCTGACTCTTTCATAATCTATTCCACAGATACTGATCACTTCACCATGGCATAGGAAAGGATGTTACTTAATAGCAGATACCAATATCTCTTGAAGCAACACTAGAGAGGAGTTCAAATTCAAAGGTCTTCCCTCTGCCACAATTGAAAGTTTAACTATTCCAGTATCTGGGTCCTATAGGATCATCCTCCCTAAAGCTCAAGATGGCCCACCCCAACTCCTCATGAAACCTCTTTCAATTTCTAGAGCAAAAGACTCTATGTTCATTTGAGCAGCTTTGTCCAGTCACTAAGTATTACACAAGGGTGCCATTATATTTCAGAGAAACCCAGGACAATAGAAGACTCTCAAGATGGCCCAGTCCCAACAAACAGATTGGCTTTGAGACACAGCAGCCCTCGTAAGAGATACAGAATTGAATGCTTGTACAGAGTTCAGGGAAATTCCAGTAGGAAAAGAGCATCTGTGTTCAGAGGACCTTGAAGCAAGGTTAAGTTCTTGTGGACATGTTTATCATGCTTTAGAGGCATGGTGCTTGGTGTACTTACAGATCCCTAGATAGACTAAATGCCTGACTGTGAGGCAACAAGTAGCCAGGTGTCCTGAACTGGCCATCAGAAACTGGCTGTGATCTGAACCATGAAGCCATTAAGCCGGATGTATCCAGCACTCAAGCATGCCAGGCTCAAGTCTCATGGGGAGTTCATTATAGACAGTTGGAAACTGGAAAAAATTAAAGGAGCCTGTTTTACAGACTGTCCTGCATGCTGACGCTGGTGGCTCTCGTGAGATGGTAGTTCAGCCAGCACACCACCCTCCAGTAAAGACAGCAAAGAGGGAATTTCAAATAGCAAGTATTTATTAAGGAGTGTTCTTCCAACTCTGTCTTTTGTTTGTCTTCCTTCTTCACTTTCTCTATAAAGATGAACAGATGTGGCAGTGGTTTCACCACATGATCAAAAGTCTATAGAGAAAGGCTGAAGACAAAGCATTTGGTAGACAGGAACACTCTCACAGCAGAATGGCCTTTCTGGTGTGTGGGGAGCAAATCAGGGATTTTGTGGAGACTAGAAAGTGGAGTAAAGAGTATATCCTGTCAATGTTTTCCAGGACCTCTCTGCAAGAGCCCTAACACTTCCTCATGGGTTCACAGAGTGAACCATAGTGGCCATAGCTATGCATGTAGAGGGGACACATGGACTGCCTCTCCTAATGCTGATGACTCTGGACTCACCGATCAACAGATCCATGAGGTAAGAGAAGGGATGAGTGAGAACTGGACCTACTTCAACGAGGCAGAGGCAGTAGTGCCTTCCCTGGCTGGGAGCAATGAGGGTCTGATGGTTTCATTTCGGCCAGTCTTCCTTAGTTGTTATAGCAACTGAAAAACAGCAAACTAGAAAAATGACGAGTGTATTCCACAGGGGCAATATATCCTCAGAACCAATAATCCGTGTCTGACACTGTTTCCCCTTGCTGAAAAACATCGGTCAGGCATCCAAGGAAAAGGAATGAGCCTGCCATTCTTCGGTTTCCCTATAGTAACACACCCATTACACCTGGGTGCTTCCCACACCTGAGGTGCTGGCTCTAGCGTTCCAGTGTTTCCTAGGGAGTAATTCCTTTAGAAGAGATCGCAGCTGTGATAGATGATATGTCACTGAAAACTTCTACCTATCCACAGCTCTAGGATGCCTGTCAAACATCCTTGGTGGCCCTGACAAAGCTTCCATTTGACTGTACAAATGTTAACAGGGGTACTTGGGTTTCCACTAAAAGCCTTGAAAACACCAGGCTTCTGAGTGACAGACAGTACGGATAATGAAACTGCTGGACTCCATTTCCACAAACTCTACCCACAAGAGATCCTCCAGCCCTCCCATGGCTGCAATGACTGATCATAACTTTCTTCCTTCAGTGGCCATTTTGATTTTGGTTGTTTGCAATTGTTTGATAATTGATCAAGCAGTAGAAACACATTTGGAAACACGTAGCCCAAACCCTTAAATTATGCATGCTCTTTAACACAGTGTTCTCTATTAGAATCCTTCCCAAGGAGAAGAAACAAATGCATGAGTCCAGAACATGAATTTGCGTGTATGTATCTTTATTTTAATCTGTAAAAAACACAAGTTCACATCAACCACTAACAAATGGTGAATAAGCAAGAAATTTCAGAGTATTTTGCCTTTTGATAATCTTACAGAATGTAGTGGGAATATGTCCTTTCCAAAGAAAATCAGTGAAGATATGCAGCTCAGGGTCTACCTTTCCCTAAGAGGTTATCACTTCTGTCATGATTAGAGAAGAGGTCAAGGGTTGAGTGCTAAAATGCTTTGTAGCCTGACATGTCCTGTTCCAACAAATGTGGTTAAGAGAATTAGATATTTACACATGAATGCGTGAACAAGAGAATTCAAATGAAACTGGGTCTGTATCTCTAACTCTGTAAGAGTTAAACTCCAGAAGGATGGAAGACCTGAATGTAAGACTAGAGACCCTAAATCTATTAGGGGACAAGTACTTTAAGATATAGCAATTTAACATGGACATTCTGAAAAAAGACTAGTTACTCCAGGAATAATGCCATTAATTGACAAATGAATTTCATGGAATTAAAAAAACATCCATTCAGAAAAGACAAGTTAATTGCTGAAAAAAGCTACAGGATGTGGGAAATTCTTTGCTAGCTCTATATCAGATAAAAGATTAATATCTAGCATATACAAAGAACTGAGTAAACTAAACAACCCAATTAATAAATCGTCCAGTGAAATACAGATATTCTCAGAAAAATGGAGTAAAATAACGATGTAAAAACTTTGACAAAACCCATCAGAGAAATACGAAAAAAAATGGAGTAGAATAGCGATATAAAAAACAATGACAAAACCCGTCAGAGAAATACAAATTAAAACCACAATGAGATTCCCTCCCATCCCAGTAAGAAACAGTAGTTATTAAGGAGACAAACAATATTTTTTAACTCATTATGTAAAATTTGACTGCTTCTATACTCTTGGATGTGACCATCCACTGGAATACAGTCAACCTACAGGGCCCACACCATTAAAACAAACAAACAAACAAACAAACAATTCCCAACTCTCCTTTTTGCAAGAATTGCCAATAGCTCCTGAACTAGGGGATCAGATTTCATTCCCACCTTCTCCTCCCAGTGCTGGAGTTTTGTCTGGCTTGATTTTGTGCAGGTCTTGTGGATGCTGTCACACCACTGTTACATTCTTAAGTACAATTGCCCCGTTTTGTCAGAAAACCACTGTTTCTGTTATCATCCTCTGCTCCTTCTGGTGCTTACAAACCTTCCAGCTGCCTCTTCCTCAAGGAACTCTTAACCTTGGGCGGAGGAAGTAGGCAGGTACAGAAGGGTGGGGGTGGATCTAGGAAGGGCTGGGGGAGGGGTGCGTGAGAGCATAACATAATGACTAGAATACCAGAGGATTAGCAAGATATTTGTAAAAGAATGGAAGAAACTATTTCATAATAAAATATCTAGATAAAATCGTAAAAGTAAACAATGACAAACACTCTCAAGGATATAGCAAGTGCCAAGACCAGTTGGGATGTAAATCAGTCAGGTCACGTTGGAAATCAATTCAGAAACTCTTTTAAATACTAAAATAAAATCTACCATGATATTATACTATAATATCCCCACATGTATTCCATATATAGAATTTAATTATTTTTTACTTATTCACTTATTCACTTTGCATCCTACTCACTGCTTCCCTCCCAAGTCACCCCTCCCACAAACCTTCTCCCATCCTCCCATCCCTCCTCCCAGTCACCCCCTCCCACAAACCTTCTCCCATCCCACCTAGCTATTGGAATTTTTAAGCTAAGAAGACAAATGAAGTTATGTGATTTGTAAGCAAATTGGTGCAACTGAAGATACTCATATTAAACAAATTAAATGCACATCATAAAGAAAATTGTTGCACGTTTCCTCTCACTAGGTGCTCCTAGATGTATAGACACATAAAACAACATATGTCAGGATTTGACTGACTCTGTGACTCTCTATCCCAGTAAGAAGAGCCACCATTGATGTGACACAGGAAACAGAAATATCTGTGGGTAAATGATCATCAGTAGTCCAAGACTGGGGATCAAAGATCTGGTCTCAGTCCTGAACAAATTCTTTCCATCTCACCCCCAAAAAAACCCTGCATTCAGTTGAATGCAAATACGGGCCAATTCACTGCTCTCACAGAACCTGAACTTAGAGAGACATAGTCCAGATAGGAAGTTGAAGTCAAGTCACCTCCAACACAACAAGAAGCGTGGATTTCCCTATGACTTTTAAATATCAGACTCCTCCTCTAAAAATACTTTCTTAGGGGTTCTGGTCAGTTATAGATGGGGACATGGAAGGAAACCATAAAGGGAGAGTTCTCCTCCTGGCCATAGTTCCTGTTAGATGGTTAAAGCCAGAAGAGTTACAGAGCTCGGTATCCAGATAACAACACTGGTTCAGCTCCTCCTTCTTCAGTGGTCTTCACCATCAGTCACCTATTTATCTCTTCATTCCTATAGTAACTGCAGGACAGAGGGGCTCAGCCTAAGGCAGCTTTGAGCTCCACAAAATAGTCAGCCTTCTCTAGATTCCATTTCCAGTGAAAACTTCATGGAAGCTCCACCCCCAGGCCATTTGTGAGGCTCCATCTCACCCTGGTCCAGACCAGAAAGAACTCCACGCAGAAGCCAGCTTGCCTTTGCCTTCCAGTGAGTCTGAGCTGTGTGTCAGCTGAGGAAGAAGGAAAAGCCTCTGGCCTTTCTTCACTCAGACACAGCTCGTCGAATGCAACAGGTGTGCTTCCTAAAAGGGTATAGGGGGTGGAATCACTTTAAAGCACACACTAGTAATTTTAACTCACTAGAGAGTTAGCTCTTTAGAGGAACCCTGTCGTAAATCCTTTCACAAACTGAGGAACACTTAAGTAATTACCCTCTAATTTATGTTCTCTGTGAGGTCAGCTATTTAAATGTCTGCCTTTCTTAATTTGAGGCATACCAAATTTATAGTATGTCTTTAGAACTCATTGTGCCTAGGAATTGCATTTCTTTCTTCCTTAACAGGGGAAAAAACAGTATTTTGGTGAAAGAGGGAGAAGATACCTATTATTCTGGTTGAAATGCTTATTGGAAAAAAAAAGATTCTTTCAGAAAGGATGGGACTTGATCCTGGGATCAACCTCTCATGTTTTAAAACATGGTGTGAACACATATGTTTCAGGTTACTTTAATCAGTATGCAATATTTTAAACCCTCTAATCTATATTAAGTCTGGTCATAATTTGTTTAACCAAGTGCATCTTAGGGTTTCTATGTCTGTGATGAAACATTATAACCTAAAGGAAGTAGGGGAAGAAAAGGATTGTTTAGCTTACTCTTCCACAACTTAGTCCATCACTAAAGGAAGTCAGCACAGGAACTCAAACAGAGCAAAAGCTGATGCAGAGGCCATGGAGAGGAGCCACTTACCGGCTTGCTCAGCCTGCTCTATTATAGAACCCAGGATCACCAGCCCAGAGATGGCACCACACACAAGGAGCTGGGTCTTCCTCCATCAATCAGTAGGTAAAGTAGTGCCTTACTTTTGAGTCTGAGGTAGATCCTCTGCATATACCTTATGGTTGTATAGCTTGATGTTTCTGTGGGATTTCTAACAAGAGGATTGGGGGGCAGCATTTCTGACTTTTTGCCTGTACTTAGGACCATTTTCCCTCTACTAGGATGCCAAATGCAGCCATGATATGAAAGTTTGTGCCCAGTCTTACTGTATCTTGTCAGGCCATGTTCAGTGGATATCCCTGAGAGGCCTGCTCTCTCTCCTCTCTCCCTCTCCCTCCCCCTCTCTCTCTGTATGTATGTGTGTGTGAAGGGAAACTGAGGTGTATTTGATCTTGGGGAGAGAGGAGGTTGGGGGAGGGACTGGGAGGAGTGGAGAGAGAGGAGAAACTGTAGTCTGGATGTAATGCATAAGAATAAAAGTTTAGGGAGAAAGAAAGAGGAGAAGGAAGAAGAAAAAGAAGAAGAAGAAGAAGAAGAAGAAGAAGAAGAAGAAGAACAACAACAACAACAACAACAACAACAACAACAAGAGTCCCTACAGCTGTATCTTATAAAGGCATTCACTCAATTAAGTTCCCACCTTTCAGATAAGTCTAGGTTGTGTCAAGCTGACACAAGACTAACCAGCACCCATGTATTTTTATATCATTAAACTTAGAAAAAACTGTCTCTTAGGTTAACAATAGAAATATTAGAAAATATTGGGAAATATATTAAAAGATTTATTCAGTGATTATCTTTTATGCATGCTACAAATCCAAAATAAACAGTGAAAATATTGTACTGTATTTGTGGTAACAGAGCTTTCCACTGTAGGACCTTGAGGGAAACTGTGGCATAAATTGATTTGGAACATGAAGAATTTACCTGGGCTGATCAGAACTACAAGTGGGGAGATGTAAATTTCAGATAGGCTAAAGTGTGTTCCCCTGTCCCAGAGGATTCAAGTAAGTTAGTGGCAAAGACCACAGGTAGGAAGCAACTGATGTTGGCTGTTTGTCAAGAATTTAGTCTAGCAGAAAGTAAAGGGCTTGCTAACTTGGAGAGGATGCATAGGACAGTTTTCAGAAAAAGAAGTTGGGAGAACAAAAGGGAGGAAGTCGAGGTTTGGATTACCATCTCAGCCATCTGTGGATTTGGAAATATTTTAGTAATGGGTGCACAAGTTACACAGTCATATTTGACCATGGCCTAGCTGTAGCATAATGTGTCAAGTCTCCTATGCCTGATATTTTATGTTGCATCAAATATGCTTCACTTTGATTTTAATTTATCCATGACCAACTTGGTCTTTATCTGAGGGAAGCCATGGTGATGTAGCAGAATGTACTAGAATATATATACCCTGAAGGAAGAAAATAGTATCTCTAATTGGAAACTTGGAAAATGCTATTTGCTTATTGATGAGAAGAGCTTGAAACAAAATAAAAACAAAACAGGAAGCAAGACTCCAAGTTCTGTGAGCAAGGCTACAAGTGACAAGACCTCCAGCCTCTTGTGTGACATGGTTAGAGGGCAGAAACCCTGCCCTCAGGGCAAATCATTGTTGGACCCCTGTAAGAGACTTACTCATCTCCATGCAACATGAATGGCATCTGCCAGAGCTCAGGGTGAGAACAGCTTCTCATACATGTAACCCACGTCCCATGGCATGTCACAAGCTCCCATGCTCTCCTCTGGGGTCTTGGGCCACAGACTCTGGTCTAAAACATCAATAAAAGTCCTGTGCACTGTCAACAATACCTCTACAACATAAGCCGGCAGTACCTAAAGAATGTCATCCTTTATAAGGGACCCACAAAGTTATTGGTATGCCTCCAGAGAATGGTGAGAGCTGTCACCCATAGCACAGTGCAGATCCTGGTTCGAGCCAGTAGGACAGCTATACTCTCTTTTTGCAGCCTGAGGATACAAAGACATGATTGTCCATGGCCCCTGAAGAACCTTATAGAAGCTGAATTTGCTGGCTCGCTTCAACTTCTTGTCTCTAGATCTATGTAATATAAAAGCAATTATATTATAGAGGCACCACACAATTTATGGCATTTTAGTACAGCAACTAGATTGTACTGAAGTCTCCATCACCCTTGAAGCCTGACTCGGTCACTGTTCCTAATGCTTCTTGCTGCACTCATTTCGATGGCATTCTTCTCTGTAAACCTGAATGTTTCAGTCCTGCCTGACTGCAGGAGTTGGCTCTAGATGCTGCCTCACAGAGCAGGTGGGACATTACAGCTGCAGTTCGTATCTGTCTCCACACCTCTAATCTCCTACTAAGTGCACCTCTACTGTCAGAGGGAATCACAAAATCTGCTCAGTAGTCTGGCAAAAGCAAATGAGAAATACAAAGGTGTTAAGCATCTGGATAAAATCACAAGGTTCTGAGCATCTTGTAAGCCTTCCAGGACTCAGTGCACTATTCTTAAACTAAAGCCACCCATAAGAGAATCTCTCCAGACCTATCTCCTATCTCCTAAAGACCTTGCTCTGGTAACCTAAGCAAATGCTAAGTTTATATGCCCAACCTACTGGGTGGACCCAACATAGGACAACAGGTGTTATACACTAACTGTTGTGTGCTCAAATACAGTATAAACCAGTAACTCCCTACATTTGACGATGCTATCTTGACAGAAGTAATTGCAGTCTAATGAGGCCATAGAGAGGGCCTTCTCAATTAATAGAATTAGTCCTTAGAGAGAGGAACACATGCATGCCTCATATATACATATATACATACACACACATACACATATACATATGTCATATCCATTCAAACAAGAGGACATGTAAGAAAACAGTTATGAACAAGCCATAAAGGGTGTCCTTGGCATCAGAAATCAACCCTGACAGCATCTTGTCTTTGACATTAGGACTCTGGCACTATGAGAAATAAGGAAATAAAACCAGGTTTGTACGGGTTTATTGGTTGCTTGCTAGATTCCAGTCCTGTGCTAAAACATTTTAAATATGACAATCTATTCTATAATAAACAATGTCAAGAAACCTTGGAAAATTCTTCGTGGAATAGAGGAGTCAGAGATGTTATGTAACTGAAACACTTCACAGCCAGAACTAAAATATGGGTTTGTTTAGCTCCTATGACTTTGGTTTCACATAAATATGGTAAATGCAAGTATCAGGCTTAAGCTCATGACATAGAGACACAAATTTGTTCTGGTAGCATCAGATTCTCTGTCACAATGTGGAATCAAATCTAAACCAATTAAATATCAGTATTTACCTATCTAACCTGAAGATAGATTGAGAGAGCAAATTCAAAAGGCTCATGACTTTGAAATGCCACTTAAGTATAAGATCTTTTGGTAGATACTCATTACAAACTGATAAAAGACAGAGCTGCTAAATGGGATGTTTACTCTTCTGGAAATAATTTGGAGGATTTTGTCCTGGAGAGGAGGAAGTTCAAGATTATAATGTAACTGTCAAATTTCTTCCTTTCCTACTCCCCAGTGCTCCCATATCTATCCATCCTCACTCTCTTTCAATTATATTTTCAGGACTGAGCATTTGGCACTGGGAAGCCCATCGGTGTGCTCTTTCCTAGGGAAAGGGCCTCTCCTGATTCCATCTGTCTTTGGATGCCTATAGTTCTTAGTGCAGAGTTGAGCCCTTGTGGGCTTTACCCTATCTACTTTTTCATGCCCATTGAATACATCTACAAAACACTCAGAAGGAGCTGAAAACATCCAGTGAGAAAAAAGATAGCCTTTTCAACAAATGGTGCTGGTTCAATTGGAGATCAGCATGCAGAAGACTGCAAATTGATCCATTCTTATCTCCTTGTACTAAGCTCAACTCCAAGTGGATCAAGGGCCTCCACATAAAGCCAGACACATTGAAACTAATAGAAAAGAAACTGGGGAAGACCCTTGAGGACATGGACACAGGGGAAAAGTTCCTGAAAAGAACACCAATAGCTTATGCTCTAAGAGCAAGAATTGACAAATGGGACCTCATAAAATTACAAAGTTTCTGTAAGGCAAAGGACACATCAAAAGGACAAAACAGCAACCAACAAATTGGGAAAAGATCTTCACCAACCCTACATCCAATAGAGGCCTAATACCTAACATATACAAAGAACTCAAGAAGGTAGAACCCAGAAAACCAAATAACCCTATTAAAAAATGGAGTACAGAGCTAAACAAAGAAATTTCACCTAAAGAAATTCAGATGGCTGAGAAGCACCTTAAGAAATGTTCAGCATCATTAGTCATTAGGGAAATGCAAATCAAAACAACCCTGATATTTCACCTCACACCAGTCAGAATGGCTAAGATTAAAAATTCAGGAGACAGCAGGTGTTGGCAAGGATGTGGAGAAAAAGGAACACTCCTCCACCGCTGGTGGGATTGCAAGCTGGTTCAACCACTCTGGAAATCAGTCTGGTGTTTCCTCAGAAAACTGGGCATGATACTACAGGAAGACCCTGCTATTCCATTCCTGGGCATATATCCAGAGGATTCTCCAGCATGTAATTAGGATACATGCTCCACTATGTTCATAGCAGCCATAATTATAATAGCCCGAAGCTGGAAAGAACCCAGATGTCCCTCAATGGAGGAATGGATACAAAAAAAATGTGGTATATTTACACAATGGAGTACAATTCAGCCATTAGAAACAAAGAATTCATGAAATTCTTCGACAAATGGATGGAGCTAGAGAACATCATCCTAAGTGAGGTAACCCAGTCTTAAAAGATCAATCATGGTATGCACTCACTGATAAGCAGATATTAGCTTAGAAACTTGGAATACCCAAGACACAATCCACATATCAAATGATGTCCAAGAAGAAGGAAGGAGTGGCCCCTGGTTTTGGAAAGGCTCAGTGCAGCAGTGTAGGGGAGTACCAGAACAGGGAAGTGGGAAGGGGTGGATGGGGGAACGAGGGAAGGGAAGAGGGCTTATAGGAATTTTGGGGAGGGGGGGATCCAGGAAAGGGGAAATCATTTGAAATGTAAATAAAGAATATATCGAATAAAAACAAACAAACAAATAAAAGAATTATTATAAAAAAAAGAAAAAGAAAAAAACCTTTTGAAAAGGGGGGGGGCAGAACAATAGTAGGAACCACAAGATCAGGGCGTTTGTTTGAGATCTTGCCTTCTGGTATCGTTAGAAGTTACACCCATAAAGTCTCACTAACATAACTGTCCAGACATGAGCTGAGCAAGGATGACACCAAATGAGTTTTAATACCAATCTGTTTAACAGTTAATACATTTATATGAGATAGTTTGAATTTTACTGTATTTCCCATAATTAATATGCTGAATTATTAAGATCCGTGAGACAGTGTGAGGAGACAGGCCCTCTGGGAAATAGTGAGAGAGAGAGTGAGGAGCCCTAGGTTGATGAGAAGAAGAAAGCTAGCTGCCCTTCTGCTTTTGTCTGTGAGAGTACAAAGGGGAGAAGTCTGGCCTTCTTCAAGCTCTGACTACGCTCACTGTGATCTTGGATCCCCCATCCAATGAATCTCTTGTTTAAGCCAACTGGTCTATGATGTATTTATGCTAGCTTTAAAACACTATATGTTTACTTCTTATACTGAGAATCTATTTTTAAAACATTTCTACATAAACTTTGTGAGAGAAAATTGAACTTCTAGCCACAGTGTTACCACTGCAGTGTTAACTGAAGTGTGAGGATATGGGTAAGTAGTTATTTTAAACTGCTGAAAACATATGTGTTAATGCTATATTGGGTTACTTTGTTTATCTCACATGACAAATTGTTTTAAATATGCATATAATTTTGTGATAGCTTAATACTAGCTGAGGTATTACCATAGGGTATTTCTGCAAATTATTTGTTTCAATTGATATCAGACTTGCTTTAGTGAACATCAAAATATATTTGCAGTTGTTCCTTTTAGGAGAAAAGAAGAAAACTAACCAACACAAAGGCTAACCTGGTCTACATAAGTTCTAGGCTAGCTAGGGCTAAGTGGCAAGACATTCTCTCAAAGAAAAAAAAAAAACTAAAAAGAAAAACAAGCAAACAAAAACACTCCAAAGTAATGAAGTTTATCACTATGAAAGCTAACTAAGAAGGATTTGGTAAATTAGTTATAATAAGTTATAAATTTAGTTACAAATAAGAAGGATGAAGTTACAGAGCAGGGCAACAGGTTCAGATCAGTCACCTGCCACCCAAGCACAAATTCAAAACCAGTCCAGGTCTTGAGGGTGGCAAGCAGGGGAGGTGAACTGAGTGCACCCTAGCCAATCTCCTTCACCGAGGCCTGGCACTCAAGGAAGAGCGGCCCTGGCTCTCGGGAAACCACTGCTCACGGCTGCAGCACTTGCCCGGGGCCTTCCCGGACAGCGAGGCTTGTCTTCCACGCTCGGCATCCACACACATGCACAGCAAAGCCTGCATGGAGCATAAAGCTCCCAACCTGATGGAACCAGCTAACATTCTGAAGAGGACAGTGGAAACCAGCTAATACACACAGGTTTTTGTGTCACGTGACCAACCAATTACAGTTGGAAAGTTTCTTTCTTAATGTATCTGTAGTGAATTTGCAGGGATGTTTCTTCTGGTGGTGTCCTAGCACTGTAGTCTTATATTATCTGCATGTCATTTATATTGTATCTCTGTTTTAAACAATATAGGTATTACATGAAGAGTACATAAGAGGTGCATAGGTTCTAGAACAGTGCTGATATTTTCCACAGATGGCCATGTAACATATACATATATGCACATGCACATACACAAACACACACACACACACACACACACACACACACACCATCCAAACTCAACTCCAGAACCTATTTCATCCTCTTGAACACACTAAGCCTGTGTCTTTGCACTTTCAGCTCTCCAAGAATCCACATCCCAAGGCAAAATTGCAAAATCAGCTGTTGCAAAGACCTTTCCATCCATGGTATAATGTTGTTGTGCATGCTTCAGGTTGTATGGTTTAGATACTGTTCATAGATGTGTTTGCTGCATGCATACTACTTACCAAAAAAGAAGAATGTGTGTGTGTGTGTGTGTGTGTGTGTTTTCTTACCAAGGGTTTGTATTCATGCATAAACCATCATGACCAGGGAGAAAGTTGGGGAGAAAAGGATTTATTCAGCTTACACTTCCACATTGCTGTTCATCAACAAAGGAAGTCAGGACTGGAACTCACACAGATCAGGAACTTGGAGGCAGGGACTGATGCAGAGGCCATGGAGAAGTGCTGGTCACTGGCTTGCTTCCCCTGGCTTGCTCAGCATGCTCTCTTATAGAACCCAGGACTACCAGGCCAGGGATGGCACCACCCACAGGGGGCCCTCCCGCCTTTGATCACTAATTGAGAAAATGCCTAACAGCTGGATCTCATGGAGGCATTTCCACAAGGGAGGCTCCTTTCTCTGTGATAACTCTAGCCTGTGTCAAGTTGACACACAAAGCAAGTATATATATATATATATATATATATATATATATATATACACACACACACACACACACAAAACAAGTTGACACACAAAACCAGCCTACAGACATATATGTGTATACACACACATACACACACACTCCAATATCGAAGAGTTGACTGTGTGTTGTGACTGACCCCAAAAATTTACATGACTTAATCCCTGAGCCCTATGAATATGTCCTCTCTAGTGGTTGCAAGCATGCTTCCAGTGTGTGTGCAGAAGCTTAGTTGTCAACAGGGAGAGTCAAACCTGGATGCAAGAAGCCTAGTGCCATCACAGAAATCCTTACAGAAGGCAGGAAAGGGTTCGGGTCAGAGAGCTAGGACCAGGGAAATACATCAGGATCGTAGCTCTGAGCCAGGGACTGTGGGTGGCTCCAAGGAGCTAAAAACATCAAGGGACAAAGTTTTTCTTGAGATTTCAGGGGAAGTGGTTGTGAGCTCACCAGCTTCCTTTCCTCTGAGATCTACTCCGGACTTCTGATAATAAACTGGTGTTCTTTTCAGCCAACCATTTCATTTTCAGTAATTTGTCAAAGTAACTATAGAAATGAACAACTCTTCTTCATGTGATTCTGAGTTCTTCACAGTACAGGGACTTGTGACCATGTTTTATTTCCCCAAAATTCTTAGCTCGCTATTCATCAAGGAAAAACTTAGTGGCACTCACTGGGCCACTGATGTGTGGGCATTTCTCTGCAGACCTCACTGTCAAATGTGGCATCACGTTCTCTGAGGAAAAGCTTGCTGTGTTGTGGTTGTCATCATAGCTAAAGGTGGTGGGATATTTTTAAAGTACCTTTTTCCCTAAGCTGCTTTTTAAAAACAATTCTCATACCATCATTCCTACACATCTCAGCATTTCGATCTAGATGATTGCGTCACTGATAATTGCACAACCCTGGAATATTGCGCACCAACCATATGTGGGGCTTATATCTAGCTTAACTGTAAAATCTCTGAAATCAGTTCACTTGCTCTCCCAACGCTCAGTTAAAGCCACCCGTAGGCTAGTGTTTATACTAAATGGCACAATGTTGTGGAAGTTATGAGTAGGTGAAAACGCAGATTCTGTGACAATTGCCATGCTTCTGGGGCCTGTCCTTCTTGTAGAAATGCTTTCCTATCTACTTTCCTGTCTTAGAGTTGTACTGCTGTGAACAGACACCATGACCAATGCAAGTTTTATAAAAGATGTTTAATTGGGGCTGGCTTACAGGTTCGGAGGTTCAGTCCATTATCATCAAGGCAGAAGCATGGCAGCATCCAGGAAGGCATAGTGCAGGAGGAGCTGAGGGTTCTACATTTTTATCCAAAGGAAGCCAGGAACAGACTAGGCATGCTCAGGCATCTAGGAGGAAGATCTCCAAGCCCATCCCCACAGTGACACTCTTCCTCCAACAAGGCCACACCTTCTAATAATGCCACTCCCTGGAATGAGCATATACAAACTACCACATTCCCCAATGTATACCATGTATATTATTATATTGTGAGTGCAGTACAATACCTTCATTTTAAAAAAACAAACAGAAAAGTTTAAAACCTAAGAATTGGGGATAAGAAGAAAGTTACCGAGAATTAGGCAGGCAAAGCCCAGCACCAGTCTGAAGTGCACTCTGGTTTTCAGAGTGAAGAAGGCTTACTCTCTATGTTCCCCATGAATACAACAGCGGGATGCTCAAGTGCTCTCATCAAAGAGACTCAGGAGTCAGGCAAGGAAAACTGTTTGGCCCAGAAGAAATAGGCTGTTGGTTTCTATCCTGACTGGAGCCTAGTCATTCAAGAAGCAATCTGGAAGTGCACAGTCACAGTTGCCTCGTGGGAACAGGTAGCTCTGTCATTTCCTACCCAGGGTTTCCCCTGAACGTGGGCTGCTCAAACTGAACCAGAGGTCACCACTGGTCAAGGAGCCCAGCCAACTCGGCTGTCTTGGTCTGTTGCATGCCTAGGTGTAAGTATCATTTGGTCCTGGAAAGCTGGCTGGTCTCCTCATACCCACCCTAGAACATACTCTGAAATTATGAATTGTCTTGTTTTTCCTGAGCTAAGACAATACCTTTGAGGAATTAGAGAAAGGACTATAGGAACTGAAGGGCTTTGCAACCTCATAGGAATAACAACAATATATCAACCAACAAGACCCCTCCCAGAGCTCCCAGGGGCTAAGCCATCAACCCAGGGGTACACATGGCTCTAGCTGCATATGTAGCAGAGGACTGCCTTGTCAGACATCAATGGAAGGAGAGGTCCTTGGTCCTATGAAGGCTTGATAGATGCCCCAGTGTAGGGGCATCAAGGGCAGGGAGGTGGAAGTGGGGTGAATGGAGGAATACCCTCATAGAAGTAGAGAGAGGGAAGATGGAATAGGGGCTATCCGGGAGGGGCAAAACTGGGAAAGGGGATAACATTTGAAATGTACATAAAGAATATCCAATAAATAAATAAAAGAAAATGTCTTTGATCCCTAGAGTTTGTCAGTGTTGTTTCTTCTGTGACTTTCTCAAAACTTTTTCTGCTTCATAATATGAAAACAACTCAGGTTAAAGACACTTTCCACATGAAAGGATTGTGACTGAGACATTACATATATTTTACTGTTTATAATAAAAAGTCATCTCTTCCAAAGGAGAAAAAAGTGGCATAATTTTCTGAAAGTTGAAATAGGTGAAAACAGAAATTCTACAGCTTATTTGTTCACATTTTCAAATATTAAAACAGGATTTTGCTTCTCTGGAAATTAGCTTGAATCAAAAGGACATGGTGGTTTCTGGAAGTTGCAAGCCAGCTAAACCAAATGAGGGAAACAGAGGGGAAATGAGAGAAATTCTCTCTACTTCTGATTTGCCAGAATTAGAAAGATGATTTATGCAATAATGAGAGTCAAGACCTGCCTTGAAGAAGTTTTGATCTCTTCACATAGTGATTATCTCCCATTAGACTCAAAGAAGCCATTACAGGTGATGTATACATTGTGACAACCAGATCACAGTCCCTGGCACGATCATGAGCGGTGACCCCATCAGCTGCTTAGCAGTGTGCGTAAGGAGTACACTCACTCATTGCTCTTTCCTGTTGTGTGTGTATTACCTTTATCATCACCCTGACCACACCTGCTTTCTACTGAAGAGAAGGCTCCAGAAGAACCAAGAACATGCAGCTAGGTTGGGAACAGCCTTCTCAGGGATAACTGGCCCAACAAGGCCACAGACTACACAATCCCAATCCACTATCTGCTGTCATTTGGTGTCTGGAAGCCCCTGCCCCACCAAAGGACCTTGTATTGAAGGTTCCCCTTGGCACTACTAAGGAATAAGGCCTAGAATGACATCATAGACCCCTGCGACATGCACCATCAAAATGGAGCTCTGGTCTCCCATATTTGTCTTTTTAATAGGTAGCTATGATGTGTTTGAGGTTGTGGTAGACACTTTTCCACCATGGCAAAGACCAGAAACAATAGCCAATCATTCATGGGCTCAGAGTAGTGTGCCAATAAATGAACCTGTCCCCTTTATGAGGTTAATTATCTCAGGTGTGTATCAGAGTATGTATCAGAGTAATGAGGCACTAGTAGACATACCACCACTTAAAGACAGGGCCATGAGCTACATTGGCATCATATATCCTATCCCTGGAAACTGAGTGTTAGGTATTTATCATCTACTTCCTCTCTGATCCTGAGCTCTACACACCCCAGAGGCTAAAGGATGATATTATAAAATCACACAGCAGATCAATGTCATAATTCAAAGAGCTATGACATGTGCAGATGATAGTAGATCCACAACATGACAGGATGATGCTTCTGGAATACCACAGAGATTCCTGGACAGAAATAGCCAACCTAAGACCCAGCTGATGAAGACATAGGTGAGGATTCAGAATAGTGGAAAAATTGAGTGGTTATACTAAAATGGGAACAGAAACTAAAGAAATAAGGCTGGAGATATCGGTGGGAGTCAGAACCTGCCAAAACTATGTAGGGAGACCAAGATTTAGTACTCATTTCAGGGTGTTGAGGAGCATGGTATGCCTAGATGTGTCTCAAAATGTTCATCCTGTTTTGCAAGATGGTAAATAGAGAGGAGGAAAGGAAGGAGAGAGAGAGAGAGAGAGAGAGAGAGAGAGAGAGAGAGAGAGAGAGAGAGAGAGAGAGAATAATTTAGACCATGGGCAATTACCCACCCTAAATTTTGAATAGAACCTCTACTCATTGAAACATGGTAGGACCACACAAGTGAAAGTGTCCAGTTCAAGCCCTCACTGTTACGGAATGAAATTAGCATAGTTCCAGAAATGAAAAACTCCAAGGCAGGGCTAGTACTAAGAGGCGACAGATTCTAGGGACATTGCTCAAATTCTCTGGTCACAGGAGATCTGAAAGACAAAAAGGTCAGTTGGGGAATGATGGTGCCTCACAGTAGTGATGCTACTGACAGAAGAGATTTGACTGCCTAGACTGCTTGATGGTAGAGGAGAGCTGGGGTTGGAGTTTCTCTGACAAATGGGGGAGGGAACCGTGGCAGGGGTACAGGAATGGAAGAAAGAGTGAGGAGAATGTTACACAATCAGATTTTGACATCTTGAATTTGATAGGCATTAGTTAAAAGGGGGAGAGATGAGTGCACATATACACGCCTTGGGGTCCTGATGTGGAGTGTAAATGAAGCAAGCATCAAAAAGAAAGCATGAAATGTCTCCAATAGGGACATTCTATAGACAGAACTATGAAATGGCTCAATAGGGCTCAAACAGAAACTCACTCGCCATTTGACATGAAGGAAGAATAGTGACCCTTGCAGCTTCTCCATCACATCAGAAAACGGCTCAAGACCTGAAAATGGGAATAGAAGCAATAAAGAAAACAAAAACTGAGGGAATCTTGGAGATGGAAAACCAAGAGAAGAAAACAGGAACAATGAACACCAACAGAATGCAGGAGAAGGAAGAAGGAATCTCATGTGTAGAAGATACAATAGAAGAAATTGATACATTAGTCAAAGAAAATGTTAAGTCTAAAACATTCCTGATACAATACATCCAGGAAATCTGGGATAGCATGGAAAGACCAAACCTTGTACTAAACTCAACTCCAAATGGATCAAGGACCTCCACATAAAACCAGACACATTGAAGCTAATATAAAAGAAACTGGGGAAGACCCTTGAGGACATTGGCACTGGGGGAAATTTCCTGAATAGAACACAAATAACTTACGCTCTAAGATCAAGAATTGACAAATGGGACCTCATAAAATTAGAAAGTTTCTATAAGGCAAAGGACACCATCAAAAGTATAAATCAGCAACCAACAAATTGGGAAAAGATATTCACCAACCCTTTGTATCCAATATATACAAAGAACTCAAGAAGTTAGACCCCAGAAAACCAAATAACCCTATTAAAAAATGGGGTACAGATCTAAACAAAGAATTTTCACCTGAAGAACTTCAGATGGCTGAGAAGCATCTTAAAAAAATGTTCGACATCAAAAAACCCAGGTGTCCCTCAGCAGAGGAATGGATACAAAAAAACATGGTATATATACACAATGGAGTACTATTCAGCCATTAGAAACAATGAATTCATAAAATTCTTAGACAAATGGATGGAGCTGAAGAACATCATACTAAGTGACGTAACCCGGTCTCAAAAGATCAATAATGGTATGCACTCACTGATAAGTGGATATTAGCCTAGAAACTTGGAATACCCAAGACAGAATGCACATATCAAATGATGTCCAAGAAGAACGGAGGAGTCGCCGCTGGTTCTGGAAAGGCTCAGTGTAGCAGTATAGGGCAATACCAGAACAGAGAAGTGGGAAGGGGTGGATGGGGGAACAATGGGAGGGAAGAGGGCTTATGGAACTTTCGGGGAGTGGGGAGCCAGAAAAGGGGAAATCATTTGAAATGTAAATAAAAAATATATCAAATAAAAATGAATAAATAATTAAAAAAAGAAAAAGAAAAGACCTAACCTAAAAATAATAGGAATAGAAGAAGGTGAAGAATCCTAAGACCAGAGAATATACTCAGCAAATTCATAGAAGAAAACATTCCCAACCTAAAGAAATAGATGCCCATAAATATACATGAAGCTTATAGAATACCAGTTACACTGGACCAGAAAAGAAAAATAATCCTAGCATACAATAATCAAAACACTAAATCTATAGAACAAAAAAATGATACTAAAAGGTGCAAGGGAGAACGCCTGATAACATACAAAGCAGACCTATCAGAATTACACCCAACTTCTCAACAAAGACTATAAAAGCTAAAAGGACATGTACAGATGACTTACAGTCTCTAAAACACCACAGATACCAGCATAGATTACTACTATACGAGCAGAACTCTCAATCACTACAGATGGAGAAAACAAGGTATTTTAAGGCAAAACCAAATTTAAACAGTATCTATGTAGGTTCCTGTTTATGTATCCAGTCTGTTAGTCTATGTCTTTTTATTGGGGAATTGAGTCCATTGATGTTAAGAGATATTAAGGAGTACTGGTTATTGCTTCCTACCATTTTTATGTTAATTTTATACATGTGTAGTTATCTTCTTTTGGGTTTGATGAAAGAAGTTTAATATCCTGCTTTTTCCAGGATATAGTTGCCCTCGTTGTAATGGTGTTTTCCCCCATTATCGTTTGTAGGACTGGGTTTGTGGAAAGATATTGTGTAAATTTGGATTTGTCATAGAATATCTTGGTTTTCCATCTATAGTGATTGAGAGTTTCGCTGGGTATAGTAGTCTTGGCTGGCATTTGTGTTCTCTTAGAGTCTCCATGAGATCTGCCCAGGATCTTCTAGCTTTCATGGTCTCTGGTGAGAAGTGTGGTGTAATTCTAATAGGTCTTCCTTTATTTGTTACTTGCCCCTTTTCTCTTACTGCCCTAAGTATTCTTTCTTTGTTTAGTACATTTGGGGTTTTGATTACTATGTGACAGTAAGTATTTCTGTTCTGATCCAGTCTGTTTGGAGTTCTGTAGGCTTGTATATTCATGGGCATCTCTCTCTCTTTAGGTTAGGGCAGTTTTCTTCCATAATTTTGTTGAAGATATTTGCTGGCCCTTTAAGTTGTAAATCTTCACTCTCATCTATGCCTATAATCCTTAGGTTTGGCCTTCTCATTGTGTCCTGGATTTCCTGGATGTTTTTGGTTACAAGCTTTTTGCATTTTGCATTTTCTTTGACTGTTGAGTCCATGGTTTCTATGGCATCTTCAGCATCTGAGATTCTTTCTTCTATCTCTTGTATTCTGTTGTTGATATTTGCATCTATGGCCCCTGATTTCTTCCCAAGGTTTTCTATCTCCAAAGTTGTCTCCCTTTGTGATTTCTTAGTTGTTTCTACTTCTGTTTTTAGATACTGGATGCTTTTGCTCAGTTCCTTCACTTGCTTACTTGTGTTTTCCTCTCTTTAAGAGATTTTTGTGTTTCCTCTTTCATGACTTCTGCCTGTTGATCAAAGTTCTCCTGTATTTCTTTAAATGATTTTTGCATTTCCTCCTTATTGGCTACTAACTTATGACCCATATTCTCCTGAATTTCTTTAAGTGATTTTTGTGTTTCCCTTGTAAAGGCTTCTAGCTTTTGGTCATTTTCCTCCTGAATTTCTTTAAGAGGTTTATGTCCTTCATGTGTTCCTCTAACAGCATCCTGACCAGTGATTTTAAATCCAACTCTTGTTTTTCTGGTGTGTTGGGGTATCCAGGACTAGCTGTTGTTGGAGAATTGGGTTCAGATGCTGCCATAATGCTTTGGTTTCTGTTGGTAATGTTCCTACATTTGCCTTTAGCCATTTGGTTCTCACTGATGTTAGATGGTCTTATTGTCACTGGCTGGTGCTTCAACCTTCTGTGGAACTTTAAGGTTATTTCTGTGACACTGGATGACAGGGTTTCCTCTGGCACAGATTGCTTATAAGCTGCCTTCCTCCTTTGTGATTTTGGAACCCTGCTGAGTCTTGCCTCAAGCAATGTTATACTTGGGTTGTCTCAGTGAATCAGGTGTTCCCCGACTGCTCTGTCAAGTAGTGAAGATGGCAGCAGACAGATGAATGACCTATGTGCTCAGGACGTGGGCGCAGGCAGACCTTTGGCGGTTTGCACCCCCAGAGATCTTAAGCTCAGGATAATACAGTACCTAGTGATGCTTTTCTGCTCCTGCAGGTAGCAAAGATGGCCACAGGGATTCACTCCCTCTGCTGCTCTCTACATAGGACCTTCCTACAAGTTTTTTAATAAATATTTAAGTTTTGTACCCTTTCCTACTCTTAAGTTGCCTTGTCTAGTCCTGATATGAAGCATTGTGCCTAGTCTTATTATAATGTGCAGCCATGTTTGATTGAGATCCCTGGGAGGTCTGCTATTTTCTGAAGGGAAATGGATGAGGAGAGGTTCTGAGAGAGAGGTTGGCCACTTGGAGGAGTGAAGAGAGGGAAAATTGCAGTCAGGACTATTGTATGAGGTAAGAATAAAAAGAAAAAAGACAACAGAACACCATAGCGTATGCTCTAAGAGCAAGAATTGACAAATGGGACCTCATAAAATTACAAAGTTTCTGTAAGGCAAAGGACACCATCAAGAGGACAAATCGGCAACCCACAAATTGGGAAAAGATATTCACCAATCCTACATCAGATAGAGGGCTAATATCCAATATATATAAAGAACTCAAGAAGTTAGACTCCAGAAAACCAAACGACCCTATTAAAAAATGGGGTACAGAGTTAAACAAAGAATTCTCACCTGAAGAACTTCGGATGGCGGAGAAGTATCTTAAAAAATGCTCAACTTCATTAGTCATTAGGGAAATGCAAATCAAAACAACCCTAAGATTTCATCTTACACCAGTCAGAATGGCTAAGATTAAAAATTCAGGAGACAGCAGGTGTTAGAGAGGGTGTGGAGAAAGAGGAATACTCCTGCACTGCTGGTGGGGTTGCAAATTGGTACAACCACTCTGGAAATCAGTCTGGCGGTTCCTCCGAAAACTGGGCACCTCACTTCCAGAAGATCCTGCTATACCACTCCTGGGCATATACCCAGAGGATTCCCCACCATGTAATAAGGATACATGCTCTACTATGTTCATAGCAGCCCTATTTATAATTGCCAGATGCTGGAAAGAACCCAGGTATCCCTCAACAGAAGAGTGGATGCAAAAAATGTGGTATATCTACACAATGGAGTACTATTCAGCCATTAGAAACAATGAATTCATGAAATTCTTAGGCAAATGGATGGAGCTAGAGAACATCATACTAAGTGAGGTAACCCAGACTCAAAAGGTGAATCATGGTATGCACTCATTAATAAGTGGTTATTAACCTAGAAAACTGGAATACCCAAAACATAATCCACACATCAAATGAGGTACAAGAAGAAAGGAGGAGTGGCCCCTGGTTCTGGAAAGACTCAGTGAAGCAGTATTCGGCAAAACCAGAACGGGGAAGTGGGAAGGGGTGGGTGGGAGGACAGGGGAAGAGAAGGGGGCTTACGGGACTTTCGGGGAGTGGGGGGCTAGAAAAGGGGAAATCATTTGAAATGTAAATAAATTATATCGAATAAAAAAAATTAAAAGAAAAAGAAAGAAAAAAGACAAAACGGAGAAAAGGAAAAACAAACCTTGAATCTCACAGAGCTAGTCTAGAATGGCCATGGATGAAGGCACTTCTCTAGGTCTCAGTAACTAATCTTGTGATCTTGCTGTGAAAGTTGAAAGTACATAAGTAAAGAGGATACTAAGTAGAAATTCTTTCAAAAATATCAGTATCTTTATTATCATAGCTTACAGTATTTTTCCAGTAGCATCCAACTTATTAAACCATATGGTACAAGAAGGAGAATACAGAATCTACAGAATATTCACGTGTTGCTTCCTTTTTCTCTGTATTAAATATTATTCAAGGTCTTCTGATATGGTTTGGTAGGTAAACCTGCTTGCCCCACATTAGTGAGGACATGAATGAAGACTCCCCAGAACCCATGTAAAGGTAGGAGCAGAAGCATGCATCCCAGGGCCCCCACAGGGAGATGGGAAGCCAGGATGGGAGAATCATCCCATGGGCCAGTAAGACTGCCATATTTAACAGCAAAATAAAACATCACAAACAAAAAAGAGACCCTGTTCCTAAACGAGATAAAAGACAAAGAACCACACCCAAGGGTGTCATGTTACCACCACATATATGCCATGGCATGAACAAGCATAAATACAGAGAAAGAGAGAGAAAGACACACACACACACACAGAGAGAGAGAGAGAGAGAGAGAGAGAGAGAGAGAGAGAGAGAGAGAGAGAAATATGATTTTTAATCATAGAAACGTATTACTGGTATGGCCCTATATATTCAAATATTCATTTGGACTATACTCTTCTCAGTCTAATACTAAACATAGAAGAGAATACAAGTCCTAAAATAACACAAAAATGCAAATATATGTAAAGTTATTTTTACTTTTACGTTTAAAAACATTTTAACTTTTTGAGATCTTAAAATACCTTGGCACATCTTGGTGGTTCTTCCCCAACTTGAATAATTAGTGAACAGCCAATCAGAAAGGCTGGTCCTACCTCCCTTGCTCATGTGTAGAGTCCATCATCTTTGTCTCTGCCATAGCAGGTAATGTCACTCAGCCATGGGCACCTCCAGCAAGCTGCCATCAGGGACTGCCCACCAATACCTGCTACTTTCCCAGATAAGTCCACGAGAAGACCTTCACTTCCTTCAGAATAACCTTGGTCTATTTTGTTATTTTTATCACCCACACTTTCACTAAGAGAAAGTTTTAAACTGATTTCCTCTATCATTAACCTGATTTCCTTCCTAATTTCATGAGCAAAGAGTAAATGAGCACCTGGCAAGCAGGGCTAGAGCATTTCTGCACACAACAGGTATTAACGATCCTTCTGACTCTAATACCAGGAGGTCAAATAATCGAACTGACCAATCTTTCACAATCAGATCAGATGGTCTTTTAAGGCAAAAAGCTAGTCCAGAACAGCATAGGAATAGCTCTTGATTTTTACAGAAACAGAAGGAGTGGCTGTTTCTCTGTGCCCTTTTGCATGATCTTAGAGAAGAAAACTAATGTTAAGTACAAATGGGTTTTCTCCTCTTTCATGCAGTAAGTCCAGGGTAGAAAGGCAGACTGCTCTGCCCCTGAAGCCATTAGAGGAATTCATGGTTTACATGTATCCTTTAAAAGTTGGTGTGTTAGAAACTTAATTGCCAAGGTCATATGTTAATGGCATTTGGAGGTGAGGTATTTGGGAAATAATTAAGACTTAATGAGGTCATGAGGGTGGGCACCCATGATGATGCTAGTGCTTAATGAGAAGAGGAAAGAGTTGCTACACCCTTTCTGTCTACCACAATTGATGTCCTCCACCATATTAAGAAGCAGGAGGAGCTCTCAATAGATGCCAAGCAACCAGAGCTCTCAGATTCCACAACTGTGAGCCAAATAAACTTTGTTATTTTTTTTTTTTTTACAGTTACCAGGCTAAGGTAATAGCAAAAGAAAATAGACTAAGGTAGACCTAGGTTGAATCCATGTCCAGTTCACCAATGTGTTCTGATGCTTCTGCTGAGAGTTTGCTCAGAAGCAAGCATGGCCTGTTCCATGTTTTGTCAAGAAATATTAAGGAAGCCTGTGTGTCACACTATGTGACACACTAGTGCAGGGTCCTAACTCTTGTGTTCCTGGTACAGGAGAAACTAGTGACCATGCCAGAGAAAGGGATAATAAATCATGGGGAAGAAACTACCTAATGGTTTAAAAAAAAAAAAACTATTTTATCTGTGTATGAAATTGTCATCCAGAATTTGCACATATTTTCTTCAGAGATCTGTTGTACTTATAACAGCTTTCTGAGGAAGAAAGGCCCCAGCACCTTCTTAGGCATATAGAAATGAGATTCCCCTAAAGACGATAACTCTAAGTAACAAAAGTACTCCCTGGTGACTCTTGGGGTCAAGGACATAAGCAGGATACCTCCAAATCTATCCGTGATGCCAAGTTGGAAATCAAAACAAAATCCAAGACTCTCCAAGGCAAAACATAAGGGCCTTAGACACACATATGGTTTCCATCTCGAGCTGAAAGAGCTGGAACTAAATGGAGTTGCAAAGCACATATGCAGTTTCATAAATAGAATTAGGTATATCAGTATACCTTCCAAGCCAGAAGTTTAGCAGTGTCCTTTACACAACTGAAGATCTGTGCTTCTGAGATTTAGTCTTTGCTAAAGCCTGCTGGCTGGTCTTGGAGCCTTGTAAGATTCAATTTCCACGTGTGTTGGGTAAGCTTTAAAGGTCTGCTTTGAAAGAAGTCTAATGAGCATGCCAATTTTCATTTGAGGGTAAAGGACATAAACCGATCCATCCACAATGCTAGAAAAGTACCTAACCATGTGAATTTGGGGGGGGAGGTATCCTTTCAATGGGGTATTTGACAAATAAGCTGGACCAATAAGACTGTAATCATGGTTAAAACTTGGCCATTTTTTTCTAATCAAAAGAAAAAAACACCCGAGGAATTTTAAGTTATAGCTCTTTCATAGGTCATTGTCTGGAAATCACAGCGGGGCCTGCCTTGCAGTGGACAAGCTTATCATTTCAGATTGTCTCCAGCCAGAATGAAATAAGTGGAATATTCACTCACCATTTATGAAAAGATTCCATTGAAGAACTCCCAAAACAATCATATCACCTTATGTTTAGTAATATGTGAATGATTAGTGTGTGAGTGAAATAAGCTACTTTGATAGGAAAATGCTGAAAGTCAGTCCCTGGACCAGTCCTGTGTTTAAGCTTCTGAGTCTGTGTCTTCAATAATAGCTTTAGATAGTAAAGTTGACAGAGAGGTTCAGAATTGTCTAACAAGTCCATAAAGGTTAATGAAGACTATATAAAAATACCTATCTACCAGTGTGCATGTTCCTGGGAGTGTGAATTCTCAGGATTTATAGTCTTTGGTGATTAGAGGCAAACTTAATCCACCATCCTTTATAGCAAATTCATGAGAATAAGTTCCTAAGAGATGAAGTAACCAGTTCCAGTTTATACTCTTGACATCCCTTCCGGTGTCTCTTCCTCACACAGATCACTGACAAACTTCCCAGTACTGGTCTTGATTAAAAGACCAATTGTCATTGGTTGGAATTTTCCTTGTCATTATAGGAATGTGAAGACCACACAGGTGATTCTAACACAACCTTAGTTTCTGGTCATGGCTATAGGAAGTCTAGGATGTGAGGCCATGTATTGGTTTGTGGTTTGTTGAATGAGGCTAGCCTTACTCTTCTACACACCATTGAAGATGGCTTACAAACCCAGTCTTCTCTTTCTCAGCAGGACAAGGAAAGATCTGATAACTACTCATCTGAAGTGACAGAGTAGCCCTGGGAAGGAACCTTTGAGTATTCAATAACTTCCAAAAGCATTTTTCTTGGCACAAGTGATGTAACCTGGTAATTCCCTTTGGGAGAAACAGATTATACTTCCATAAAAATGTAGAGTTTCTAATCCTACACAAACATCATGACCAAGAAGCAAGTTGAGGAGGAAAGGGTTTACTCAGTTTACACTTTCCACACTGCTGTTCATCATTAAAGAAAGTCAGGACTGGAACTCAAGCAGGTCAGGAAGCAGGAGCTAATACAGAGGCCATGGAGTGATGTTTCTTACTGGCTTGCTTCCTCGGCCTTGCTCAGCTTGCTTTCTTATAGACCCAGGACCACCAGCCCAGGGATGGCACCACTCACAATGGGCCCTACCCCCTTGATCACTAATTGAGAAAATGGCTTACAGCTGGATCACATGGAGGCATTTCCTCACCTGAAGTTCCTTTCTCTACGATAAGTCCAGCCTGTGTCAAGTTGACACACAAAACCAGCCAGTACAGTAAGAAAGGTACTTTCTGTTCTCAAAGATATATTATTGGATATAGACATTGTAAAATAAGTAATTTCTTGGACAGGACTCTGTCTCCTCAGATGGACGCTTTAGAATGAATGTTTCTTTTTTAGTGAAGTACAGTACAACTTCTTGTATTCCGGGGTCCGTTTTGCGTTTCTATATAGAGGAATGAGGAGAGAGCCTGATTTGAGAAAATGCCTTCACAATATGAGGGCCTTAGGCAAGCCTGTAGGGCATTTTTCTGAGTATCACAGGTAGCCTATGGGAAGCAGATTTTCCACAAGTACTTTTCACTGGCTGTTTGGATTTAAAGACCCTTCTAGAGGCATAGGTACTGTCCTCTAACTAGAATAATCACAAGCAAGAAACAGCTCAGAGAATATAGGACACAGACTTAAACTGCAATTACCATAAGAAGGCACACCACATAGGCAGGTTTCATTTTACAGAACCTTTACCTGGTAGTGAGCTTTCCTGGAAACAGTGTCCTTCACAGTGAAGGGGGTGCTTACATTTGAGGTGCTCCATCTTTAATATGTCTGCATTTGCCTTCACTGATGCATGGGAAGACAAGCGAGTTCTGCCCAGTGGTGCTGCGTAGCGTTTCCAGGGTTACCACAAACAAGCAGCTGTTCGTACCATATAGGGAACTGACCACTGAGGAAACTATTCCACCGGAATGAACCACTGAGTTTATCTGAGTTACTTACCAGAGTGCAGATGACATTCTGGCAGCTGTGTCACCCAAGTCCCACCCCAGCATGGGTGATTTATCATGAAAGCTGCATCCCTAGAGCCCCTTGCCCAGCTTGTGGCCAGCTCTACAGAAGAGTATTCTTCATAGGCTTCCCAAGCTGATCCTTATGAGTCGCCCTCTTATCCCCAGAGTGATCACTGTAATTCAGAGGAAACACACAGCAAATGGACTTTGAGTGAAGAAGGATGCTTTCAGTCAAAGGTAGTTATGAATTGCCCATGTTCTCTCTCCCATGGGAGCCATATGCTGAGGCGACTACATCTCTGAATGGAAGGAACTCTGATCCCTGAGATATCAGGTAAAGGAGGTACCTACTGACCTTCAGTGGACATTGTAAAAGTGGGGCATTTAAGCATCTGTTGGACTGGGTTCCTGGCACCTTGGCCTTTATTTGTTACTACAGTACAGCACAATGTGCTCTGATCAATGCAAACACTGTAGAACCCACTTGTTCTTTCTTTACAACCCAAAATGGACTTTTAGACATCAATCCCTATAACTGCCCATCATGCCATGTTAACCTCACAATGACCACTGAATTAGTAAATATTTTGTGCTTTATGAGCCACACCCGCTAAAGGATAATGCTAAATTTTCCTGTGATACCATATCTATGAAGCCAACAAAGGCTTGGCTCAGGGATACTAAGGGGAACTTTCTTACCAAACACTTCCCTCAGATTGTTAGTGTTTCTATTCAACATGTTTCTATTCATTTTTCTAAATCCCTTTACAGCAGTAAACATGTTAAAAAATAAGTAAAAATAATATAGAAAATCATAGTCTGGAGGGATGTTCAGCAGATAATGTGTTAGCTTGGGTCAGGGGTCTCAACAGCCCTAAGAGAAATCCTCCTAATATTTGATAAAGCTACTGCGCTCAGAAATGGGATAGAAGACTACAGTGCAGACCTGCCATCCAGCTATCACATGTTCCTGTCCCATTGCTCATGTCTGTGAGCAGCATTTGTTTAGCAATGTTAGTAGATGGGGACAAGCTGAGTGAAAAGGCTGGCATATAGGAACGCTGGACAAATGCTGGCTGCTACAAATCACTATGGCGCTCTATAAATATGAGTGACCAGAAAATTGCATCCTGAATATGACTGGCTCCATTATCAGTTCTTAAGAGAATGGGTAAAATGAGTGAGGAAAGACCCAGAACAGAAACCATTTAAGGGCTAGAGGTGGCCATAGCCAAAGCAAATTTACTTTGAGGACTTGGAAGAAAACTGGGTATTTGTTAAGCTGATGAGGGATTATGGATAGATGAGGAATGTTAGAAGCACTTCACAGAGAAACAGAACTTACACAAATGGATAGGCAATCTATGGTCTCCAGCATGCTCTCCACCTCTTTGTTTATAGACTGTGGCCAACAGGAAGTGACCATATAATCACAACTGTAAACTCAGGCATGGCCAGTGAGTATAAATGGAAATGTGGGTGCCCTAGCTCTGGAAGTTTCCTTTTAACATAGTAGGGATATATACCCCTTAATAGATCTCTTTCCTGCTGTCAGGAATCAGGTATGATGGAAGTCCACTGCCACTGCCTTTTTGGATCATACTGTGGTCCTTAGGAATTCAGGCTCACATGCAAATGGTATAAAGGAACAATAAAACACAGAACAGCCAGCTCTGGAGTCTAGTGTTTTAAAAGGAAAGTCACTGTTACCCAAAGGAAAGGAAGGTGGCATCAGCAGAGGTCTTGGATAGCTAAGCCAAGATTTTCATGCAAGGAGACAAGCAACCACTGTGCTGACGTTACTCTTACTTTTAATATGACTGTACCCATAGACCAGTTTGATCCCCATGGGTAGAAACTTTCTCCACCTATGTGACCACTGGTGGCATTTCTACTAATTAACTGAGCTGTTCGTTATAATCCTGTTCAACTCTTCTTGGAGGGTAGTGGCTATTGTAGCATTAATCTTATTTTAAAAACATTATAATCCTCCTCCCATTTAAACATTCATCAGAATGAAAATAGAACAGCAGAACTTCCGTTGTCCATCTTGCCTGGGTGTGTAAACAGTTTTTGCAGACCTAGTTAAAAGAGGGAAGAGGGAGGTTGGGAGAGGCACAGCAAAACCTCGCAGATTTCCTAGTCTCTGGCCTAAGTGACACCTTATGCCTTGGGAATATGTAGCAAACACGTTTGCTGGAAAAGGCTCTAGGCTCCCTTCACCCAGAAGCCATCTCTCACGAACTTGGCATTCTGTATCCAGTGCTCACCAGTCTTCCTTCTGGGTGAGAGTTGATGTGCAAAGATCACCAAATGCAGGGCTGCTCCTTATAAGGGGACAGGTTGGCTGCAGCCACTGGCACATTCAGATGGTTCCTCTGCTTCAGATACCAACTAGAGGCACAGCAGATCTGAGCTGCCCACCCAGGCCAGCAAGAAACTGGGAAAAGGAAAAGGGCAGAAAATGTTCTCAGCCAGGCGGTGCTCAGCACTGGCATAAACCACGACCTTCCATGACAGTTTGAGTTCCGTGGACAAGCTCCAGGGCCTTGCCTCTCCTCTGGGACGGCTGCTACTGTCTGCCTCAGATCTGAACCCATTAATCAGGCAATTGGTGGGGATGCTTCTAACACCTGGAACATTTAGGCTGATATATGTTTTCTTCATACTACACAGGTATTCCCCAGAGGGTCTTCATATCAGCTTTTTAAAAGTAGGTATAGAAACTGAGGATTGCTTCTGATAGATTCTAAAAAAGACGCTAATTTATTATTATTATTATTATTATTATTATTATTATTAAGAATCTGATTGCAAAGAGGAAGGTGATTGGAGAATGGGTAGAGAGAAGAGGGCTTATGGGACATATGAGGAGGGGGGAACCGGGAAAGCATTTGGTTTTTAAACAAAGAATTTAGAAAAAAAAAAGAAGAAGAAGAAGAAGAAGAAGAAGAAGAAGAAGAAGAAGAAGAAGAAGAAGAAGAAGAAGAAGAAGAAGAAGAAGAAGAAGAAGAAGAAGAAGAAGAAAAGAATCTGGTTGCATGGAAAGATGGTTCAGGGCAACCAGTCGTGGCCAGGGAAGCTGAAACTCTACCACAGAAAGCAACTGGCAGAGGAGGTTAGCAGGGCCTCCTAGGCTCTCTACCTTGGCCTGTTCTCAAAATCAATGCCCCACAGGCAGCTAGCAACCCCAACAAGATGGAGTCAAGGAGTTGTACACCTTCTGACGCATCTAGGATCCCTGACTTTACTTCAGAATCTTACTCCAGCTAATTTTTATTTATATCAACAGAGAGATGCAATTTATTTTGTTGATAATGGTCCAAATATACAATGTCACATATTACCAACAAGTGAAAAGTCCACTTTCTTTGCATACTATATTAAGCACCTAAGAACCCCTTAGTAAAGGGAAATGAAAAAAGCAAACTAGAAAAATAAGTCAAGATTTGAGGCTCAGCCACTGCTCCATTCCTTCGGATGTGGTGGACCCATGCAACTTCTGCCATGGGGAAGATCCTACTTCCTGATACTTTCTCAAGAACTGGCAGCAGCAGGGCATTCAAGAACCAGCAGCCTGCAGGACATTCGGCCATTGCCAAGTCTGCCACAGGGAAAACCGTATCTTCTGATACTTCCTGGAGAACCAGTTGTATGCAAGGCATTTGAGAGAAAAGGAATCACAGGAGTACAGAAACACAGGCCTGCAGGACAGAGAAGTTGGAGACAGCAAGACCAACTAACATCAGAGATAATTGGTGGTCAAAGGCAAATGCAAGATCATTACCAACAGAAACCAAAGCAACATGACACCATCAGAACCCAGTTCTCCCATAACAGCAAATCCTGGATACACTATCACATCAGAAAAGCAAGTGCTGGATTTAAAATCACATCTCATAATGCTTATGAAGAACTTCAAGAAGGACATAAATAACTCCCTTAAAGAAATACAGGAGAACATGAGTCAACAGGTAAAACCCCTTAACACAAAAATCCCATAGGGAATTATGGGAAAACATGGGTCAAGGTGCAGAAACCCTTAAAGAGAAATCACAAAAATCCCTAAAAGAAACACAGGAGAACATGAGTCAACAGGTAGAAATCCATAAAGAGGAAACACAAAAATCCCTTAAAGAATTTCAGGAAAACACAAACAAACAAGTAAAGGAACTGAACAAAACTATTGAGGATCTAAAAATGGAAGTAGAAACAATAAAGAAATCGCAAAATGAGACATCTCTAGAGATAGAAATCCTTGGGAAAAATTCAGGAGTCATAGATGCAAGCATCAACAACAGAATACAAGAGATAGAAGGAAGAATCTCAGATGCTGAAGATTACATAGAAAACATTGACTCAACAGTCAAAGAAAATGCAAAATGCAAAAAGCTTGTAACCCAAAACATCCAAAAAATCCAGGACACAATGAGAAGTCGAAACCTAAGGATTATAGGTATAGAAGACAGCAAGGATTTGCATTTTAAAGTCCCAGTAAATATTGTCAACAAAATTACAAAAGAAAACGTCCCTAACCTAAAGAAAGAGATTCTATGAACATATAAGAAGCCTAGAGAACGCCAAACAGATTGGACCAGAGCAGAAATTTCTCCCATCACATAATAATCAAAACATCAAATGCACTAAACAAAGAAAGAATATTAAAAGCAGTAAGGGGAAAAGGTCAAGTAACATATAAAGGCGATGTCAGGATTACACCAGACTTCTCACCAGAGACTATGAAAACCAGAAGGTCCTAGGCAGATGTCATACAGACCTTAAGAGAACATAAATATCAGCCCAGACTACTATACCTAGCAAAACTTTCAATTACCATAGATGGAGAATACAAGACATTCCATGACAAAAGCAAATTTACACAATATCTTTCCAGAAATCTAGCTCTACAAAGGATAATGGGTGGAAAATACTGAGACAAGGTAGGAAACCACACCTTAGAAAAAGCAATAAGGTAATCTTTCAACAAAACAGAATTTCACCTTTAACTAAGAAGATAGCAGTAAGCAACAATCACTTTTCCTTAATATCTCTTAATATCAATGGTCTCAATTCCCCTATAAAAAGACATAGACTAACAGAATGGATACATAAACAGGACCCAACATTTTGCTACATACAAGAAAACCACCTCAGTGACAAAGACAGTCACTATTTCAGAGTCAAAGGTTGGAAAACAAGTTTCCAAGCAAATGGTCCCAGGAAACAAGCTGGAGTGGCCATTCTTATATTGGATAAAATTGACTTTCAGCCAAAAGTTGTCAAAAAAGATAAGGAGGGACACTTCATACTGGTCAAAGGAAAAGTCTACCAAGATGAACTTTCAATTCTGAACATCTATGCTCTGAACACAAGGGCACCCACATTCATAAAAGAAACTTTACTAAAGCTCAAAGCACGCATTGCACCCCACACAATAATAGTGGGAGACTTCAACACCCAATTCTCAACTATGGACAAATCATGGAAAGAGAAACTAAACAGAGATACAGTGAAACTAACTGAAGTTATGAACCAAATGGATCTAACAGATATTTATAGAACATTCTACCCTAAAGCAAAAGAATATACATTCTTCTCAGCACCTCATGGTTCCTTCTCCAAAACTGACCTTCTAATTGGTCACAAAATGGATACAGAAGTATTGAAATTATTCCATATACCTTATCAGAGCACCACGGTCTAAGGCTGGTCTTAAGCTCAAACAAAAACAATGGAAAACACACATACACATGGACTTTGAACAATGCTCTTCTCAACGATAGCTTGGTCAATGAAGAAATAAAGAAAAAATGAAAGACTTTTTAGAATTTAATAAAAATGAAGACACATCATTCCAAAATTTATGGGAAACAATGAAAGCAATGCTAAGAGGAAAACCCATAGCTCTGAGTGCCTCCAAAAAGAAAATGGAGAGAGCTTACACTAATAGCTTGACATTGCACTTGAAAGCTCTAGAACAAAAAGAAGCAAATATACCCAAGAGGAGTAGACTGCAGGAAATAAACTCAGGGCTGAAATCAACCAAATAGAAACAAAAAGAACTATACAAAGAATCAACAAAACCAGGAGCTGGTTCTTTGAGAAAATCAACAAGATAGGTAACCTCTTAGCCAGACTAACCAGAGGGCACAGAGGTACTACCCAAATTATTTAAATCAGAAATGAAAAGGTAGAACATAAACTTAGAAATTTAAAAAAATCAGATCCTACTGCAAGAGCTTATATTCAACAAAGTTTGAAAATCTGGATGAAATGGACAATTTAATAGATACAAACAAGGTGCCAACGTTAAAACAGGATCAGATAAACCATCTAAATAGTCCCATAAGTCCTGAGGAAAGCAAAGCAGTCTTTAATAGTCTCCCATCCAAAAAAAAAAAAAAAAAAAAAAAAAAAAAAAAAAAAAAAAAGCCCAGGACCAGATGGGTTTATTGGTGAATTCTATCAGATCTTCAAAGAAGAGATAATACTGATACTCTTCAAACTATTCCATGAAATAGAAACTCAAGGAACACTACCCAACTCATTCTTTGAAGCCACAATAATGCTTATACCTAAACTAAACAAAGACCAAACAAGGAAGGAGAACTTCCATTTAATCACCCTCATGAACAAAATGCCGAACAAAATTCTGACCAACTGAGTCCAAGAATACATGAAAACTATAATTCACCACAATCAGGTAAGTTCATCCCAGGGATGCAAGGATGGGTCAACATATGGAAATCCGTCAATGTAATGCACTACAAAAACAAACTCAATGAAAAAAAAAAAACCACATGTTCATTTCATTAGATGCTGAAAAGGCTTTTGACAAAATCCACCATCCCTTCATGATAAAAGTCTTGGAGAGATCGGGAATCCAAGGCCCATACCTAAACATAGTGAAAGCAATATACTGCAAACTGGTAGCCAACATCAAGTTAAATGGAGAGAACCTTGAAGCAATCCCACTAAAATCGGGGACCAGACAAGACTACCCACTCTCTCCCTATCTATTAAATATAGTATTTGAAGTCCTAGCCAGAACAATCAGGCAACGAAAGGAGGTCAAAGGTATACAAATTGGAAAGGAAGAAGTCAAAGTATCACTATTTTCAGAAGATATGATAGTATACTTAAGTGACCCCAAAACTTCCACCAGAGAATTCCTAAAGTTGATAAACAACTTCAGAAAAGTGGCTGGATATAAAATTAACTCAAGTAAATCAGTAGCCTTCCTCTACTCAAAGAATAAACAAAGCCTTCACAATAGTCCCAAATAATATTTCATACTTAGGTGTGACCGTAATGAAGCAAGTGAAAGATATATATGACAAGAACTCCAAGCTTCTGAACAAAGAAATCGAAGGTCTCAGAAGATGGAAAGATCTCCCATGTTCATGGATTGGCAGGATCAATAAAGTAAAAATGGCCATCTTGCCAAAAGCAATCTACTGATTCAATACAATCCCCATGAAAATCCCAAATAAATTTTTCATAGATCTAGAAAGAGCAATTCTCAAATTCATCTGGAATAATAAAAAACCCAGGATAGCAAAAACCATTTTCCACAACAAAAGATCACCTGGCAGAATCACCATCCCTGACCTCAAGCTCTACTACAGAGCAGTAGTGATAAAAACAGTTTGGTATTGATTCTGGAGAGAGGCAGGAAGATCAGTGGAATAGAACTGAAGACCCAGAAACAACCCACACACCTATGGTCACTTGATACTTGACAAAGGAGCTAAAAACACCCAGTGGTAAAAAGACAGCATTTTTAACAAATGGTGCTGGATCAACTGGAGGTCAGTATGCAAAAAAACGCAAAATGACCTATTCTTATCTCCTTGTACAAAGCTCAAGTCCAAGTGGATCAAGAATCTACACATAAAACCAGACACACTGAAGCTTATAGAGGAAAAAGTGGGGATGATCTTACACACATAGGTACAGGGGAAAAGTTCCTGAACAGAATACCAATGGCTTATGCTCTAAGAACAAGAATCAACAAATGGAACCTCATAAAACTGCAAAACTTCTGTAAGGCAAAGGACACGGTCAATAGGATAAAAATGCAACCAACAAATTGGCAAAAGATCTTTACTAATCCTATATCGGATAGAAGGCTAATATCCAATGTATACAAAGAACTCAAGAAGTTGGTCTCCAGACAGTCAAATAATCCTATTAAAAATGGGGTACAGAGCTAAATAGGGAATTGTCAACTGAGGAAACTCAAATGGCTCTGAAGCACCTAAAGAAATGTTCAGCATCTTTACTTATCAGGGAAATGCAAACCAAAACAACCCTGAGATTCCACATCACAGAGGTCAGAATGGCTAAGACGAAAAACTCAGGGTTCAGCAGATGCTGGAGAGGATGTGGGGAAAGAGGAACACTTCTCCATTGTTGGTGGGATTGCAAGTTGTTAAGACTACTCTGGAAATCTGAAAATTAGACATAGTACTACCCGAGGACCCAGCTATACCTTTCCTGGGCATATACCCAGAAGATGCTCCTACATGTAATAAGGACACATGCTCCACTATGTTCATAGCTGCCTTATTTATAATAGCCAGAAACTGGAAAGAACCCAGATGTCCTTCAACAGAGGAATGGATACAGAAACTGTGTTATATTTACACAAATGGAGTACTATTCAGCTATTAAAAACAATGAATTCATGAAATTCTTAGGCAAATGGATGGAACTAGAAAGTGTCATTCTGAGCGAGTTAACCCAATCACAAAAGATCACACATGGTATGCACTCTAATAGGCTTATGTTAGAGCAAAAGCTCAAAATAAACAAGTTACTATTCACCCAGTACAGGAAGCTGAAGAAGAAGGACTTAAGCGAGGATGCTTTGGTTCTATTGAGAAAGGGAACAAAATACTCACAGGAGCAATAAAGGAAACAAAGTGTGGAACAGAGACTGATGTAAAGGCCACCCAGAGACTGCCCTACCTGGGGATTCATCCTATAAACAGTCACCAAACCCCGACACTACTATGGACAAGAAGTGTATACCAAAAGGAGCATGCCTTGGTTGTCTCTGCAAGGGCCCTGCCAGAGCCTTACACATACAGAGGCAGATGCTAGCAGCCAACCATTGGTCTGTGTTGGGGTCCCCAATGGAGGAGCTGGGGGGTGGTCTAGAGGAGCTGAAAGGGTTTACAGCTCCATGGGAAGAACAACATCGGCCACCCAGAAGCCCCAGGACTCCCAGGGACTAAACCATCAACCAAGTGGTACACATGGTTCCAGCCAAAAACATGGCAGAGGAATGCCTTGTCAGACATCAGTGGGAGGAGTGGTCCTTGGCCAGGTGAAGGCTCAATAGAAGTCCTAACAAAGGGAAATCGAGGGGGGGAGGTGGGAGTAGGTCAGGTGAAGGCAGGGGGTGGAAGGAGAGGTTGGAGGTTTTGGGGGAGCAGCAAAATTGGAAAAGATTTCCCAATGGAATGTAAATGAAGATTATATTCAATAAATAAAATTTAAAAAAAGATTTGAGGCTCAAGCCCAAACCTCAACCAGGAGTCATCTGCTGAGGGCTGAGAAACTTCATACATTGATGAGGCTTGAGCCAGTATGGAAGTGTGCAGGCCCACGTGGGCTGGGTGCTGGGTAAGTCCGCTGTTCCTTTGATACATGTGCCTTTGCTTCTGGTTTCACATAGCAGAAGAGAAGTGAATCAGTGTCTGGGGTTTGCTTGCCAGAGCAGAGTGTCTGCTGAGGGGTCAGCCTGTGGGACAGAGGCAGTCACATAGCACCACCCTGGCTGCACGGGCAAACCTGTAGCGTGGAATTCATACATGTGAGCCTGAAGTCAGTCAACACAACAGCCCTGCCAGACCATTCCAGAGGTTTCCCTTCCAGATCCCAGAGCTGTTCATCAAGTCCTAGGAACTCCCAGTTTCCAGAAATTCTACAACAGGGAGAGAAGTCACAATGTGCTCAGAGAGTGCATAAGGGCTTCTCTCTCTCTCTCTCTCTCTCTCTCTCTCTCTCTCTCTCTCTCTCTCTCTCTCTCCCTCTCTCGTGCGCTCTCTCTCTCTCTCTCTTTCTCTCCCTCCCTCCCTCTCTCTCTCATTCTCTCCCTCCCCCCCTTTCTCTCCCCCTGTAGTGAGGGATGTGTCCTGTATTCTTTAAGGGCTAATAATCTTCTGGGTAGTGAAAACCTTCTTTTTGTCCTTTTGAAAGCAGAGTTGAGCAACTTACTTATAAACAAGCATCAAGTCATCTGGATTTGAAAAGAGCAAAATCATTTATTGACCACCTACTATGTGATACATCTTTACTCAACCCAGCCAATGAACTGGTTTTTCCCCATAGTATCCATAGTATGGCCCATTTTGCAGATAAGGAAAACTTAGGTCCAGAAAAATAAAACACTTTCTAGAATGATTAGATGAGAGTTACTCAGAGCAAGAACTCAGAACTTCAAAGCATGCTGGCAAAGTTCCCACTTGCTGTGGAGTTCTCTGGCCTCCTCACTCCAGCACAGGTAAGAAGATTTTGCACAGGATAAAGATATAACCTAGGGATCCATCCCATATACAGTTACCAAACCCATACACTATCATGGATGCTAACAAGTGCTTACTGAGAGACTGATATACCTGTCACCTGGGAGGCTCTGCCAGTGCACCAGTGCACGACAAATACAGAGGGGGACACTCTCAGCCAACCAGTGAACTGAGCACAGGGTCCCCAATGGAGAAAGGACCCAAGGAGATGAAGGGGTTTGCAGCCCCATAGGAGGAACAATAATATGAGCCACCCAGTACTCCCAGAGCTCCAGGGACAAAACCACCAACCAAAGATTACACATGGAGAGGACCCATGGCTCCAGCTGCATAAGTAGCAGAGGATGGTCTTGTTGGACATCAAGACAGGGAAGCGGGAGGGGCTGGATTGGTGAGCAGGGGGCTGGGGGTGGGTTAGGGGATTTTCGGGGGGGGGACAGGAAATAGGATAGCATTTGAAATGTAATTTAAAGAATGTATCTAATAAAAATATAATAATAATAATAATAATAAACAACTCCCTGATTGTTCAAGGGGATGCCTCTATGACAACTTTCATTCCCACTGAGAGAGAGTGACTATGTCTCAGAGTTTCTGGGCAATATTGTCCCTTTCTAGTCCACATGTTCCTCTGAAAATTGTGACACAGACACATTTTTATACTCCTTGAAGAGATGACAGAAATGAGTTGCAGAGTATGCACACCATCCACCCATTCCGGCAAACAGTGTCCAAGCAAGGATTCCACAACATCCTGAGTTCTCACGTTCCCAGCCTCGCATTTCGCATTTCACTACACACGTGGTACCGATAATTAAAAATAAAGAGAACTTGATGCTGTGCTTCCTAAACACTGCTATTTACTCCAATCCAGGGGAGGTAGGGGAACACCCAGACACATGGATTCAGCCCAGGTGGTCTGCCACCAAGAAGGAGAACCCATGGTCCAGCATGGTACCTAAAGAAGGAAGGCTGTGGCATTTCCCTGTGAACATCACATGAATTTCAAGGAAGGAAGGGTTAGACAGAAAAAAAAAGTTGTCCCTTTTACGTGAAATATGAGCTCACACACACTGAAGAGTAGTAGTTAGGCTACTAAATAATTAATCAAGAGTGGGGACGGCGGGTGGCAGTTTGAAATGTAAATGAGGTGATGGCCAAGGTGTGATGCCTTCCTCTGGAAGGGCCTGAGTGGCTTGCAGAGCAGGGAACACCTGCTTCTGGAGGAGAGCTGGGGCACAAGGGCTCTGCGAGGCCGCGGACAAAGGAGCCCGAGCCCTCATCCCTGCCTTTGACCCACGGTTCCCTTTCATGTCTCTGTCTCCAGAGATTCTGAGAAATGATGAATAGCCACTGAGCCTGAGGGGTGCGGAGGGAAGCCATCTGCAGGCATGCCCACAGACAGGCTGCACCCTGTTCCCAACACCTTCTTTCCCTTGTGCTTCCCTGCTTCTTGGGAGGAGAGGCACCCTTTGTCTCTCCTCCCTCTCGATCCTTCACTGATTCCTGGGAGCTTTTCTTGCCACTGGTTCTCTGTGTGATGCGAAGGCTGAAAACAGCTGTAAGCCGAAGAACAGAACTGACAAAGAAAAAGACTCAGGTGAGGGACACCTTATCAGACCGGAAAACACTGCGACTTAGAGAACAAAACCTGTGAGATGCAGAACGCTGGTCTCCCTGACTAAACATTGATCAAAGTCTGCCCTTCTAGGTGGGGAAATATGACAACTTAGCACAAAATCACAGTACCTTAGATCTGCAAGGAACATCTGATATACTGAACTGAACATAGCCTGGTGCCTAGGAGATGCACGTGTATTAGAAAATCGTTTGTGTCTCCACCCTTCCCTTATTGACTACACCTGCCCACACAGAACACAGTCCTCCCTCAGACCAGGCTTCAGTGTGACACTTTGGAAAATGCAGATGCTTCCGTGGCCAGTGGGAGAACCTTCAAAGGTTGGGGGCTGAATATAAGCTAGGTTGGGACGCATATAAGCTAATGGAATTAAGGTCATTTCTCTTTTCAGGTTTAGAAAATCCCATGTGCACTGCACAGCAGATGTGGACACTGTCTAGGGAGACTGCCAATCCTTCTGGGCAGCCAATCACAGAGCAGCAGATAGGCGTGGCTGCATCAGGAATCTGTACACAGAGGGGTGTTGTTGAGAAAGGCAGGAGGAGAAAGAGCAGGCATAAAGACATTGAGTCAGCTTGGTTAGGCTGGTTAGAGGCAGGGACAGGAACCAGGGAGGACAGCATGGTCCTCCCTTGATTCTGCCTTCAGCTCTGAAGCCCCCACAAAGCAAGTGGTGGGACTGCGCTCTCTGAGGGTCAAAACCCCCACCTGAGGTGGCCCTCTCTGCATTTTGTGTCCCCGCCCTTCCAGTCCTCTCCAATCTCTCCCTTCTCTCCCTTTCTTTTCTTTTTATTTTATTTTATTTTATTTTATTTTATTTTGTCTTGTTTTGTTTTATTTTATTTATTCGATAGTTTTTTATTTACATTTCAAACGATTTTCCCTTTCCTGGCTCCCCACTCCCCGAAAGTCCCATAAGCCTTCTTCCCTCTCCCTGTTCCCCCATCCACCCCTTCCCACTTCCCTGTTCTGGAATTCCCTACACTGCTGCACTGAGCCTTTCCAGAACCAGGGGCCACTCCTCCATTCTTTTTGGACATCATTTAATATGTGGATTATGACTTGGGTATTCAAAGTTTCTAGGCTAATATCTGCTTATCAGTGAGTGCATACCATGATTGATCTCTTGAGACTGGGTTGCCTCACTTAGTATGATGTTCTCCAGCTCCATCTATTTGACTAAGAATTTCATAAATTCATTGTTTCTGATGGCTGAATAGTTCTCCATTGTGTAAATATACCGCATTTTCTTTTTATCCATTCCTCCATTGAGGGACACCTGGGTTCTTTCCAGCTTCTGGCTGTTACAAATAGGGCTGCTATGAACATAGTGGAGCATGTGTCCTTATTACATGCCAGGGAATCCTCTGGGTATATGCCCAGGAGAGGTATAGCAGGGTCCTCCAGAAGTGTCATGCCCAGTTTTCTGAGGAACCACCAGACTGATTTCCAGAGTGGTTGCACCATCTTGCAATTCCACCAGCAGTGGAGGAGTGTTCCTCTTTCTCCACATCCTCTCCAACACCTGCTGTCTCCTGAGTTTTTAATCTTAGTCATTCTGACTGGTGTGAGGTGAAATCTCAAGGTTGTTTTGATTTGCATTTCCCTAATGACTAATGGTGTTGAACATTTTTAAGGTGCTTCTCAGCCATCTGAAGTTCTTCATGGGAAAATTCTTTGCTTAGCTCTGTACCCCACTTTTTAATAGGGTTATTTGGTTCTCTGGGGTCTACCTTCTTGAGTTCTTTCCCTTCAGCAGTCTGACCTTTTCTCCCTTGGAGCAAAACCAAATGGGATCGTCTCCTGACCAAAGACTGCCCAACTCTGGGTCCCTCCTTGTATCGTCTGTTTCCCTTGCTTTTCTGGGTCTGGCTGGTTGAAGATGACCCAGTGAGGGTGAGTGCAAGAGAGAATGCTGAGAGGCAGCTAAGCACAGCAAGGACAGCTTTCCCTGACCCACCCCCCCATTCTTCCTGCCTCCCTTCTTAGCCACGCCCCAACATATACCCATACCTAGGTCCTGTCTCATCACTTATTTACTTGGAAAGTTTTGATTGTGTTCTAAATAAGATCTCGTAAAAATGTACAAAGTCATGAATAATAAAAATAGAAATGTCCCTGACAAAGCTCAGGACAGCAACTTCTCCAGGGTGTGGTCCTCACAGCTGCTCCTCCCTGCTTGGCTTCTTTGCTTCTGCAGTTGGTTTTTACAACAGAATATTGCTGTGTAGACTAGACCAAAACTAGAAGAGAGGTTTAAACCTGATCTAAAAGTTCAATCCCTGTCTTTGTCTCCTAAATGCAGGGACTAAAGGCATGTATCATCATGCCCTCCGGCTTATGCCAGATTTTAATACCATTTCTTGATGTCTTAAGACTTGGAAAGACAACACCATATAACCATGCAGCTCCTGGACACTTTCTTTCTGAGAATTTACTATATGTAGTATTCATGACTCCAGGATGAGAATCCAATTGATAAACTTTAAAGTGAAGGCAAGGACTCAGAGGGTAAACATCATGTACTATTTCACTATAATAAGCACAGTGCAAAAACATTACTTTTGAGGAATTAACTCTTAGTTTGTATTTAATTTGTGGGATATTTGTCTTTTTTAATTTATTTTTTATTAGATATATTCTTTATTTACATTTCAAATGGTTTCTCCTTTTTCTGGATCCCCATTCCCCGAAAGTCCCATAAGCCCTCTCCTCTCCCCCTGTTCCCCAATCAACCCCTTCTTGCTTCCTGGCCCTGACATTCCCCTACACTGCTGCACTGAGTCTTTCCAAGACCAGGGGACTCTCCTTCCTTCTTCTTGGGCATCATTTGATATATGAATTTTTTTCTTCGTTATTCTAAGCTTCTGCGCTAATAGCCACTGATCAGAGAGTGCCTACCATGTGTGTACTTTTGTGATTGTGTTGTCTTTATTTTTATGTGTTTAATATATTTACTTTTTATAGTTTCACACACTCTTTGATCAAAATTGCCTCATTGTCTTCTTTTATCCCCTCCCAATAAATCCCTTCTCTTTAGTCCTCCAACTTTTATGTCGGTGGTTTTCTTGTTTGTTTGTTTGTGGTTTATTGATGACTCTCCTTATTTAATTATGGTGTCTTACATAAGCATAGGTGGGAGTTATTTATTTGGATGAAGGGCAATGCACTAGTGGCTACATGGTTAAGGAGTCTGTTCTTCCCTCCCTGTGCAAGTTTTGGTTGCCTGTTGCTCCTGTGGGAGGATGGGATCTTATGATCCCCTCTTCCATCCAGGGTAGAATGTTGATGGCTCAGTCTTATGAAGGTCTTGAGCAAGTAGCTGCTGCTGCTCTAAGTTATGGGCACATCAGCCATGTCTTATCCATAAGAAAGCATTTTGCATCACCATTTCCTATTCTATAGCCTATACTCCCCCATGATTTTCCCTGAGCTCTAGGGATGGTTGTACAGATGTCCCACATAGGACTGAGTACCCATGATTCCCTTGTTCTCAGCACATGAACCAGTTATATCCCAATGCAAGCCAAAGCATCTCTAAACAAGGGTGTGATCTATGGGTATACAGATAGAGAGTAGTTGCACAACATGTCCATTTAGCAAAACAACAGTAAATGATTCAACCCCTGCCCATCTGCCTGACTCCCCTGGGTCTACTACCTTCCTAGACATGGACTTAAGAACTTAGACCAGGTTAGCAGTACCAACTCGGAGTTCCTCCCGTGAAGTTGGGGGAGAATAATAATACAGATTTTAAAAGAAAAAAGGTGCCCAAAAGATAAGAAATGCTGAACTTTTCACTGTATAAAAGTGAAGGGACATGGGGTTGTATGGACCAGGGTTGTATGGATGTGGGTATGTGTTCAGGGTGCACACACACATATGTGTGTTTGTTCCCAAAGAAGGAAGAATTCGTATGCAGATTTTTGTAACCATCTGTTCTCTCTTTTAAGCAGTGGAAAGCCCACCTTAAACGTGAGTGAAGACTTAGAAACAATGGGCTAATGAGGTGACCAAGCAGGTGATGAGGTGGCCCATCAGGTGGTGAGGTGACTTAGCAAGTAGCTGTGCTTATGACCAAGTATAAAGACTTGAATTTAATCCCCAAGCCCCACAAGGTAGATGAGAACCAACTTCAACTGCACACACACACACACACACACACACACACTCAATCAATCAATCAATTAATAATTTTCTAAAAACTTAAAAGTAGTGTGGAAAAGTGTTTTAGACTATGATCATTAGGCTAGTGGGATGGGTTGTCACCTAGGATGTTAGTGCTTCATGGTGGGAGTCCTTCCCTGGTGACTTTAGAATTCTGTTTCCTGAAGAGAAGAAAGGGGGAGGAGTCAGCAAAAGGTACACACCACCAAACCTGATGGTATGACTTTGGTCCCCAGAACCATGTGGCAGAAGAAGAAAGCTGACTCCTACAAGTGTTCCTCTGACATGTACACATGTTTTAAAAGTATTGGATATACTCCCCAAAATGAATAATTATAAAAGAAGAAAAGCACCCAGACAGCTTCCCAAAGTTGCTCATCTCCAAGTCTTCCCTGAGAGTCCTTCAATTCATGGGCATGATGACAGAGACAGCAGGTTCCAGGCTGAGGCCAGCTCTGCACTGGCCACCACGGGGAGGGGGGTGTTCTCACATACCCTGTAAGAGTTGAGAGGCTCACATCCAGCCTCAAGTTTACAGCCTCACAGTAAATATAATGATGACCACAAACCCCTTCCAAGCTAGTGACAAAGTAAGTGGAGGCTGTGGAGGGACCTGTGGGGTGTTTCCTACTACACCTGCAGGTCCCCATTAAGTGCCACATAAGATGCAAATGGGTAAGCATGCTGTCTGCACCCTAGATGGCTATAAGGAAGAAGTACCTTCTTCCACCCATGTCCTTAGTAATGTCCCATCCAACCATAGACCAGTGTCTACCCATGCAAAGGGTCAGTGGCCCCATAGTGCCATTTATTCCTTGAGTCAAATGTCTTCAAAGAACTATTGACATACCCACCACAGTCTTCATGCCTGGAAGGGCTGGAGTTTTATGAGTTCTTGCTCCCATGGCAATGCTGGCACACCAACCAAGCCAAGCCAGTGTGCAGAGCTCCCGAGGAAGCACTGCCAACAGCTTGACTTTCACACTTGTAGGAGTCAGCTCTCTTCTTCTACCACGTGGTTCTGGGGACCAAAGTCACACCATCAGGTTTGGTGGTGTGTACCTGTTGCTGACTCCTCCCGTTTCTTCAGGAAACAAAATTCTAAAGCCACCAGGGGAGGACTCCCACCTGGTGCTGGTGACCCAACTTGTTCTTTCAATGCATTTGCTATCTCTCCTCAATGTGAAGGTCACTTTGGAAAGAGGATCTGGGTGGTTCTGGCTGCTATTTCACCATCTGCTGGGTTGACTTAATGTCAGACCCATGTAATTATGCTGGAGGTCTCAGAAATTACAGAAAATGGCAGAAGCCACATCAAGATATTCCCAGGGACTACAACCTTAGAGTCAAGTATCTAGAAGAGGGGTAAGATTTAAAGGGAGAAGCCTGGCTTTGTCAATACTAAGGACTGTTCTAAAAGAGGTTGTATGTGCTGACTCCATCACTCTTACCACACACCTGCCCTGAACTAACTGTCAACACATACCCTCTTATAGGAGCCTTAGACTTACCTCCAGTGTCCCAGTGTCAGAAAGAGTAAGCAGTTGCCTTCCATTTCCCAGCCCCTGAACACAAATGGGCCTCAGTTTCCATAATCCAAGCACACTTGGCCTCAATATCCACAGCTTCTACATCCTCAGATTTAACCAGCTTGGACTGAAAATGCTTAAAAGGCATATTGTTCCTATAAACAAAATGTAAACATTTTATCTCTATCTTCTGACTAAATGCTATGGTACAACACAGGGCTTAGTGTGTGTTTTAAGTCTTCTAAAGTTCATTTAAAATATATGGATGAATTTATGCTTTTTAATTTTTATTTCTGTGTATGTATTCATGGATTCACATCTATGTCTGAACAAGCAAACACAAGCATGCACAAATGTATGGAGGCCAGACGGACTTCCACCTCAGGTATAATTCTTCATGCGCCATCCACCTTAGTTTTTTTTTTAAGATTTTTATTTTAATCATTTGAAATTATGTGAACATAGTTTGTGTGAGTGTGTGTGTGTGTGTGTGTGCCAAAGCTAGTGATCAATTAAAATGACCATTTTCTTTTTTTATCAGTCCATTTTCAAAATATGTCTTTCTTTGCCTGAACATGATTCAGAAAAAATATCAAGTTTTATGTGTTGAAATATCATACTGAGGCCCATTAAGTATATAGCTAATATATATTACTGAAAATAAGGTATTTAACATATTTATGCCTGTTGTGTAGCAATTTCTTCTAAGACTAAAAAATTTTATCCAATAAGGAAACTCCTAAAGACAGAAGGTCAACAACTCGGAAGGCTTCCGGAAGTCCCTGAAGCTGACCAGATTCACTAGGACCCTCCTTCATTATGCAATAATAAAGACATCTGAGAGTTACTCTCAGAAATTGAGTCACTTGGAGAAGATACTTTCCAAGCCATTGAGCTGCCTGCAGGCTGTGCAGTGTGCTCCAAGCTGGGCTGTCCCTCAACCCAGCGTGCACTTCAGTAACACAATTGTCTTTGAGTATTTCTGCTCCTATTGGTAATCCTTCACCCATGCTCCTGCAAGTAACTTCAATACAACTAATCAGTTCACCAAATTGGACTTCAGTAGTATCTGTAATTTTCTCTGTTATAGGTTTACTTCCTCGTGTGTGTGTGTATGTGTGTGTGTGTGTGTGTGTGTGTGTATGTGTGTGTGTGTGTATGTGTGCGTGTGGGGGGGTGTGTGTATGTGTGTCTGTTGCACCTTTCCAGAAAAAAGTCTGTCAAACAACAATGTCCTGTGTATTTTATAAATTTTAATAAAACACACACACCTGGAGTATTCTGAGCACATGTGAGCACATAGACAGGAAAAGTTGCAAAATTCCTTTTAGAAGAGATTTCTTTCTTTGCTAACCACTCATGAAAAGGGGAAAAGTCTTTGATCAATCCTTTTTGAGGATGAGTGGGAAGGATGGGCACCCTGACCTTCGCTCTTTAATTCAAGACACCGGTGGCACGTACCTGACCTTGTATGCCATATCTCTAGGCCATCTTCTGTGCATCCCAGGCTGTCAGCCATCTCCACAGCCCCAGTCCAGCAAGTCAGTCACAGCTGGAGGGCTCACTGTGGCTTGAACTGAGTATGCGTTCAATGGGCTTCCACTTCTGAACTGAGCCTTTTGCTCCTAGATCAAGGCCTGCTGCTGAAGACTCCATTTTGCTCATCAGTGTTTTCAGGAAAAGATTTTCTAGATGCATGGCATGGTCTGCTTAGTTATATAATGACCGATGTGCAATATACCAAGGAACCAGCCAGGCCTTCTTTCCTTCCTTACTTACTTACTTACTTTCTTCCTTCCTTCCTTCCTTTCTTCCTTCCTTCCTTTCTTCTTTCTTTCTCTCTTTCTTTCTTTCTTTTCATGTTATAATGTGATTAGGAAGTTCTTTTATTTAATTGAATATTTTCTTTACTTGCATTTCAAACATTGTCCCCTTTCCCTGTTTCCCCTCTGAAAATCCCCTATCCCATCCCCCCTCCCCCTACTCACCAACCCATCCACTCCCGCTTCCCTGTCCTGGCATTCCCCTATACTGGGGCATCTAGCCTTCTCAGGACCAAGAGGCTCTCCTCCCTTTGATGTCCAACAGGGCCATACTCTGCTACATATGCAGCTGGAGCCATGGGTCCCTCCATGTGTACTCTTTGGTTGGTGGTTTAGTCCCTGGGAGGTCTGGAGGGGTACTGGTTGGTTCATATTCTTGCTCCTCCTATGGGACTGCAAGCTCCTTCAGCTCCTTGGGTCCTTTCTCTAGCTCCTCCATTGGGAACCTTGTGCTCAGTCCAATGATTGGCTGAGAGCACCCACCTCTGTATTTGTCAGGTACTGGCAGAGCCTCTCAGGAGACAACTATATCAGGCTCCTGTCAGCAAGTGCTTGTTGGCATCCACAATTTATGTCTGGGTTTGGTAACTGTGTATGGGATGGATCCCCAGGTGGGGCAGTCTCTGGATGGCCTTTCCTTCGGTCTCTGTTCCACACTTCATCTCTGTATCTCCTCCCATGGGTATTTTGTTCCCCCTTCTAAGAAAGACCAAAGTATCCTTCTTGAGTTTCGTTTGGTCCATGAATTGTATCTTGGGTATTTCGAAGCTTATGAGCTAATATCCACTTATCAGTGAGTGCATACCATTTGTGTTCTTTTGTGATTGGGTTACCTCCCTCAGGATGATATTTTCTAGTTCCATCCATCTGCCTAAGAATTCATAAATTTATTGTTTTTAATAGCTGAGCATTACTCCATTATATAAAAGTACCGCATTTTCTGTATCCATTCCTCTGTTGAGGGACATCTGGGTTCTTTCCAGCTTCTGGCTATTATAAGTAAGGCTGATATAAACACTCTTTCTATTTCATTTGGAAATATCACCCAAACTCTCTTCTACCATACACCCTTCAGTGTGGCTAGTTAAGTCATAGAACCAAGAACTATTAAAGAGGCCATAAGCCTCTAATAAGTGTGCTCTTCATAGGACCCAAAGATAAGGGTTCAAAACCTGCACCCACAGGAAAAACTGGCCATTTGACCTTTGATTCCTAGATGCATTCCATCCAAAGGTCAGATGGTAAGATTTGAGGAAGGTCCAGCAGTCCCAAGCCCCAGGCCCTGACCCTGTACCCAGTGCTCAAAGGAAATTGATCACAAATTCATAAGGTTACAGAAATTAGGTTTGCCCTACTTAAATACCTGTACAGAACCAGACTTTCTGTGTGTGAGTTCTGAGTAGAGGCCATGCCCTCTACATAGCCCCAGAATATGGCTCTTGAGAATAACAAGCTAGTCTGAAATAGGGTCACCATGGGACCTCTTAAGCCAGAGACCCAAACAAGCACTACCAAAGGGCTAGGAAACTGTGACTCCCATTTGGAAGAGTTCATTGTCGTCAGAATGGAACTGGCCATCTTCCTGTAAAGCTGCCAGCGAGAGGTCACAGTTAGATAAAGGGTATGCTAGGAGTGTCTCTGCACTGGAGGCACAGGGTCCCTCCTATTGGTCCTATCACTGTCTGCTCTGGAACAGAATACGGCATGAAAAACCATTTGCTAAGGACTGACCAAGTATTAAATCCATGAAAGCAAGTCATGTGGCACATGCCTACCCTGAGGCACTGATACAAACCCAATGTGATGGGAGTGACCAAGATCCCATGATGCAACTTCCAGAAGGAACCCGCTAGAAGTGGAGCAATAAGGGCCTCCAAAGACCTCTAGCCACAGAGCTGCTGGGCACCAAAGGCATGCTCTGAGTGCCTGTGGTCCACAGCCAGTTCATCAGCTCCATCTTTCACTCCACCTCCTCTGACACACTATGAAGCAGGCAGGCCCAACCAAAGGACCAACTGAAGCCACAAGATTCTCTCATAGTATGACTATGAGACTTAAGTGAGCCTCAACCACATGCATTTCTGTTGTGTGGCAGTGGGCACAAGCCGTTTGCCACCCCACTCTAACTTAAGCCTGTGACAGAGAAACAAGCAACACTGAGTATGTGTTGAAGGGGTTCAAAGTGGTGGTGGGGAGGTGGAAAATAGTACCCATCCTAGCTGTCCCTTTCTGCATGGAAGTTCACACGAGACTTCAGTGTGCTTGCCATTCTCATGGAGGCGATTCCTCTTCTGTAGGAAGCCTCCTTTGCCTGTTTCCCTGATTGTCATTGATTGTAATGATACAATGTATTGATGCATTGATACAATGTCATCATCATCATTCTTACCATCCCATTCGGTTCTTTCTTCCTTCTCCTCCTCCTCCTTTCTCTCTCCTCTCTCTTCTCTCTTCTCTCTCTCTCGCTCTCTATCTCTCTCTCTATCTCTCTCTCACTCTCATAGATACATACACATGAGCTCTCCCCTCCCCTCCCCTCCCCTCCCCTGTCTTCCCCTTTCTCTTCCTTTCTCATTCCTGCCCTTATCTCCAATACATCCCCCTCTCTCTCCAGCATACCACAGGCTGCTCAGCTCCTCTCTGATCTAAAGACTGCAAGTAAATGCCTTTCCTTCTTGTAATTCACTGACCAAAATGCCTCCAATGTATTCTATTTGGAACTTTGGTCTAAGAGAATCTTCACACACACACACACACACACACACACACACACACACACACACACACACACACACCAGTGGTCAAAATAGCTCTATTGAAAGAGCATTAGACTTGAGAGTCATCCTGCTACTGAACATGAGTTAAAACCCCACAGCCCAGCTCTAGGAGAGCCTTACTCCTCCCAAATTTTTCCCACCTAGCACTTTCTGAGCATTGGGACTCCCAGGGACCTGCTAAACTCTGCCCCCTGAAGTTTCTATCCAGTCCCAACAGGGGCAGCAGCAGCAAGAGGGAGAACTGGACCTCTGCCTAAGGTGTGGGGAGTCACAAGTTAAAGGAACAGACAGACAGACAGACAGACAGACAGACAGATAGATAGATAGATAGATAGATAGATAGATAGATAGATAGATAGATAGATAGATGATAGATAGATAAACAACTAGGAACAGGCCCAGGAGTTCGCTAAGTAGTAGCCAGCCAGAGGCACAGCACCTCCCAGTCCCATTCGGTTCTCAGGGTCACTTGGAAGTGTTGAGACCCCCTGAATAAGCCTTGTCTGGTGCCCCATTCTGAGCACAGAATTGGTTTCAAGAAAGTTCATTGAGTAAATTCATGGTCAGCTAAACTGAATGAATTGACAAATGTCACAGCTTTGAGTGGTGTCGGGTTTTGTGTCTTCTTAGCTAGAACTGGATGCAGTAAGTCTGAGGCTATGCTGCAGTAGCAGAGCCGGGGCGTGGCTCTTCCTTTGCAGGTGAAGCACCTTTGATAAAAGCACTCCGTTCTATTGTTGCAGTGACTACTGCTGTTTGCTGTGGACTATTCCTGTGCTTGGAGTTTACACAGATGGGTTCTGGCTCCATTCATAATTCCTTTGATTTAGGAAAGGTCACCATGACAGAAGGGAACTCAGCAACTGCCAAGCACCAGGACCCAAAGCAGCTTTGGTCTTGGCACAGGTGGATGTGATCTTATTCACTGGTGATCTTGTGCAGATCTGTCCTGTGGATGTCCTGGGCAAGGGACGGATCCGGGGCTCACCCTCCCGATAGGGACATTGAGATTCCTGGGCAGCAGACCAGCTCAGCCATATGTCACCCCAGAAAGTAACTGCTTTTCCCATACATGATCATAGCTTACGCTGCAAAGCCTGTTTCGCCTGGATCCTTTCACGGAACCTATGCAAAGCATGCTGTGTGCTCTCACTCAGCGCCTCACCCCAGGGATGAGCGAGGCTGAGCTCCTGGGAAAGCAATTCCATTTTGCTCAGCGGGAGTGATCATGGGTCTGTAGGTTCGCTCAGTGTATTTGTTATGGGGGTGATGCCCTGGCTCAGAAACAGCGGCTGAGGGAAACAAAGATCCTATTGGGCAAATGCATCCCAATTCTCCTATCAATTCTCCCCGCACCCCCCCCCTTTACCTTTTAGAAAATGTTAATGTATTCCTGATGAATTCAGTGTGAAAAAAAATATGTTTATCAGCTTGGGTTTAAATTTTTTATTCATAATAAGAAAGAGAGTGGCACCGACAAGCCTTCAGCCCTCACATCATTGCCATGTTCTTTGAGGCTTTACTGAGATGGCCAGAGTGGAGAACAGAGTGAAGAATATGATGAGATGGCAGGCAAGCTCATCTGCACCAGGTTGAATGCCATGTATGGGGCTGAGGGAGGCAGGCTTTGGTGGCGGATAACCCCCCACAAGTTGTCATTCAGTAGCTACCTAAGTTGTGTCTTTAATTGGGGCCAAACGGATGAGAAGTTCCTTGCCGTCTGCAGGCGCTCAGCACTTGGAGCAAGCCTCTCCTTTCCCAAGTATACTCCCTGCTTGGAACTCTGCTAGCTGGGAAGAGTCGGTGCCCTTGCCCTGCAGCACAGAAGGGCGACTGAAGTTCACAACAGCTAATCACAGGTTGCACACGGAGGTAGAAAAGAGAGGATCAAAATCCCCAAGACACAGAATAGCCATGGTTCAAGCTGGCAGAAATATGAGTTGGGTTGATTTGATCTTTGTAAGATGTGTAGAATTGTCACATTATCCCATTCCTACAGACCATCCTATATGTTGGGCAAATTTTCCTGAAGAAAACAAAAAAGAAAATGAGGGTTAGGGAGGGAAGTGTCTTCTCATGAAGCCTTCTATCATTAAGACTTGTATTTCTGCCACACACCCCAATGCCACCCCAGTATATGATGTCCATATCCCCTAGCCTAGGCTGGCTACCATTGTGCTTCATACACACACAGCCCATCTCAGCAACCTCCTCCTCCCCCAGTCACAAAAGCCATCAGGTCTGTGGACTGCAGCCAGCACCAGGGTCTTTAGTTTGTTGTGAAAGGACTCCAGTGTCACATAGCTCAAACATTCTACTCAGCAGGAGTGATCATGGGTGAGACCACTTCCATTGTGAGAAGTGCACCTTAGATCTGAGTACAGCCATAATCTTAGGACTATTACAAGTGGTTGTATGCAGGAACATGATCTCCCTGAGTTCCCAAAGGGAGAAGAGGAGGAGGAGGAAGAGGAAGAAGAGGAGGGGGGATGCTTGAACAGCATAGAGATGGTTCAAGCACCAGGGAAAGGAAAAATGGGAGAAAACACTCATCTAAAAGTCATGCAGCCAGAGAGAGGAAGGCCTGGGCCAGCTCCCTCTTACCTCTGATCCTCTTCCCTCTCCAGTAAACAGAGCAGGCCAGTGGGAATCACAGGGCTCAGAACTCAGTCCTCGCCACTGGGAAGACTCCAAGGCCTCAGGGCATGTACAGCAAACAGCTCTGCCTGCTCTTCGGTCAGATGGGGCCAGCCAGCCCTCCAGTTGTTTGATTTCTAAACCTGACTCTACCTCCCTGAGGCCTCAAAGAGCTCAGGGCTTGTGAATCAACACAACATTTAATTAACTGCACATTAAAGTTTCCATCTTTCAACGAAGGGAATTAGGGACAGCGCACTTTCCAAAGCATTCGTTAATGAAAAGACAAATTCTAAAGTCTCCCGAGTGTGGAGTGGTCCTCAGTATACCAGGCCGCTACCTGCCTTGCTTTTGGGGGTTGGCCATTGACTTCAACTGAGCTGCAGTCTTCAGAGTCCCTTTCCAGGCAACTGCTTGCACCTTGAGGCTTCCTAAACAATACTTAAGAGCTTTTGAACAATACTCAAAATATTTCCAATTATATTGAACAGTGAAATCATTGTATTTCATATAAAAAGCAGAGAACTGTCCTTTTAAGGCATGTATGAACAACATAATTGAAGCAAATAGCTGTGATGCCTAAGGGATGGCATATGGGCTGCTTGAGGGACAAAGCAGTCGGCTTGACATGTGGAGGAGTAGAGACCACAAAGGACAGGACAAGAGAAGGACCAAGATACAGCCAGCCAAGCTTCCAGCCTCCCTTCAACAAGCTAATCCTTCAATCACCCCCACATGTCCTGCCAGGTGTAGACATCCAGCCTGAGTATCAACGCTCACCATGAGTAGAGAGAACGTGATTCATAACGCCATGGATGGTGGTGCTTCTGCCTCAGCCCATTCTGCTTCACTGCATTTCTTCCTCCACATTCTCTTCCTCCCCTTGCCCCCTCCCCCTACCCTTCCCCTTTCCCTTCCTCTTCCCCTCCTCCTTCTTTTTCTCCTCCCTCCCCCTCCCTATTCTCCCTCAGGGAAGTCAGAGAAGTACCCTATTCCTGCACACGGCCAACTGCAATAGTCCTGAGATTGCAGCTGTACTCGGCTCTAAGGTACTCATCTCACCATGGACATCTGAGGATATTTCTGTCTGAATGCATAGATTCAAATTTGAGGAATAGATAATCTCCAGTGCCTTAGTTAGGATTTTACTGCTGTGAACAGACACTGTGAGTAAGGCAAATCTTATAAAGAACAACATTGGGGCTGGCTTACAGGTTCAGAGGTTCAGTCCATTATCATCAAGGTGGGAGCATGGCAGTGTCCAGGCAGGCACGGTGCAGGAGAAGCTGAGAGTTATACAACTTCATCTGAAGGCTGCTAGTGGAAGGCTAACTTCAAGACAGCTAGGACTAGGGTATTAAAGTCCACTCCCACAATGACACACCTACTCCAAGGCCACACCTCCAAATAGTGCCACTCCCTGGGCTGAGCATATACAAACCATCACGCCAAGTTAGTGATACTTGACTTATTTATAAAAGCTTTCCACATAAACCTTTGTTTCTGGGTGCTTTAATACATTCAATTTGTATGTTGAGTAACCCTACTCCAAAAGTCCGAAGCCAGAAATGCTCCAAAACCCAAAATGTTATGAGTGCTGACATGCCATAGGTGAACAGATCTACTTCTGACTTCTTGTGAAGAGTGAAAACATGGGTTATCTAAAAATACTGCACAAAATGGGCCTTCAGCCTTTGTCTATAAGGTGTACATGAAATATAAGTATTTTTTTTTTATTTTTTATTTTTTTGGTTTCCAGACTTGGGTCCCAAGTCATCTTATATGAACATGCAAATATTCCGGAATTCATACAAATTTGCAACTCTTCTATTCCCTGAAATTTGGATAAGAGCTGTTCAACTTGTAATAAGAGAACTGAGCCAAAACATGCTTATACAGAGATAAAGCAAACAAGTTTCTCACTTGCCAGGGGGTAGAAGAGTCTAGGGAAGGAAAGGACACATTGCCTGGTGACTTCTCCAAGAGTGGGAACACTGACTGCTCAGTGTGCCCCGTGCTACCTGGAGCCTGCTCCTTCCCACCTCCTTCCAGCCTCCAGTACACACTGGGATAGCAACAGGACCCCAGAGGACCCAGGCTCTCCTCTGTAACTGCGGCATCTGCCTCGACACGTTAGGTAGTCTGGAGATTTTTCTCACCAGCATGGCATCATCGTGGTGGAAGCCACACCCGGGCTCTTCCACATTTTCCTGGAAATCATCAACTGTCACGAGAAGGCAGAGTAGAGAAAGTAAAGCTCCTGCTGTGAGCTGGCTTTGGTCACTGACCTGTGTATCCCATCCTGTGACAGGAGAATGGGGGCAGCCAAATTGATCAGCGACCTGGTCATCACTGCCAGGATGCTACAGTCTCCTGGCTTTCTGCTGGGATACGCCAAGGGGGTAACTTGGGTGAGGGCTGCAAAACAGAAAGTGCCTCTTCTGCAAGGATCTAAGAGGGGGCAGTTTTTGACTCCTCACCCAGACGGTTAGTGCTTCTATTGCTTATTAAGAACTGCTTCCCAAATGCCTAGGGTCCTGTGCTGTGACCCTCATAAATGGAGAGGAAACAGGTAAAGACAAGAATGTCATACATGTGCCACCTGATATACAATCAGCAAGCAGCGGCTGAGAGACCTTCCTCCCGTTCCTGCCGTTCTACATGGTTCTACAGTTCTCTCTCCCTTCCTCTCCCCTTCCCTGCTTTTTTGCTCTCTGCCCTTCATCAACAGGTCTATGAGTCATGGGTGATGCTGAACCTGGCAGACCTCACTTCCAAAATCTAAGCCTGGCATGGATCCATGAGGCAGAGGTTCCAGAACAACTGGGCAAAGAAGACAGAGAAGACAGAGAAGATGGTCCTGTCACTCAGCCTGGGGTTTTATTAGGAAGTTTCCCAGAGTTGGAAAGGCCAGAGTCAAATTTTGATTTGGTCCAGAGTAAACCACAGGAAGATTTAGGAGCACTGCAGCAGCCCCATCAGAAACATCTGCTTAGTACAAGGAGACAAGGATGGATCAATTCGCATTCTTCTGCATGCTGACCTCCAGTTGAACCAGCACCATTTGTTGAAAAGGCTATCTTTTTTCCATTGGATGTTTTCAGCCTCTTTGTCGAGGATCAAGTGGCCATAGGTGTGTGGGTTCATTTCTGGATCTTCAATCCTGTTCCATTGATCCTCCTGCCTGTCACTGTACCAATACCATGCAGTTTTTAACACTATTGCTCTGTAGTATTGCTTGAGGTCAGGGATACTGATTCCCCCAGATTTCCTTTTGTTGCTGAGAATAGTTTTAGCTATCCTGGGTTTTTTGTTGTTCCAGATGAATCTGATAATTGCTCTTTCTAACTCTGTGAAGAATTGAGTTGGGATTTTGATGGGTATTGCATTGAATCTGTATAGTGCTTTAGGCAAAATGGCCATTTTAACTATATTGATTCTACCGATCCATGAGCATGGGAGGTTTTCCCATTTTTTGAGGTCTTCTTCCATTTCCTTCTTCAGAGTCTTGAAGTTCTTGTCATACAGATCTTTCGCATGTTTGGTAAGAGTCACCCCAAGATACTTTATACTGTTTGTGGCTATTGTGAAGGGGGTCATTTCCCTAATTTCTTTCTCAGCCTGCTTATCCTTTGAGTATAGGAAGGCCACTGATTTGCTTGAGTTGACTTTATAACCTGCCACTTTGCTGAAGTTGTTTATCAGCTGTAGGAGCTCTCTAGTGGAGTTCTTTGGGTCACTTAGGTAGACGATCATGTCGTCTGCAAATAATGATAGTTTGACTTCTTCCTTTCCAATTTGTATCCCTTTGACCTCCTTATGTTGTCGAATTGCCCGAGCTAGTACCTCAAGTACAATATTGAAAAGATAAGGAGAAAGGGGGCAGCCTTGTCTGGTCCCTGATTTCAGTGGGATTGCTTCAAGTTTCTCTCCATTTAGTTTGATGCTGGCTACCGGTTTGCTGTATATTGCTTTTACTATGTTTAGGTATGGGCCTTGAATTCCTGTTCTCTCCAAGACTTTAAGCATGAAGGGATGCTGAATTTTGTCAAATGCTTTTTCAGCATCCAATGAAATGACCATGTGGTTTTGTTCTTTGAGTTTGTTTATGTAGTGGATTGTATTGATGGATTTCCGTATATTGAACCAACCCTGCATTCCCGGGATAAAGCCTACTTGATCATGGTGGATGATCATAAATGGATCAAGGACCTCCACATAAAGCCAGACACTCTGAAGCTAATAGAAAAAAAACTGGGGAAGACCCTTGAGGACATCGGTACAGGGAGAAAGTTTCTGAACAGAACACCAATAGCGTATGCTCTAAGAGCAAGAATTGACAAATGGGACCTCATAAAATTACAAAGTTTCTGTAAGGCAAAGGACACCATCAAGAGGACAAATCGGCAACCAACAAATTGGGAAAAGATCTTCACCAATCCTACATCAGATAGAGGGCTAATATCCAATATATATAAAGAACTCAAGAAGTTAGACTCCAGAAAACCAAACAACCCTATTAAAAAATGGGGTACAGAGTTAAACAAAGAATTCTCACCTGAAGAACTTCGGATGGCGGAGAAGCATCTTAAAAAATGCTCAACTTCATTAGTCATTAGGGAAATGCAAATCAAAACAACCCTAAGATTTCATCTTACACCAGTCAGAATGGCTAAGATTAAAAATTCAGGAGACAGCAGGTGTTGGAGAGGATGTGGAGAAAGAGGAACACTCCTCCACTGCTGGTGGGGTTGCAAATTGGTACAACCACTCTGGAAATCAGTCTGGCGGTTCCTCCGAAAACTGGGCACCTTACTTCCAGAAGATCCTGCTATACCACTCCTGGGCATATACCCAGAAGACTCCCCACCATGTAATAAGGATACATGTTCTACTATGTTCATAGCAGCCCTATTTGTAATTGCCAGATGCTGGAAAGAACCCAGGTATCCCTCAACAGAAGAGTGGATGCAAAAAATGTGGTATATCTACACAATGGAGTACTATTCAGCCATTAGAAACAATGAATTCATGAAATTCTTAGGCAAATGGATGGAGCTAGAGAATATCATACTAAGTGAGGTAACCCAGACTCAAAAGGTGAATCATGGTATGCACTCACTAATAAGTGGATATTAACCTAGAAAACTGGAATACCCAAAACATAATCCACACATCAAATGAGGTACAAGAAGAAAGGAGGAGTGGCCCCTGGTTCTGGAAAGACTCAGTGAAACAGTATTCAGCAAAACCAGAACGGGGAAGTGGGAAGGGGTGGGTGGGAGGACAGGGGAAGAGAAGGGGGCTTGCGGGACTTTCGGGGAGTGGGGGGGCTAGAAGAGGGGAAATCATTTGAAATGTAAATAAATTATATCGAATAATAAAAAAAAAAAAGAAACATCTGCAATCCTTGTCGGCAGCTCCCATGTGGGCATGGACGTGAGTGGGAAGGATTGAGGGACCATATCAGAATCATGATAGGCCTGTCTTCCCACCTGAGAGCTAAGTCAGCGGGTCTGGTTGGGTCTCCAGAATTTAGGATATATAGTATATGTTTGTTTATCTGATTCATACAGAATTTCTTTGTAAGCATTAGTCAAACCAATAAAAACTGGTGAGTGGGACCCAGGAGCCTCCTGATGAAACCCCAAAGACTTAGTTAGCCAAATGCTTCTACTACGTACTTTTGATGCGTGATGCTTCTTTAGACTGGGCCAAGATTTAATCCGGGTTATGTGGGACACTTTCCATCATCAACAACAAAAGGTGGAATCTTCAATACTCTTGAAGAAAAAGCTTCAAAGGTTCTGTGTCTGTTTTTAAGGCAATCTCAGCTTATTGTGACATGGCAGGAAAGGTTTGCATGCATCCCGGCACCCACTGTTGTGACAGCTGCATTTAATGAGTGCAAAATGATCAGAAAAACATCCTTCGCCTTGAGTTGCCAGTTGGTGACAGGGGAGAGGTGACGCTGTAATCAGAGCACTGGAGTCCTGCACACATCTGGGGAGGTGGGATGCTTGAACGTCTGGCCTGTACCAGGTGGCTCTGGGCATGGCCTTGAAACCAAATAAGACCCTCAGACCCGCCTCCCCTGGAACCCTTCCTCAAACAGCAGGGCAAGGACTGGGCTGGCCCCCTCAGGCTGTTTTGTAAAAGGTTCATTCAAAATCAAGCTCTTCATAAAAATTCTACATAGCTTCCTTACTGTGAAAAGATCTTTCTAGCTAATCTAACATACTGATAATTAACAAACTTGGAAGAAACCGAAAGAAATAAAGGGGAAAGCATGCTAAATAATTCATGTGTAAATGCTTAAATTTGTAAATAAAAGACTTCCATTAAATATTGATAATCGTGATAGATTGAATTATTTTTCAGCAAACATTCATGGCTCATATCTTGACATACAAACATAGATCTCCATGGGAAGGGTTTGGTTTTGTACCAGTGCAGTTAACCTTGAGCCTGAGTCTTATTCTGCCAATGAAAGAGCAGATAACCAGGTGCCAATATGGAGCCTTGATCCTCACCCCACTACAAGCTTTTACTTGCACGTCAAAGAATCATAAACCAAGGACTGATAAAGCTACATGAGAAAAGAAACACAAGGACCTTAATACCCCCCCAAGCATGTAAAAAGCCAGTAACACAAACAGTAATACATATATACACACACACAGTAACACACATACACACACAGTAACACTCACTCATATAAATACAGTAACATACATACACACAATAACACACACACACACACACACAAGCCAGACAGCTCTAGGCAAACAGGTGAAACAGATCTGAGCTCAAACCTACAGTGGAAAGCAGAGTTGTCCACACTGCGCATGTGCACTGCAGAGCAGAGCATCATGGGAAGAAAGTTGACTCGCAGAGCCCAACCTCCATCCACCAGCCTCCAGCTGACCTGCCACCCAGGAAGCCAGAGCATAGAAGATGCTTAATTGAAATCCCTGAGATTTGGGGTTGTTTGTTATTCAGTATCATTGTGTTGTTTCATAAGCTTTTGATGGAGATCGCCAACAATGTGTGCTTGATTACGTGACAAAGGAAGGATTCCAGCTGTGCTGAATGCCTCCTGCAGTTCTGTGGACACAGATTGAGGCTGTTGACTGAATATGTGGCTCCTTGAAATTCATGTTAAAGCCCTAACTGCCAACAGGGCAGTTTCTGGTGGAGTGTTTAGGAAGTGATTAGGTCTTCCAACCATGTAAGACAAAGGAAGCCAGCTGTTGGCAAGCCAGGAGAAGAGCCCTCACCAGGAACTTTGATCAGAAGGTACCTTGATCTTGGACTGCTGGGCCTGCAAACTCTTGAGAAACAAACTGTCGGGTGAACTTTTGTTCTATGGCATATTTATAGTGCCCTGAATGTATGGAAAGAACACAGATGGGGCAGATGTGCCATTCAACCTATTGTATTTACAGAAAGCTGGGTAAATGACACCATTCCGAATTACATTTACTGCTTTTCTAGCTCTGTTCTGGAGCCATGGAATCACACGTAACTCAGGACAGGTATAACTGTAGTAAGACTTTCCAGCCAGCTCTGGGGCCCCCACTGTCTCCAATGACCTCACCTCTCACAGGTTGCTGAGACCAAATGTCTGACATAAACAACAGAAAGGAGGGAGAGAGGAATGGATGGATGGAAGGAGAGACAGAGGGGTGGTCACCTCACAGCCTCACAGCTGCAGAGAAGCACCCCAGTGAGGCTGGCACTGTGGAGTAACTTAGTTCATACTGCTATGAGTGCACTGGGAGCTGAGAAGGCAGCAGGGACCAAGGGTCAGAAGTTTTCAAAGGCCTCCTGCTATCAACAGACTCCTGAGAGCCAGACCCCACCTCCTAAGATCCCCTCACCCACCAGCTGGAGAACAGCATTCCAAACAAGAGTCTGAGTCTGTCAAACCGTAAGGCAGGTGAAAATCAACCCCCACTTGTGTACAGCCCTCCGCCCCGACCTGTGTGTGTGAAGCCTAACCCCCCCCACACACCTGTGTGCAGCACTTCCTCCCCCACTGTGTGCAGCCCCCCTACCTGTGTATAGCCTTTCTATATGGCTCGAGCCCCAGCTTCTACCTTTCTTCAGTCCCAGAAAGATAACAAAAGCCAAGAGAGTCTCAGAAGCACGATGACAATTAACTCTCGAGAGGGGAGTTCTCTGGGTGTCTAAAAGCTTACACTAAGTTGTATTTATTTAATTTATGCTCTACTGATGAATAATTAGGGCAGGAATTAATTTTGAAATGCAAATGTGCAATGGGTCTCCCTGTTTTGTCTTGGGTACCCTCTGTCCTCACTTCTACTTCTGTTAGAGTCTTAATGGATTTAGTTAAGCAAAGGGATGAAATTATTTTTTCTAATGCTTTATTTACTTGATTGAGTCAGACTTTTTGTCAAATATTGACAACAAATGTTTGTTTGAGATCATATGCCACGGAATTTAATAGAAATAAAAACCTGAAGTACAGAGCCATCATCAGCTTCATGTGATCTATCCAAATGATGGTTGGTTGCCAGGAAGGTAATTTTTACTCATGAGCCTGTCTATAAGAACTGTTCATTTGTTAATCAACATAGAAACTCCTTGTTATCTCTGAAAATGTTACAGAAATAGTCTCTGAGAAAGCTTTCCAACTCTAAAAACAAGCAAAACAGCCTTTCCTGCCTTCTGTCTCAAGTGCAGAGGATTGAGAACACAGTGCAGAGTCTGGTAAACACTCCCTTCATGGCTGGTTCACCAGTCAGTGACTGACACCTTGCACAGCAAGGTACGCTGTACAAGTCTATACACACTCTGCAGGAAAGTCAAGCAAGAAAATCCCCGTTATATTTTAGTCATGACACTCCTTGGCCTCATCCCCTGCGTGTGCTCAGTATTTCTCTGCTTTCACAGAAAGCAGGCTCCATGAAGACTTGCTCTTCACCAGCTGAGAAAGATGAATTGTTGGTGTCTGTTAATAGCAGGGAAGTGATATTTTAGAGAAGAAATGGAAGTCCAAAGGAGAGATGCCTTCTTCAGTATGGGTACGGTGAAAGTGGAGTGGGAAAGGAAGATCCCAAAGCAGTGCTCAGAACTGGACCCTGTGCCCTGTGGGAGACACAAACAAGGATGCTCAGGATAGCAAGTGTGAGTTCCAGGAGCTACACGCTACCCAGACAAGCTGAGAATGCCAAGGTACGTCCTGGAATATACATCATGAAGGGAGAGACAGCAGCTAGGGATAGGGCTGGTAACAAGACCCAAGCAGGAGATGTCTTTCACCCGAGGTGAAGAATTTTCACCTTCTGTGTTCACCTAAGGAAAAGGGTTGTTCACTTTGGACAAAGTACTGAAGCACCACTTCTTTTCAAAGCACAGTGTGTAACCTGGCTTAGCCAAAGCTTCACCCACAAATCCTAATGGAAGCCTTGGTCACTGTCTTAGTTAGCACTGTCAATGTGACACAATCTGGAGTCACTTGGAAAGGGTTTGAGCTGAACAGTTAGTTGCCGTTGTCACTTTGGCTGTGAGGAAACTGTCTTGATTTTGAGTTGATATAGGAGGGTCACACACACTGTGGGCTGGCACTGCTCCCTGGGGAAGTCGTTCAGGGCTGTATAAACATGCTAACTAAGCATGAACCAATAAGAATTCCAGCAAGCAACATTTATCCCGGGTCCTTCCTCCAGGTTTCTGACTTGAATTCCTGCCCTGACTTCCTCAGGTCGCTTTAGGTCAGTATTTTATCACAATAGCAGAATAAAACTAAGGTAGTACCAGCCACACAAGTCACTTGTATTGATGACTTTGTCCTGTTGTCTATGTATAAGGGAAATCAGCATTCAGATCTGGATTGCTTGAGTTTCCCCACATTTCTCCACTGGCTGATAATAGATACTGAGGAGAACCCAATGGTAAGAAGATGTAGAGTAAGACCAGTGGTGAGTGCCTATAACGCCAGGCAGCATCCCTCCCGCGGATGGAGAGGCCAGCCTGAACCCAGGGTGAAGTAAGGAAAGAAAGAAAGTGGGGGAAGAGGAAAAGAGGGGGAAGGGCTTAGCAAAGGAAAATAACTTTCTCATAAATACAGCCCCAAAGCCAATCCCCTGCACCAAGAGAAAAAGGGTAGGGATAGAGAGTTGGCTCCTTGGGAAAAGCTCTCATTGCACAAGGATGAGGGCCTGAGTTTGGATCCCCAGAACGCACACAAAAGCCACGAGGGAAGTCCCTGGAGAAGCCAGCTAACCGGGCTTGAATGTGGTGTTCCTGCTTCTTCAGGGTGAGATCCTGCTTCCATGTAAAAGAGACATCAGCTGATGAAGCCACCAAGCATCAACCTCAAGTCTACACACACACACACACACACACACACACACACACATACACACACACACATACACACATACACACACACACATACACATACACACACACACATACACACACACATACACACACACACATACACACACACACATACACACACACATACACACACACATACACATACACACACACATACACACATATACACACACATACACACACATACACACACACATACACACACATACACACACACATACACACACACATACACATATACACACACACACATACACACACACACATACACACATACACACGCACATACACACACACACATATACACACACATATACACACACATACACATACACACACATACACACACATATACACACACATACACACACACATACACACACACATACACACACATATACACACATACACACACACACATATACATACACATACACACACATATACACACACATACACATACACACACATATACACACATACACATACACACAAGAACTAATAAAAGACAGCAATGGAGGCTGGGTTTTGCAGGGGCCTTGTTGGGGTGGAAATATTGTTCTCTTTTGTTTCATGGACTTTCTATTTTATTAGAGGGGGGAAACTACACAATTAGCTGGAGCACATGTGCAGAATCCAGTCCCTGCCTTCTGCTGCTTGCAGGTCATCAGTACGTGGTAACAGGCTGCTTCTATCTAATTGTAGATTCCTCTCATGTGGAGACAGACCTAGCCATGATGACAAGGAGTTTTGTACAAGCAGAGGGAGGGAGGGAGGGAGAAGGAGGAGAAGAAGAGGGGGGAAGGAGAAGGGGAGAGGGAAAGGGGGAGAGGGAGAGAGAGAGAGAACACACTGGAGTGACTGCCCATTGTCTAGTCAACTCAGTTTATGAAGGCTAATTCTCTCTCCTGGCAGAGATTGCTACCAGTCCAGAAGCTTGCCTTTCCAACCAAACTATCACCATAACACAGAAAGGCACCCTGGCACGTGTAGCCTAGAGACCCAGCTTCCAGTGTAGGCATAGGGTAAGAAGGCTATACCCAGTACGAGAGAGAGCAAACATCACCCGAGCCACCTCTGGCCGCTTCACCCGCTTCTGGGCTGGGTTTGCTGCCCGGTGCTTGGGGGAGCTTTACTATGCTGGAGTTCATCACCAGCTCTGAGTTCAGATGCTCAAAGAATGTGTAAGGTTAGATTGTTGCTGAGGAACATGTAACTCATGGCCAGCATCATCTCTGAGAAGAAGCCAGCCAGCTACGGGGTATGAGGCAAGAACAGGATGTCCATTCCTAGGGCCTTCATATAGGCTGGAGCTCTCCCAGCCAATTTTCTTTCTAACCACCACAATTTTCAATGGGGATGACATTTTTCACATTTTGAGTTCTCCGTTGTTTAGATAACAGAAGAAATTCACATGGTGTGACTTTGATCATGTTATCCTCAGCTTGGTTATCTACAGAAGCTGGTTTCAAAATCCCCAGAGGTGCCAAACCCTGAGGATCCCTCACGTAAAATGACAAGAATTACACTGAACCACACATGTCCTCTAATACATCTTACTGCTGCTCCACAAATAGCTGATACTCTTAGGGAACACAACCACAGTTTAGAGCCATCACACAGTGCAGGGTGTGGCAGGTCCTCTCCCAGCGTGGAATCAGGGGACAGAAAGCCAGTAGGAGGGAGAAGCCTTATTTCATGAGGCTTGCTACACTATGCATACTCCATTGCATAACTACTCTGAGATAAACAGCTGTTCTTCCATTTTGAATCACATGCTACAATTTTCTTGATCCTGGTTGTCTAAAGTCAACCTTTTCCCTGGATGAATCGCAGTGGCCATACTGCAGCATACACAGTTAACACTCAAGACCCTGGGCCTGGGTGAAATGGAACAAAACCCTTGTGTGGAGTTAACTGCTATAACGTACTTTGAGAGGGGAACAGCCGACTAAAAATGCTTCCAGGAGCTGCTCCCCAGGAATTCTGGTTTGTTTTTTAACTGTAGCACTCCTGCAGCTGGGCTGTGGAAGTAGAGGTCCAGCAGAGGTCCTGCAGCTATGGCTGGAGACTGAGAAACTAGTTCAATCACACACATGTCCTTGGCATATTCACACTGGGCCTGTTAGTCCGCTCTGCAGTCTCAGGAAGGATGGATGCGTGGGGTCATCTAGTCTTTAAGAAGTTTGCAGCTCTCACAGGTACACACACCATGCCGCCTGCCACCTGCCAACCAGGGCTCCTCTGTCAGCAGTCAAGTTGGTGTCTTTACAGACCATTGCCTGTGTACTCTAACAGTAATGAAGAAAACATGCTTTTGATTTTAGAGGGAAAAGTGGAGAAAATCCAATTTTCAGTTTACTTAACTGGAACATTTTCAAATGGAAAGATCTGAAGTTTCTTCGACTATTCTTCCTGTGTCCTCCACCCGCTGCCCCAGTGTAAGCTTCCCATGAGTGTCGCCGCACAGGCTGTCGTTCTCTTTGCTGTCCTGACAGCCACACCTGGCAGACTTTGTTCTAATCCCATGCCCACATCGCCCCTTCATCTCACCTGAGGAATCAGAACACGGGGATCACGAATATGAGAAAGAAGGTCGCGCTGCATCTTTACTGGGCTTCTTTAAGTCACAACCCAGTTTTTCTGTATTTGTTTCCATGTGGAGCTCACCATTTCTATTGTAAACTTAATCCAATTTCTACGACAAATGGCCATCACTTCTAAACCTGAGGCTTAACTTTCTGTTTTTTTTTTAATTCGCCATATTTTTTATTTACATTTCAAATGAATTCCCCTTTCCTGGCCCCCTACTCCCCAAAAGTCCCATAAGCCCTCTTCCCTCCCCCTGTTCCCCCATCCACCCCTTCCCACTTCCCTGTTCTGGTATTGCCCTACACTGCTGCACTGAGCCTTTCCAGAACCACGGGCCACTCCTTTGTTGTTCTTGGACATCATTTGATATGTGGATTATGTCTTGGGTATTCCAAGTTTCTAGGCTGATTAATATCTGCTTATCAGTGAGTGCATACCATGACTGATCTTTTGAGACTGGGTTACCTCACTTAGGATGATATTCTCCAGCTCCATCCATTTGTCTAAGAATTTCATGAATTCATTGTTTCTAATGGCTGAATAGTACTCCATTGTGTATATATACCACATTTTTTACATCCATTCCTCCATTGAGGGACATCTGGGTTCTTTCCAGCTCCTGGCTATTATAAATAGGGCTGCTATGAACATAGTGGAGCATGTGTCCTTATTGCATGGTGGGGAATCCTCTGGGTATATGCCCAGGAGTGGTATAGCAGGGTCCTCTGGAAGTGTCATGCCCAGTTTTCTGAGGAACCGCCAGACTGATTCCCAGAGTGGTTGTACCAACTTGCAACCAACCCCACCAGCAGTGGAGGAGTGTTCCTCTTTCTCCACATCCTCACCAACACCTGCTGTCTACTGAGTTTTTAACCTTAGCCATTCTGACTGGTATGAGGTGACATCTCAGGGTCCTTTTGATTTGCATTTCCCTAATCACTAATGATTACATTTTTTAAGATGCTTCTCAGCCATCCAAAGTTCTGCAGGTGAAAATTCTTTGTTTAGCTCTGTACCCCATTTTTTAATAGTGTTATTTTGTTTTCTGGGGTCTAACTTCTTGAGTTCTTTGTATATATTGGATATTAGCCCTCTGTCAGATGTAGGGTTGGTGAAGATCTTTTCCCACTTTCTTGGTTGCCGATTTGTCCTTTTGATGGTGTCCTTTGCCTTACAGAAACTTTGTAATTTTATGAGGTCCATTTGTCAATTCTTGATCTTAGAGCATCTGGTGTGTGTCTGGTTTTATGTGGAGGTCCTTGATCCACTTGGACTTGAGCTTAGTACAAGGAGATAAGGATGGATCAATTCACATTCTTCTGCATGCTGACCTCCAATTGAACTAGCACCATTTGTTGAAAAGGCTATCTTATATCCACTGGATGTTTTCAGCTCCTTTGTCAAAGATCAAGTGGCCATACGTGTGTGGGTTCATTTCTGGGTCTTCAATCCTATTCCATTGATCCTCCTGCCTGTCACTGTACCAATACCATGCAGTTTTTAACACTATTGCTCTGTAGTATTGCTTGAGGTCCGGGATACTAATTCCCCCAGAATTTCTTTGGCTGTTGAGAATAGTTTTAGCTATCCTGGGTTTTTTGTTATTCCAGATGAATTTGAGAATTGCTCTTTCTAACTCTATGAAGAACTGAGTTGGGATTTTGATGGGGATTGCATTGGATCTGTATATTGCTTTTGGCAAGATGGCCATTTTAACTATATTAATCCTGCCAAAGAGCGTGTCAGATTTTTCCATCTTCTGAGGTCTTCTTCCATTTCCTTCTTCAGAGACTTGAAGTTCTTGTCTTACAGATCTTTCACTTGTTTGGTCAGAGTCACACCAAGGTACTTTATATTGTTTGTGGCTATTGTGAAGGGTATCATTTCCCTAACTTCTTTCTCAGCCTGCTTATCCTTTGAGTATAGAAAGGCTACTGATTTGCTTGAATTGATTTTATAACCGCCACTTTGCTGAAGTTGTTTATCAGCTGTAGGAGTTCTCTGGTGGAGGTTTTCGGGTCACTTAAGTATACTATCATATCATCTGCAAATAGTGATAATTTGACTTCTTCCTTTCCAATTTGTATCCCTTTGACCTCCTTATGTTGTCTAATTGCTCTAGCTAGTACGTCAAGTACAATATTGAAAAGATATGGAGAGAGGGGGCAGCCCTGTCTAGTTCCTGATTTTAGTGGAATTGCTTCAAGTTTCTCTCTATTTAGTTTGATGTTGGCTACTAGTTTGCTATATATTGCTTTTACTATGTTTAGGTATGGGCCTTGAGTTCCTGTTCTTTCCATGACTTTTAGCATGAAAGGATGCTGAATTTTGTCAAATGCTTTAAACCTGAAGCTTAACTTTCAAAATCAGGTTCTACATGTCTTAAAACCTCTCTGGGTCATTCTGTTCCATCTGCTGTCAGGTTTTGTTGGGCTTCTTCGTGTGTACCAATAACCAAGCTCAAAGAGCCTCACCCTTTTCTGTTGGTTTTCTCTTGGTTTCAAATTATTTTGAAGCTTTCACATAGCCTAGACTAGCCTTGCAGGCATGACCCACCTTTCTCAGCTTGATGAGTGTTTGGATGACAAGTGTGTGTCACTATTTGCAGAAAGACCCACACCTTAAATTTCGTAGACTCTTAAAATCTCCAAGTGCAAAGGTAGTGTTTCAATGTCTGGGGTGTGGAATCAGTGACTGTGTTATAATATCATTCCCTGTGCCATCTGCCCAAACTGTTCCATGGAGGAGAAAACAACTTCATAGTGAGTTTATTGAAGAGGAACAGGAGAGGTTACTCTGGAATTTGAAAGGAGATGAAAAGAAACAAATAACAAAAAGCAAGATAAAGGGAGAAGGTTTTGTAAAAGAAAGTCTGGATGGTTGTAAAGGAAAGGAACAGAACTGCATCTTCTTGAGGATAATGATGGTGGATGTGAAAACTATACTACAATTTACAACATACTGATTAAAGAAGACAATCCAGTTTTATGAGATGTTGAAGTTGTTGTCAAGGATGAATTCCAAGGATCTCTATCAGGATCCAGAAACTATAAAAACAAAGGTCAGAGCATTAACAGAGTAATTGGAAAGAAGAATACCTGATTCCTTGTTGTTGTTGTTTTAATGTCATAAAGCAACTGACAAAATAAAGATAGATGCAAACTATGCCCAAATCACAAAGAACACACAAGGCACACAGTCAACATGATGCTCAAGGAGAAATACTGAAATATCATCTCTAAGATACAGAAGATGGCTCTTGCTATCTTTATGCAATACCATGCTACACCTCCAAGCAGAGCAATTAAGCAAAAAACTTCCATCGAAGGTGTTCAAGTTAAAGCAATGAATGAAATGTGTTGGTGTTTGTAGGAGGCAGCTTCTTACCAATGAAAGCAACCTAAAACTCTACCACATTTCTATAGAGTATAGCAATAAGCAGGCCCAAAACTGAAATTAAGAAATTAGTTCCATTTGCAATAATATCAAAAGTTAAGATATTTGGGAATAACCAAAGCACAGAAATTTCTGTAAAGTGATCTGCAAAAGCTGCTGATGAAGGACACCAAGCAAAAATAATTGGAAAGATATTTTGTGTCCATGGATTGGAAGAATTAATACATCAGTATCATCCAGAGAAATCTACAGATTCAATGTAATGCCTGTAAAAATCCAACTGGCAGTTTTTTAAAGAAATAGAGAAAAATTCACCCTAACATTCATACAGAATCACAAGGAACACCCAAGTAAACAAAATTCTTTTAGGGAAGTAAAAACAAAATTTGGCTCATGTTTTCTGATATCAAAACATACTACCAAACTGCAAAAACTTAAAGCAATGTGCTTGTGTGAAGTCACAAACCATTGAAATAGGTTTCATTTCATGGAAACAGGATTTCATCATTGCTACAGTTAATTACCTTCCCCAAAGAGAAGCTCATTAGATGGGAAAAGAACTTTCTGTCCATTGGATGATGGTAAGAAAACTGAATTTACTTTATCCCTTGTAGAAAAAAATAACTAAAATGAATAAACAGACACGCGTACACACCTCTGCACATACACACCTGCATACACCTGCTGGCACACATACCTACACACATACAAATATAATTTCACACAAACACACACACACACCCACCTGAGGTCAGAGGCACACACCTCTACACATACACACCTGCATACACCTGCTGGCACATACACCTACACACACAAAAACATAACTGCACACATACTCACCTTCACACATACATGTAGAAAAGATGCTAAAGATGGCTTAATCATCATATGATTATAAATGTAGATCAAAACAGCAAGAAGACATCACTTCACATCTACTAGAATGGTGATTACCAAAACTAGAAACATGAAAGTGTGGCAGAAGCCAGCTCTGTTGACAGGAGCCATTGTAAAATGTTGTTGAGATTGTAAAACAGAGACTCTGCCATGGAAAACCATATATCAGTTCTTCATAGAAGCATAATTTCCATGTGACAAGGATTCCACTTCTGGGTATATGTTGAGACTTCAAACTTCAGAGCAGTGTTCATTAGACAGCTGTGCATAACCACCAAGAGGAAAAATCATCCTAAATATCCATCAAAAGATATGTATGCACAGACAAGGTGCTCTGTTCATACAATGAAACATTGTGCAGTACTTAGAAATGAGCGAATTCCTCAAGTCAGTGTACTAAGTGGAATAAGCAGTCACCAAAAGACACTACTGTGCGATTCCAGTTATTTGAGAAAGGTAGATTAGTCAACCCCTTAGGAACACAAAATACAATGGCATGGCGGCTACCAGAGGCTTGCAAGGTGGGGAAGAAGAGTGTCAAATATTTGAGTTGAAAAGTTCTGGAGGACTTTCACAGACTGTGGTAAGTGCAGTTGACATTGTTGGATTATGTATGCTTCAGAACAGTTTAGTTTGTGTGCTGTGTGTGCATGTGTGTGTTTTAACCACAACAAAATGCTAATCATCAAGTTCTTTTTTATATTTTATTCTGTGAATGTGTGTGTGTGTGTGTGTGTGTGTGTGTGTGTGTGTGTGTGTGTGTGTGTGTTGTACCTATGCCATAATGCAGGTAGAGGTCAGAAGACAACTTTGTGGATTCTAGGGATTGGCATCATATCATCACCAGCTTTGCACGGAAAATTCCTCTACTCACTGTGCCATCTCACCTGTTTCAAATTCTCTTCGCTTCAAAGGGAGAAAACCAAAGCAGGGGAGGGTTCCTTTGTGGTAGGGAAAGGGGACCTGAGGATGAAAAAGATTTTGAAAAAAAAGCAATCAGGAAGAAGTGTGCCTGGCAATGAAAAAGCACATAGATCAAACTGATTCTCAAGAGAACATGTCCTTGCTTGGGAAGTAGACCAGTGAAAGAATACTTTCTTAACACATGAAGGTGGTAGCCTCAGTCTCTAGCTCCAGAGTTATCATGGCTCCAAGCCAATTTTGGAGAGAAACAGCTGGAGATGACCTGAGCATGTCTTACCTGGTAGTCTAGCTTTCAGCAAAATCATATAATGAATTTTCCCACAAAAGCTGAGCTGTGACTTCCCTGCATCATGTGTGCCACTTGGAAAGGAAGCAAACCAGTGTGTTTGGCCAGAGCCCACACCAAAGCAAACCAAAGAAAGGTCTTGTCCAATCCATGGCAGATCTTGAATCACTCATCCATCAAGCAGTCTGCTTCACTGATGTAGGGGCCTCATCTATGAGACTTGGTATAAGTTTTGCCCCAGGCACCCTCCAAGTGTGCTTTGCTCCTCATGTGTATCTGAAGTGTACATACATTCCAACATGTGAGGCTTGGTTCCCTCGCTTTTCTGTTAAAAATTAGTAAACTGCTTGGTATGTGGCTTTTTTTTTCATAGCCATAAGAAAATAGCATGTGGATTTGTGGGAGAGAAGGCCAACCCTAAAATAACTGAGGAAGCCATGGAGTCCATTCAGTACTTGGTCAGCTATGTCTAAATACACACACACACCAAAAAAACAACATGTTTGGTAAGAGTCACCCCAAGATACTTTATACTGTTTGTGGCTATTGTGAAGGGGGTCATTTCCCTAATTTCTTTCTCAGCCTGCTTATCCTTTGAGTATAGGAAGGCCACTGATTTGCTTGAGTTGATTTTATAACCTGCCACTTTGCTAAAGTTGTTTATCAGCTGTAGGAGCTCTCTAGTGGAGTTTTTTGGGTCACTTAGGTAGACTATCATGTCATCTGCAAATAATGATAGTTTGACTTCCTCCTTTCCAATTTGTATCCCTTTGACCTCCTTATGTTGTCGAATTGCCCGAGCTAGTACCTCAAGTACAATATTGAAAAGATAAGGAGAAAGGGGGCAGCCTTGTCTGGTCCCTGATTTCAGTGGGATTGCTTCAAGTTTCTCTCCATTTACTTTGATGCTGGCTACCGGTTTGCTGTATATTGCTTTTACTATGGTTAGGTATGGGCCTTGAATTCCTGTTCTCTCCAAGACTTTAAGCATGAAAGGATGCTGAATTTTGTCAAATGCTTTTTCAGCATCCAATGAAATGACCATGTGGTTTTTTTCTTTGAGTTTGTTTATGTAGTGGATTGTATTGATGGATTTCCGTATATTGAACCAACCCTGCATTCCCGGGATAAAGCCTACTTGATCATACTGGATGATCGTTTTGATGTGTTCTTGGATTCGGTTGGCAAGAATTTTATTGAGTATTTTTGCATCGATGTTCATAAGGGAAATTGGTCTGAAGTTCTCTTTCTTTGTTGGATCTTTGTGTGGCTTTGGTATCAGCGTAATTGTGGACAAGAACTTCAAGACTCTGAAGAAGGAAATGGAAGAAGACCTCAAAAAATGGGAAAACCTCCCATGCTCATGGATCGGTAGAATCAATATAGTTAAAATGGCCATTTTGCCAAAAGCAATATACAGATTCAATGCAATACCCATCAAAATCCCAACTCAATTCTTCACAGAGTTAGAAAGAGCAATTATCAAATTCATCTGGAACAACAAAAAACCCAGGATAGCTAAAACTATTCTCAGCAACAAAAGAAAATCTGGGGGAATCAGTATCCCTGACCTCAAGCAATACTACAGAGCAATAGTGTTAAAAACTGCATGGTATTGGTACAGTGACAGGCAGGAGGATCAATGGAACAGGATTGAAAATCCAGAAATGAACCCACACACCTATGGCCACTTGATCCTCGACAAAGAGGCTGAAAACATCCAATGGAAAAAAGATAGCCTTTTCAACAAATGGTGCTGGTTCAACTGGAGGTCAGCATGCAGAAGAATGCGAATTGATCCATCCTTGTCTCCTTGTACTAAGCTCAAATCCAAATGGATCAAGGACCTCCACATAAAGCCAGACACTCTGAAGCTAATAGAAAAGAAACTGGGGAAGACCCTTGAGGACATCGGTACAGGGAGAAAGTTTCTGAACAGAACACCAATAGCGTATGCTCTAAGAGCAAGAATTGACAAATGGGACCTCATAAGGTTACAGAGTTTCTGTAAGGCAAAGGACACCATCAAGAGGACAGATCGGCAACCAACAAATTGGGAAAAGATCTTCACCAATCCTACATCAGATAGAGGGCTAATATCCAATATATATAAAGAACTCAAGAAGTTAGACTCCAGAAAACCGAACAACCCTATTAAAAAATGGGGTACAGAGTTAAACAAAGAATTCTCACCTGAAGAACTTCGGATGGCGGAGAAGCATCTTAAAAAATGCTCAACTTCATTAGTCATTAGGGAAATGCAAATCAAAACAACCCTAAGATTTCATCTTACACCAGTCAGAATGGCTAAGATTAAAAATTCAGGAGACAGCAGGTGTTGGAGAGGATGTGGAGAAAGAGGAACACTCCTCCACTGCTGGTGGGGTTGCAAATTGGTACAACCACTCTGGAAAGCAGTCTGGCGGTTCCTCCGAAAACTGGGCACCTCACTTCCAGAAGATCCTGCTATACCACTCCTGGGCATATACCCAGAGGATTCCCCAACATGTAATAAGGATACATGCTCTACTATGTTCATAGCAGCCCTATTTATAATTGCCAGATGCTGGAAAGAACCCAGGTATCCCTCAACAGAAGAGTGGATGCAAAAAATGTGATATATCTACACAATGGAGTACTATTCAGCCATTAGAAACAATGAATTCATGAAATTCTTAGGCAAATGGATGGAGCTAGAGAACATCATACTAAGTGAGGTAACCCAGACTCAAACGGTGAATCATGGTATGCACTCACTAATAAGTGGTTATTAACCTAGAAAACTGGAATACCCAAAACATAATCCACACATCAAATGAGATACAAGAAGAAAGCAGGAGTGGTCCCTGGTTCTGGAAAGACTCAGTGAAACAGTATTTGGCACAACCAGAACGAGGAACTGGGAAGGGGTGGGAGGGAGGACAGGGGAAGAGAAGGGGGCTTACGGGACTTTTGGGGAGTGGGGGGGCTAGAAAAGGGGAAATCATTTGAAATGTAAATAAATTATATCGAATAAAAAAAAATAAAATGAAAAAAAAAAAAACACAACATGGCACAGAAGGAAAAGCAATAGGAAAACCTCCCAGGTCATTTTCAGCAATATCATATTCCCTGAGCTTCACACAAGCCAATGGAGACAGCTGAATGGCAGATTGTATGAAAGGACCCCTAGCCCTTAAGGAAGGACAAAGAGTTTTATGTCCACCTCTAGTCTACTAGTCACCAAAGGACCCACACATGGTATGTGGGATCATAAGAGCACAAAAGTATGCAGTAAATTTTTTAGGGCACTGGAGTATGGCTGCAACCTCAGCTGGTGTCAGGTGCTCTGAGAGCCTTGCTCTATCATGCACATGCAGGTGTAGACACACAAACAAGCACATATGTACTCATGAATACACACACACACACACACACACATACTTGTGAATCTATGGCACTGAGCATAACATTAAACCTATTGAAACTATAATATCTTCAGCTAATAAAAATAAGCAAGGTTTTATTATTTAATTAATTGAAATGTCACCACATCATTTCCATCACAACATCTCTTCCCTGTAACCTCCTCCAACTCTCTCTCAAATCCAGGAACTTTTTCAATTGTTATTGTTATACATATGTAAGTAAATATATAAATGCAAACCGCTGAGCTTGTCTAGCCTTGCCCTATGTGTATGTTTTAAGGGCTGACCGCTTGGTATTGGATAACCATTTAGGGTTCTCGTCCCTGGAGATCAATAATTCTTTGTTTCTCAGCACTTCATCTAGGGGTGGAGCCTCATGAGATTTTCTTCATCTACACTGACATGTCAACTGGTTTTGTCATTGTTTGGGTCTTGTTTAAGTAGTCACACTGTTGAGGTTTCATAGTGTAGCTTCTAGAAAGCACAATCTGAAGCAAGCATTCTAAAGGTGTGCAGTATCGATCACTCTCACCAATATAGCAACTAGGTGGATTTATTTGTACCTTTAAAAATACAGGAAATCTTGTCATTTTTTTCAGAATGTGTAAGTTTATGTGGCATGTATGTGTGCATGTATGTCTGTTTGCATGTGTGCGCCTGCATGTGTGTGCATGTGTGTGCATGTGTGCATGTGGAGGTCCAGAGTTGAGATAAGATATCTTCTTAAAATCCTACCTCATTTTTCTTTTTTTTTAATTTATTGATATATTTATTTACATTTCAAATGATTTCCCTTTTCTGGACCCCCACTCCCCGAAAGTCCCATCAGTCTCCTTCCCTCCCCCTGTTTTCCCACCCAACCCTTCCCAATTCCCTGTTCTGATTTTGTTCAATACTGCTTCACTGAGTCTTTCCAGAACAAGGGGCCACTCCTCCGTTCTTCTTGTACCTCATTTGATGTGTGGATTATGTTTTGGGTATTCCAGTTTTCTAGGTTAATATCCACTTATTAGTGAGTGCATACCATGATTCACCTTCTGAGTCTGGGTTACCTTACTTAGTATGATGTTCTCCAGCTCCATCCATTTGCCTAGGAATTTCATGAATTCATTGTTTCTAATGGCTGAATAGTACTCCATTGTGTAGATATACCACATTTTTTGCATCCACTCTTCTGTTGAGGGATACCTGGGTTCTTTCCAACTTCTGGCAATTATAAATAGGGCTGCTATGAACATAGTAGAACATGTATCCTTATTACATGCTGGGGAATCTTTTGGGTATGCCCAGGAGTGGTATAGCAGGATCTTCTGGAAGTGAGGTGCCCAGTTTTCGGAGGAACAGCCAGACTGATTTCCAGAGTGGTTGTACCAATTTGCAACCCCACCAGCAGTGGAGGAGTGTTCCTCTTTCTCCACATCCTCGCCAACACCTGCTGTCTCCTGAATTTTTAATCTTAGCCATTCTGACTGGTGTAAGGTGAAATCTCAGGGTTGTTTTGATTTGCATTTCCCTAATGACTAATGAAGTTGAGCATTTTTTAAGATGTTTCTCCGCCATCCAAAATTCTTCAGGTGAGAATTCTTTGTTTAACTCTGTACCCCATTTTTAATAGGGTTGTTTGGTTTTCTGGAGTCTAACTTCTTGAGTTCTTTATATATATTGGATATTAGCCCTCTATCTGATGTAGGATTGGTGAAGATCTTTTCCCAATTTGTTGGTTGCCGATCTGTCCTCTTGATGGTGTCCTTTGCCTTACAGAAACTTTGTAATTTTATGAGGTCCCATTTGTCAATTCTTGATCTTAGAGCATATGCTATTGGTGTTCTGTTCAGAAACTTTCTCCCTGTACCGATGTCCTCAAGGGTCTTCCCCAGTTTCGTTTCTATTAGCTTCAGAGTATCTGGCTTTATGTGGAGGTCCTTGATCCACTTGGATTTGAGCTTAGTACAAGGAGACAAGGATGGATCAATTCGCATTCTTCTGCACGCTGACCTCCAGTTGAACCAGCACCATTTGTTGAAAAGGCTATCTTTTTTCCATTGGATGTTTTCAGCCCCTTTGTCGAGGATCAAGTGGCCATAGGTGTGTGGGTTCATTTCTGGATCTTCAATCCTGTTCCATTGATCCTCCTGCCTGTCACTGTACCAATACCATGCAGTTTTTAACACTATTGCTCTGAAGTATTGCTTGAGGTCAGGAATACTAATTCCCCCAGAATTTCTTTTGTTGCTGAGAATAGTTTTAGCTATCCTGGGTTTTTTGTTATTCCAGATGAATTTGATAATTGCTCTTTCTAACTCTGTGAAGAATTGAGTTGGGATTTTGATGGGTATTGCATTGAATCTGTATATTGCTTTTGGCAAAATGGCCATTTTAACTATATTGATCCTGCCGATCCATGAGCATGGGAGGTTTTCCCATTTTTTTAGGTCTTTTTCCATTTCCTTCTTCAGAGTCTTGAAGTTCTTGTCATACAGATCTTTCACATCACAGAACCCAGAGCTTGCCAATTCTGCCTAATCTTTCTATCTAGCTTCCAGAGAGGATAGAAGGGGGTTCCCTGCCTCTGTCTCCAAAGTCTCAGAATTACAGATGACCTCTACACCTGCCCTGCTATGGTTTCTTGGAATCCAAATTCCAGTCCTTATACTCGAGTGGCAAGGTTTTTATCCACTAAGCCAGATCAAATTGTTCCTAAGTAGAATCAGAAGACAAGCATAAATAAATAGCAAGCCTAGTGAAGAACAGGAGGGGGTCCACAATTGACATCAGCATATACATATCCAATGCATTAGCAGGAGCTTTCTAGAGATCCATTGTCTGCATATGCCACTGTTTAAGTGATGAGACTTATTGATGGGCATTATTAAGACAGTGTTCAAAATTCCAATGCAGCAAGGAACATCTTTAATATAGATTCTAGAAGCAGGTTTCTGTGATGTAGATATGGGGCTGGAAAGCATGTGCATTTCAGAATATGATCTGAATATGATCTCTTCTAAACCACTGAATTCATCATCTGAAAGAGGCCGTTCCTCTACATATTCATATCAAGGATCCAAGAGCAAGTGTTTAATTCCCATAACCTTTACATGGATAATCTGTGGAGTTTGCACCCGCCATAATATGTTTGTAGACAATGACATTCACTGTGTTGTTCACAGTTTATGCAGCACCCTCTGATCTAAGCTGAACTGTTTAAATGCAAATTTATTTGTAAGAATTAGTTCTACTGTTGAAGATGTTAGCTTCCCAGGTTCCATTCAATCCTTTTAGCATTGCATATGGAATTTTTCCCCCTTGAAAGTTTTACATTTGGGGATATTTTATTAAATGTTAGTGCCTTAGGTAGGGTTTCTCTTGCTACAATGAAACACCATGAGCAAAAACCAAGTTTGGAAGATGATTCATTTGTCTTATACTTCCACATTGCTGTTCATCACCAAAGGAAGTCAGGGCAGGAACTCAAGGAGAAACCTGGATGCAGAGGCCATGAAGGAGTGCTGCTTACTGGATTGCTCAGTATGCATTCTTATAGAACCCAGAACCACCAGCCCAGGGATGGCACCATCCACAATAGCCTGTGCCCTCCCACATGGATTGCTAATTAAGAAAATACTTATAGCTAGATCTCATGGACATATTTTCTCATTTGAGGCTCCTTTCTCTCTGACGATTCTAGCTTATATCAAGTTAACATAAAACCAGACAGTACAGTTAGCCACCAATTACATTTTTGCTTTGTATTTTCTGTTTTCTGTCAAGCTCAAATAATCTATTCCAAGATTTCCTATGCAATGTTTTATGCTGGTGTGCTCCCAGCTTCCTTTGCACATCCTTACAGTCTTCTGGAATTTACAGCAGGAAGCTGATCCAGCTTTTTCTTCTGTGTAGCTGGTGTCAAAGTTCCATCAAGAACTTTTTTCAAGTTCCTGGCTGCATTTCTGTCCCTTCCTGTCTACCTGGCCATCACTGTAGCCCATCGGCTGCTATGCCAGCACTGCTTATGTCTGCAACTATAGCTCCATGACAGACTGTGCCACCCAACAGGGCAAAGTGTTCCCCAGTGACTTGAGCTTCTTCAAAGTTTGTGTAATCTTTCCTTTTTGTTTACTAGTCCAGATGAACCTTTAAATCAGATGATAATTTTAAAAATAAAATCAACTGAGACTAGACTTTCTATGTGCACCGTCAACAGTAACATTCCCCATACATGGTTTCGAAGACAGGAATTAACAAATACTTTCCGTCTAAGACCAGAGAGTGAATATTTTGGTCTTTGCAAGCTGTATATTTTCTTTGTGTTACAACTATGGAAGTCTGCCAGCAGCATGCATTAATTGCCTTACTGGGTGTAAAATAAAGATCATGTTCAAGAAAATCTTAAGAAAACAACTTGGAAAACAGTGGAATATTACTTTTCCATAAAAAGAAATGGAGTACTGAGACAAGTTTGAAAATATTACATGAAGTAGGAAAATCAGATATGAAAGGTCACATAAAATATGTGAATTAAAATATTTGAAATATCCAGAAGAGATCAGTCCAGTAGATATAAGGCAGAATGGTGTTGGCCAAGAGGTAGAAGGTGGAAGTAACCATCTTACAAATAAAGTCCTTTGGCCAGGTGGTGGTGGTTCATGCCTTTAGTCCCAGAAGACGGCAAAAGTAGGAGGATCTCTGTGAATTCAAGGCCTCTGGTTTAATCTCAGCATAAAAAAGTTAAACACATAAGCAAGTAATTGCCAGGGTGAATCAGTTAGGATAGGATAGGTTGAGTAACAAACACCCTCAAGTCTTGAGTGATCAACACACAAGTTAGTTCTTGTTTATCTAACAGTACAACTCAAGTTGGAGGAACAGTTGCTTGCATAAATCTTCCTATTGGAGAACTGACCAACAACCTCTTTGATTAGCCTATTTCAAATTTTAAGGTGCATTTTGTTTAAAAGGCAGAAAAACATTCAGAAGGTCTGCATGGGACCTGGGCAAAAAAGAATCCAGTACTGATGGCTCTGGTCTGAGGACTCAGGGACTCTGAGGTCTGAGGATTCTTCAGGGACCATCTGGACTATATTATTGCGAGGTACAGAAGAATGCAAGGAGATGCAGCTGCTGTTCTTTGAAGCAGAGCCTTGTGATGGTGACATTTTCCTTCTGTATCCCTCTGCCCATCGTCATGGACAGCAAGAGAGGCTGAGCAGCTGGCCAGTGTTGCTCCATCATGAGAAGGAAGAACTGATTGGGGTTCTTAAATATTCTTACATATTTTAAATGCAGGTGCATCTCAGCATCCAAGAGGGTTGATTTTGAAACCACCACACCTCTCCCTATAGATATAAAACCTCAAACATGTTCAGACACCTTACACGAAATGGCATAGCACAAGTCCTCCATACATCCTCCTGAATACACGAGTCACATCTAAATGACTTCTGATGCTCAGTACAAGTAAACCCTGTGCAAATGATCGATGTGGCATTTTACCTCAGGAAAGGTGATATGGAAAAGTCTGTAACCTAGGGGACAGTGATGTGGGAAAGTCTACATGGGTTTTACACCAGCAGAGTTTTTTTTTCCCCTCAAGTTTTAATACCTGGCTGTTGGGTCAATGGTTATAGAGCACATGAATATAGAAGGCTGACCACACATTAAAAGGTGAGACAGCTGGGTTACTTGTACATGATATCAAAATATGACCTTTTCAGAGTTACAAGATCATAAGGAAGTACAAACTAGAACTTTTTCTACATAGGACAACTATCAAAATAAAAATTTCATGGTCAAGACACACATTATACTCAGTGAAGGGCTTTAGAAGATTTTGTTTTGTTTGACTTGTTTATAAAGAAAATTTGGTTTTCAGTAAAGCAAGGCAAGGTGATCCATAAGTAAGGATTTTTAATGCAGAGTTTCACGGAAATACCCAAAAATGAGTAAATGAGTACATGTCACCCAGGGAAGAAACTGAAGAGGAATTGATACAAGATTCCCATGGGTGGAGTCCAGAGGATCCCATCCAAAGGGTCTAGTGCTCCCTGGGTGGGTGTTCCTTCAACAACAAAAAGGACTGTTATTCAAACAAGAAAAGACCATGATCAGCAAAGGTGTCTAGACCACACAATGGGAGCAAGGATGGCTTCATCCAAAGACAGTGCTTTCAATATGGACATGCAGCCATGTACAGAACTCTGTCTCACCTCATACATAACTGACACAGAATCCCATTCTCTATTCTTGACTTTAACACCAAGTATTGAGAACAAAAATAAGCAGATGGAACCACATTGTACAAAATTCTGTACAGCATAGAAACTGGTTCGCCCACCAAAGGGACAGTATGTAGGCTGGTTGGAAAAGAGACCTTCAAAGCATATATTTAGTCAGAAATTGTTACCAATAATATGAAAACTACAATTCAATAACAACAAGGGCTAGGGGTATATAGCTCAGAGAGTAGAGTGTTGCCCCAAATTTCAGAAACCCTGGGTTCTATCACCAACAGCACACAAATCCAAACATGGTGGCACATGCTACATGGGAGGTACAGGTGGGGAATCAGAAGTTCAAAGTCATTGTTAATTACATAATAAATTTGAGGCCAATTATATAATAAAATTGAGGCTACATGATACCATGTCTAAAATAATAATAATTGATGGTGATGATGATGATGATGATGATGATGATGATGATGATGATGATAGACCTGGTTGAGAAACAAGCAAAGACCTTAAGTTGCTAGTTCCCTCTATACAGATGCCCAATGAACATAGAAAAAGATACATCATTTAGTCATCAGAGAGATGCAAATTGAAATTGCATCATCACAGAATAACCCTGTGAAGGAAAAAAAAGGCAGGGTAACAAAGATCTGTAGAAACTAGGATCTTGTGGATCATCAGTAGGACTGTGAAGTAATGTGGCACCTCCATGAAACAGGATGGTAACTACTCAAAAGATTCAAAAATGAACTATCAGAAGCCGTGCCTGTCACTTCTGGGTTCATATTCAAAATCTAGAACTGTGATCTTAAAGAGACAGTTCATTCCTGTGATCAATGAATATTGTTTTCAAGAGCCTGGGAATAGAAGTCACCAATGTCAGTGAGAAGACAAATGAACAAGACTGATAGATACCTGTGCTGGAACTTTGCACAGACTTTAAATGGAGAAGGTCTTAGTGCATGGCACAAGGTGAATTAGCCTGAGCATACTATGCTATGTGTAAAAAAGACAGCCCAACAAATGCACAAATAATAAATGGTTCAAATCACACTGAAAATTAAAAAACTCAGAGACAGAAAGTCAAAGGGGGAAGCCAGTGGCTAGGAGAAAATAAAGTGGAAAGCAGTGTAAAGTGGTATGATTTTGTAGCCAGTGAAGCTTATACACCACAACAGGCCCTCTCAGTCACAGCTCCCCTCTCTGTCTTTAGGCTGGCTGTTGCCAGAATTTGAGACAGGAAGGTGTTACCAGGATGCATCTCGTTACAAGTGTGTTTGATAGATTGTCTTTTAAGATATCAGAAGAAAAAATGCTCTATATTTCCAAAGTTCCAAATATCACGTTGTCTAGTAAATATTCTTTCTTATCCCATTCTGTATCTGAAGTTTGGGATCCTTGAGACAGTCAGTGGCTTATTCTTCAGCCATGGTTCTCTCACAATGACAAAACTGTACTCTGTAGATGGCCCTGGGCTCTAAGAACAATTCTTCTAAATCAGTGTCAACAGGAGAGGAAGAGAGAGACAAGGAGTCTTCCTTAAAGCCACTCACCAGGGTGGACTCTTGGGAAGACTTCTGTGGAGCCTAGAATGGAAGAGAGCACAAAAAGGGGGTGAAAGCATCATTTCTTCAGAGAAAGATGTAGGTTTGGGTTGTTCAAAATGTACTTTAATAAGGGTCCTTACCACTTCAGCCTCCCTTCTAACCCATCACCCACCAGAGATAAGATAGAAAATGGCTAATAGGACAAAGGAGATGTGGACCTATTTAGACCAATCTTTGTTGTCACTAGCAAAACTCAAGTGGAAATGTCTAGTTTCTTTGGAAACTCAATAATGTCATGTGATGTTTTGTTTCACCTGGAAAGCAGTGTAAAGTGGTATGATTTTGTAGCCAGTGAAGCTTATACACCACAACAGGCCCTCTCAGTCAGGTGAAAGGATGTTTTGCTGAAGCAGGCACATGTAAAGGAATGTTTTGCTGAAGCAGACATGTGAAAGTATATTGAAGCAGACACACTAAAGAATGTTTTGCTGAAGCAGACACATGAAAGGATGCATGGTGTTTAAATAGAATATAACTATGACCTCTACAGTGGGAGGAGGTTTTTGCCTTGCTCTGCCTCACAAGTCTTCAACTGATGATGCTCTGGTATATCATGCTGTTCATCTTTGCATGTGGCGACATCTTTGAGAGTAACTCAACAAAGAACTTCACATGATATTCCTGCAGCTTCTTGCTATTTCCATAGACTTGTGCCATCAGTGGAGATTTGATGTTTCTTCTGGATCGAACTGCCAGCTTACTTAAAAGTGATAATTGCTGGGTAAATGAGACTGCAACTGCTAATTTGTGTTGGTGTTTTACTAGAGGATTGGATGGATGGCAAGGAAGATGGAATCTCCTCAAAGAACAATTTCTAAACAGATCTACAACCTCTGTTTCCTATTAACCTTTTTTTTTATATTACCTCTGGTGTATAGGCTAGAATGGAGGTTGAAACATGTAAGAACTCTTATTAAAGTAGATTTTGAAAAATCTAAGCCAACACAAAACATCCATGAGACTCTGGCAATTGGAATGGGTCAGCAAGGAGCAGCCAGAACACCACCAGTTCTTTGGTACATTTCTGTCTATGAAGTCATGACAAGCAGTAATCATCAAGGAAAGCAAGGCGAACCAATGCCAGAGTGTTGTCAGAGAAGATCAGCAAGGTGAACCAATGCTATAGCATCATCCGTCTGCTGGGTTATACTATACTTTCCAAACATCACATATTCTCTCAAGCATCTGCTCTAGCAAAGCATCACATGCCTCTTCATCAGACAGCTTCTGAGAAACACCACATGTCTTTTCTCAACAAAACATCCTCTCACATATCTACCTCAGCAAAACAGTCTCTCACAAGACAGCCTCCAAAAACATCACATGACACAACTGAGTCTCCAACAAAGCCAGAAATTCCCACTGCAGAAAGATAGAGAGGGAATTTTGCTGCTCACCTTCAAAACTCCAATAGTACTCTAGAGTTGGGCCCATGGCCTCTATCTTACTTCATTTTCTGTCGCTATAACAAAATGTCTGAGACTGTGTATGTACAAGAAAGTTTCATCTAGCTGTGGCAAATGTGTCAAAATCATACACTGTAAAAGAAAAAAATAAAGAGGCTAGACTAGTCAGCAAATGGCACTGGCAAAATGGGACATCTACCTATAGAGGAATGAAAATAGATCTGTATCTCTCACCCTGTATAGAAGTCAGTTCAAAGTGGATCAAAGTCCTTAATTTGAAACCCAAACTTCCAGAACTTTTAAGGGAAAGCATGAAGGGAAGAGGACAGTTCAATAAATAGGTATGGGAAGAACATTCTGGCAAGACACTGACAGCATGGGATAAAGCCTAAAGAATTAACATCTGTAATAGCCAGAAGCTGGAAAAAACCCAAATGTCCCTCAACAGAAGAATGGATACAGAAAATGTGGTATATTTACACTAAGGAATACTACTCAGCTATTAAAAACAATTAATTCATGAAACTTTTAGGCAAGTAGGTGGAAGTCATCCTAAGTGAGGTGACCCAATCACAAAAGAACATACATGGTATGCACTCACTGATAAGTGGATATTAGCCCAAAAGCTCTGAATACCCAAGAAACAATTCACATATCAAATGATGCCCAAGAAGAAAGAAAGAGGGGCCCCTGGTCCTGGAAAGGCTCAATGCAGCAGCAGTGTAGGGAAATACCAGGGAAGTGGGAAGGAGTTGGTTGGGGAGCAGGGGGAGGAAAGAGGGCTTTTGGAACTTTCAGGGAGGGGGGATCCAGGAAAGAGGAAATCATTTGAAATGTAAATAAAGAATATATCAAATAAAAATAAATTTTATTTATCAAATACACCATAAAAAATCATTGCCAAATCAAATTCAAAAGTATAACCATGTCACCCAAAAAATCAAGAATTACAATAAAAAAAAAGAATTAACATCTGGATTGACAAGTAATGATGCTCTCAGGAATGCAAACAACCCACAAAATGGGAGAAAACATTTGCCAACAATACTTCAGACAGGCAATTAATATCTAGAATTTAAAAATATTTTTAAATGTCCATAATTTATAACATTCCAGCAAAATTAAGCACCAAAAGCCAATGAATATTGAAATACTGAAATGAATAAATAGGTCTCAAAATGAGAAACATGGGCTTAGTGGTGCATTACTTTAGTCCCAGTACTCAGGAAACAGAGCTAGGTGGATCTTTGAGAATTTGAGACCAGCCTGGTGTACATAGTGATTTCTAGATGAGCCAGAGATGTGTAGTGAGATCATGTTTCAAATGAGAGAGAGAACACAAAGAGACACTAATTACTTTTACAAGTGTCCAACACCCTTAGCCATCAAGAAAATGAAAATTAAAATGACTTTGCCCTTCTATCTCTTCCTAAACAGAAAGGCTGTGTAATAGTTTGTATATGCTTGGCCCAGGAAGTGACACTATTAGGAGGTGTGGCCTTGTTGGAATAGGTATGTCACTGTGGGCGTGGGTTTAAGACCTACACCCTAGCTGCCTGGAAGTCACTCAGTCTTCCACTAGCAGCCTTCAGATGAAGATGTAGAATTCTCAGCTCTGCCTGCATCGTGCCTGCCTGGATGCTGCCCTGCTCCCACCTTGATGATGATGTACTGAACCTCTGAACCTGTAAACCAGCCCAATTAAATGTCGTCCATTATAAGACTTGCCTTAGCCATGGTGTCTGTTCACAAGAGTAAAACCCTATCTATCTAAGACAGGCTGCCATCAAGAGAATTGATAACAACAAATTTTCAAGGATGTGAGAAAGAGGGTCCCTTTCTCACCACTGGTGGGAGGGGAGAAAAAACTGATACAGCCACTATAAAAATCAGAATGAAAGTTTCTCATAAAATTAAAAAATAAAAACAATTTATTATACAGTTCTACTGCTTCTGGGCATACACTCAAAGCGCTCTATGCTCTATCACAAGGATATCTGCACAGCCAAGTTCATTTCTACTCAGTTCATAACAGTGAATAACTAGAGCCAGCCTAGACACCCACCCACAGATGAATCAATAATGCGGTATATGTATGCAATAGAAATTTATTCAGCTATAAGAAAAATGAATAGATAAACTCTGAAAGTATTTTATTAAGGGAGACGACTCAGTCTTGGAAAGGAAGGGACTGACATGGTCTCTCTCATGATGAACCTAGCTTACAATATTTGTATTTATAATGTGGATGTGAGTGTGTAAGTACAGACTATGAAACAACGAGAAAGAAAAAAACACTAGAGGGAAAGTGAGATGTCAATCAAGGAGTTGGAGGGGGCAAAACAACACATGTTACAGGTAGAGAAAAAACTGGGGCAAAGGGTGTGGATGGTGAATAGGGGAAGAGAATCAACGGGGTTTTATAATGGCATTTCAAAATAACAGTATTTTGTATGCTAATTAAACTATTAAAAATAATAAAAAGTGTCTTGAGCTCACAGTTCAGGAGGAGAGGAAACCAGGCATCACTGTGAAGGTTCCTGTTGTGACATCCGTCACTGTGATAGTCTTCCCTGCTGGCCACCTCATGGAGGAAAGTATATTGAGTAGAAGCCTATTCATGGAGAAGAAAGCACCAAAACAAGCTGGAGGTGGGGAGGGCCGCTTGCACTTTTATCACAACCCCTTTGTAAGAGACAACAAGGCCCCCATTTTAATCCCTTCTGAGGACCCGAATATCTCTATCACAGGATTTCTGTGGCTATTATTTCATCTTACAGTTTCTAGTCCATCCTCAGGTAAAGGATGGGTAGGAACTCAAGGCAGGAACTTGGAGCCAGGGACAAATGCTAAGACCATAGACCAGTGGTTCTCAACTCTCCCTAATGCTGAGACTCTTTAATACAGTTCCCCTGTGGAGACCCCAACCGCATAATTATTTTTGTCTCTTCATAACTGCAATTTTGCTACTGTTATGAATTGTCAATATCTGATCTGTAAGATATCTGATGGTGACCTCTGTGAAAGAGTCACCCAACCTGGGGTGTCGCGGACAGACACCATGGATAGAGACACGGATGGAGAACCACTGCCATAGAAGAATGCTGCTTAATAGATTGCCTTTATAGTTTGCACAGTCTGCTTTCTTACACAGTACAGGGGCACCTGCTCAAGGTGGGAATTGTCCAAAATGGACTGCACCCTCTCAACTTAATCATCAGACATGAAAATACATGACAGACCTTCTCACTCTCTGACCTGGTGAGGGGCTTTTCTCAATTGAGGTTTCCTCTTCTCAAATCTTCCTAATCTGTGTCAAACTGAGATAAAGCTAGCCAGCATAGCCCTTTACTAGGCCACACCCTAAAGGGCAAAGCCACACCTTGAAGGGCTCTACTACCTCCCAACATTACCATAGTGAGAGGATCCTTATAACCTGAGACAAAGCCACACCCTGACTCACAAGCAAGCTGTCCTGCACAGCAGAGTCACTTGAAAGGCTTTTTAAAAATTCTAACACCAGGCTTCTAGATATTCTGACAATGTCATTGGTATGTTTAGTCCATGCTGTTATTGTACCAAAACACCAGAGGTGACCCACCTTAAGAAATAAAATTTGGGGAAAGGTTTCATGTGCCAAGGTATTATACCTCAGGCAAATTAACAAGGAGATGTCCAATTTGTGGCTGAGTTTAAAGAAAACAAGGGAGAGATTGCGATCCCAAAATTTCCTTGCAGGACATAGCTCCAAAAATCAAAAGGTCCAGGTGTCTCTCAGTAGTATTACACTGGGTACCAGTTGTAACACATGAGCCTCAAGGGAAGACTTAGTCAAACTGCAGCAATCAATGTAAAGTCAACGCTAACATTCGGCCAAGGTAGGGAGTCACAGCAAGAGACATCTTCCTTAGGACAGAAGGAAGATGCTTTCTGTTGGAAAGCATCCAGAGTCTAACCCTGTCTGCACACAGGGATCCTAAAGTACATTCAGTAGGCACAATGAAAGCTGACCCATGCCCAGATACAGCTTGGACATGAGGACTTTGGAAAACTTCCCAGGTTGCCCTCAGAGCTTCCAAGCCAAGCACCCTGAACAAGAACACTGGACCCCCAAACATGACTGAAATCAGAATTGTCTGGAGCCTTTTAAAGGGGAGAAAATGAAAGAGAGGAGGGGGCTTTGGCAGAGTAGATTCAGGGAGCAGCCTCAGACCTGCTGACTCAACAAAAGTGGCATGTTCCACATTGTGAGGCTGTGGTACCAAACACCAGCTCCTGTGGGGCTCGGGGAGCCAGCAGGGGCCCGGGCTATTATTAGTAAGGTCTAGAGAGCCCCACATGAAAAATATTTAGCACAGAAAACAAGCATCATCTCTGAGAGAGAGGAGGGGAAGAGGAGGGAAGAGAGAACAAGAACTCTGTTCACACAGCAAGAGCAAGTATTAGGAAAGATGCTTGAGGCACAGCTTCTGGACTTTCAAGTACAGCAAGGTCAAACCTCAAGGTCAAACTACAGAGTGTTTCCCAAAGAACCAACCCCCTGAGATGGGATGGAAAGATATTTATTTTCATTTTAAAAAAATGTTTTTTCTTTGAGATTTTGCATTTGATAATATTCACCCACAAACATTTGATAATATTCACCTATTCCCCTAACTCTTCAGTGATTCCCCTTCCCTACCTACCCAATTTTGTGTCTTATTTGATTGTTTATTTTTAATCCTTCAAGATGAATTTGTACTGCCCAACTATTCTGGATGTGTGGTCTTCCTCTGCAGAGTGGTTGATTTACTATTAAATTGAAAAGCCTCTCCCTCTCCTGTGGCTGGCGCTCTCAGCTGCAGAGTGGGGAGCATTTGCCTGGCTGTTATCCACTGCCTAAGTCCCTGCCAGGGAAGGGTCCTCCACTGAGCTCTTCCACCAGGTTTCCAGGTCTGGAACCACAGTTACATGGTAAGGACTCCAACTGGCATTTGCCCGGAATATTCTGTCAATTGAAATGGACATCAATAAAAAAAAATCTTTATTTTTTGATTGTGAAGGGCAGGCACAGAGGGGCTCAGACTGGACTCCGGGAGAGGGGAAGAGCCAGCACCTGGGGCCAAAGGCAGCAGGACAAACTCCCTACCCTGTGGCTCCCTAAGTCTCTGATTTAATATCCCTGATGACCCAGAACACTGTGACATGGCACAAGAGCCAGATGCTCCCAGAAGCTCCCCAGCTAGGTCCCCTCACGGGAAAGGAAAGAACTGACTGGTTATTGCTTTCTTCACTGAGAGTAGCTCTGACTCCTGCAAGCACAGCGGAGCTATGCTCTCTGAATCTGGTTGGGCTCCAACCCCAGTAAGCAAAACACACCAAGCTAGAATCTCACCTTTTTCCACAGTCTGATGCCTTCTCACAAGCTTGGCTCCATAACCTGAGATCTGTGGCCCCGCCCAGACAAAGGGGTCCAGGGTGTGCATGGTGACATGGTGACAGGCTCCAGGGGTGCTCAGACACACTGAATTCAGATGATGTTTCTGTGTAGGAGGAGCAGCAAGAACTCCATAGACAGAGTGTGGGGTGCCTTCTGTTGGTGTGTGTGTGTGTGTGTGTGTGTGAGAGAGAGAGAGAGAGAGAGAGAGAGAGAGAGAGAGAGAGAAAGAGAGAGAGACAGTGTGGGGTGCCTTCTGTTGGTGTGTGTGTGTGTATGTGTGTGTGTGTGTGTGAGAGAGAGAGAGAGTGTGGGGTGCCTTCTGTTGGTGTGTGTGTGTGTGTGTGTGTGTGTGTGCCTTCTGCCTCAACATCTTAATTACTGTTGGTGTGTGTGTGTGTGAGAGAGAGAGAGAGAAAGGGGGGAGAGGGAGAGAGAGGGAGAGAGAGGGAGAGAGGGAGAGAGGGAGAAGGAGAGTGCATGTGCACAGTGCACGTGCTTACCATTTAGCTGCCCATCTAAAATGTGTGTGTTCTTATGGTTTTATACCCCGAATCTTCACCAGAAGTGGGAGGATTGAAAACTTAGGGTAGCCTGGGCTATCCGAAACTCCAAGCAGCCTAGGCAGGTGGTTTAGGATACCACTCTTCCTAGGACTCTCTACATAGCTTCCTTAAGTAAACCCCTAAAGACAGAAACACCTGATGATAATGCCCCCCCACGTTGGATTACTGACTTGAAGCAGTGTGCTTTCTGCAGTTTTTGCATAAATGACAGAATAGAGTGGAGACAGGCCACCCGGAAGAGCCCACCCACCAAAGAACGCCTGTAAGTCTAACTCAGTCACAAAGGTTGTCAAGGAAGCTGACAGTTCCCACCCTTCCACTTTCTCTCATTTTAAAAATTCCACTCTGGTCTGCTTTAAAATTCAAACTCAGATCAACTTGAAAGAGTTCCTCCCTCAAACCAGCATATCCTCTCACAAACTAGAGACATTAAAACAATTCTTTTTCTATGTATCTGCTACACCTCGGGTAACATCAGAATGCAGTTTTCTGAGCTTGGGCTGGCAGATCTGGGCCAGGAGTGTATGGTAGACCAGTTATTTCCTTTTTCTTCTCATTTCAGGAATAATCAGTTTGAGAGAACCAGTAGGAGGACTGAAAAGCAGGCGTGAGGATTTTCTGGGGGTTCTTAAGAGTCTTGCCTTGATTGTTTTCTTGTTTTTCTGATCATCTTAAAATGTGGCAGTGAATTCCACCACTCTCAGGTGTGTGATTGGAAGGGCTGCATTCTGTTAGAGCTGCCCTCTGCTTCCCTTTCCCCTCCCCTCTCCCTTCACTCCTCTTCCCTCCCCTCCCCCCTTCACTCCTCTCCCCACATTCCCCTCCCCCTCTCCTCCCCTTCACTGCCTTCCCCCCCTCCCCCCCCCCCCCCCCCCCCCCCGTCTTCCCTCTCCTTTCTCCCTGCCCTCCCCTCCCCTCCCCCAGAAAAATCACAATGAAAAGTGGCCTGACAAGTTAACAAATTTTTAAACTGTTCCCAGTTGAGAAATATTTTGTTTCTGGTTAAATTCTCCTAAAAAGGACCTTATGAAATTTAAAATGTCTAATTTCAGAAAGACACCTCACTCCACCAGTACCAGCTGCAGTGACTTAAGCAGAAGGGGTCTCTCAGCTCCGTGAACTAGTGTTTCCACTAAAGCTTTGTTAGCTGATCTAACAGCAATGACTTTCCAATAGACATGCCCTGAATCATTGATCACTGTGTCCTCTTCTTGTTTGCATTGGAACACTGTTCAATTTACACCAATTAAAGAATGCTTGGCTTGGATATTGAAGAATAATTAAGGCATGCAAATTCCCCAAAGGCTTCTAAAAATGACATCTGACTGGAATGTTGATCAGGGCATGAAAGTAGCATTAGTAGTTAACTAGTCTGACTGATATACAAAATCATTACAAGATCTCTCCAGGAAGAGTGACACTGGGTCAATGTAGGTACTTGCCTGGCCGCCCTAAACAAATTTGACAAGTCTAATTTTAAGTAATTGCTCAGAGTTTAGTGGCAGGCTCTGTACCCGTAAGGGCAGCTGTCTGGACCACATCTTGTAATTGAGCTGTGTCTTTAAACTATATGCATCAGCCCAGTGTGCCTGTGCACTCCAAGGGAAGGTCAAGGACTGATGACATAGTGTGTCCTCTTCAAATTTCACAGGAGGACTTCATGGTCCCTGCTGGACAACATTGCTCTGTCTCATCCACTCTAGGAAAAATTGAGTCGTCTAGCCAGATGGGGCTCTAGAGTTTCCAGAGAAACCACCACACAGTATATTTCTAGACCATCAGCAGCTATGAGGGCTGGTTAGACATGCAGGGTCTTCTATCCTACCTGGTCCTCCTATGTCAGCAGCTCTGGGTTAAGACCCTGCAGGAGTGATGGCCAAGCACTTGCCACATCTCTGAAACCTTTCCATGTTTAGCAGGCATTGAAGTAAACCCACTGATCTTTTTTCTCTGTGATGAAATTGGGGACCCAAATAGTAGGCCACTTGCCCAAGTGAGGGTGCAAAACTCAAACAAAAGTGAACACTGAGGTTAACAGTTCCTTTTATTTTTCTTCAAGTTGGTGCAACTTTAATCTATGCTCTGCATGTATGTGTGTGCGTGTGCGCGTGCATGTGTGTGTGTGTGTGTGTTTGTGTGTGTCTTATATGTTGCATGCATGTGAGTGTGCCTGTGTGTGTGCCCATATACACACATATGGAGACCACAGAAGATGGCTGGTATCACCAGTGTGACTCTCCACCTTCTTGCCTGTATCAGACACTGACTTTTTAAGTGGGTGCTGCTTTTTAAGGGATTTGAACTCTGGACTCACACTTGACAAGCTCTTGCTCCTTTTCACCAAGCCTTCTCCCTAACTACTGCAACTTAAAAAAAATGTTAATCTGAGATTCGCACTTTGGTGAAAATCCAGTCAACTCTACAAGCCTAGTCACCATTCAGTTGAACTTTGAGACCTCAGTGCTCCCGTTTGTCATTTTGCCTACTGCTTATCCCTGGGAAGCAACTAGGGCTCAGGGTCTGTGCTGATGGTAGCTGCTTCTTGTCTTCAGGATATCAGAGCTGAGCAGCCTAAGACCAGGTAAATGTCCCAGCCACTGGGCCAGCTGTAAAGGGTGACTAATGGGAAAGCCTTCAGAAGCCCTCTCTATAGTCCATGGGCACCATTGTTCGGAGTCACTGTATGATCTGATGGGCAAAAACCTGCAGCCACTGTGCAAGGGGGGAACATCAGATCCACTGATAACCGGCATGGTTTAAGGAAGTCATCATGGCATCCTTTGAGACCTCTGGAGAGTCCCTCCCAACTACATTAAAAGTAAGTGACCCAGAAGGCAGGTGCAAAAGAACCAGTTTGGGGATAAAAATCAGATATAGGAGGAGGTTTGCAATGAGATGGGCGGATGCAAACACGATCTGAGATACTAACCAAATGACAGGTCTGAGGTTTAATTTTCCTTTGGAAATAATCGTATCTTCTCTGTAGTCCGTTCCAGCCGGCCAATCCTTGAGCTACACAAAATCCATATTTATCTAACGATGAGTGAGTAGACCAAGCCACAGCTGAAAAATAAGGGCAATCTCCCATGAGGGCGATGCCAGGATGCCCCTTCCCCAGAGACCCAAAAGCTGAACAGCTGGGTACCTGGAGCGCACTTGAGTGGCTGAAGCCACTCCCATTTCCACCCCGGCTACCCTTCTTGTCGTGCTGCTGGCCCTCATTTTCTGCTGAGCACCCCCTCTCTCCAGGTAAGCCTCAGCAGTCTGCATCCCCAAATGCCCCCCTCCTTCTCCCTTTCTTCCTGGGCCGCTTGCTTTCTCGGCAGCCATACAGAGCACTGGGCCTTTCTCAGCCACTTCATCCCTGCTCTGGGCAGAGCAGGAGTGAAATGCGCCTCTGAATAGAGAAGAGAAGACAGGGTGAATTAATGGCAGAGGCAGAAGAGTAATACAGCCCGCGCAGAACAAAATGAGGGTGACCCGGACGAAACAAAGCGCCACAATAGATCATTTCTGAGAAGTCACCCGGCAGCTTTGAAACCACAGGCTGTGTGCTCCAGGGCAGTGAGTGTCACATCCATGGCTTTCAGGAGACATGAATGGCCGGGAACAGTAACTCTTTTTCATGCCTCTTTCAGGGGGCTTGTCGGTGGAGAAGGATTTACCATTCAATTCCCATACTTTTATGTGGGAAATTAGGAATTTGCCCCTTTAAAAGAAATTGCCTTTTAAACTCTCATAAATTGTGGCAGTTTTATAAATTTACCCAAACTTCTTCCTTCATGTCCTTCCACTTATATATCATTATTTTAAATACTCATAAATACGGAGAGAAAGAGAGATAATATCAAAGATCAGAGAGAGAGAGAGAGAGAGAGAGAGAGAGAGAACCCTCTTCTCTTTGCTCAAAAACCTTCTATTCGAGGCATGCCCTGCAATGGAGGCATTTCAAATTCCTGTCCCATACCCCATGGCTGTGTTATTTCACCATTTTTCATCACTCAAACTCTTTTCCAAATAAAAGAGACCTAGGGAAAATCACTGCAGAGCTACAAAGGTGGCAAGCGCTGGGCAGAACTGGCAAGCTGAAACCGAGCAGGACATTCATTCATTCTCAGTAGTGACATACGGTTCTGCGTGCCTCCCTGCCAACCCCAGGCACGGGAATTGCCCGGTAAAAACACCCAAGCTTTACTAGGAGGGGGCTGTATGCATATTTCCCAGCCACCATGGGCCGAACCTTGGTCCAGCACTGGGCCTCCCTACCTGGCTGTTTGCTTCCCAGAAGCCCACAGTGTTTGGCCATATTAATCTCATTAACCTTCCCTATCAGTTTCAACAGCAGTGAAGACTTGAGAACGTGGAGTTCCTGGCAGAGAAGCCGAGCTTTGGCTCCCTGCCAGCACATTTGAACATTTGATCTGGCTCCCCAGGCCCCTTCCAGGAACTTTTTTTTCCCATAGGAAGAAAGCACAAACCAGAGAGCCTTGCCATTCGAAATGCAGCCATGTGTGACTCCCGGCTTACTCCCCTCCCTTCTCTTGCCAAAATGTTCCCAGTCCCAGCTCCTCAGAGAGGAGGGAGCAGGCAGCTGAGCTGATGATGCCTGCCTTTCTCTGGGGTCGGTCAACCATACAGCGCCTTGGGCACAGTCGCCCAAGCACAGCAGCCTTTAGGCAAGAGATGGAAAGAGGAAGGGGTGGGGGAGGGGAGCAGAAGGCCTTCCCTGTCAGCAGGTCTATAAGGCCAGACTAGGTGGTGGGGGCTTCTGAATACTTCTTCCTGTGCAAAGGCTGACAGTGGACCTCTGTTCTTTTAGGTTTCCTAGATTAGAAAAACAAAAACAAAGAAGTTTCTAATCCAGCGGCTCTCCACCCTTTCACAGGGGTTACTTAACACCATCAAAGACACAGAAATTTGCATTACACTTCATAACGGTAGCAAAATTACAGTTATAAAGTAGCAACAAAAATAATGTTATGATTAGGGGTTCACTACAACATGAGGAATTATATTAAAAGTTTGCAACATTAGGTAGGTTGATAGCCACTGCTCTAAATAGACTTAATTTGAATGGATTCAGACCCTGACAGCACTTCTCTAGTTTTAAAAAAAAATCATGAACTGAGAATAAAAGACCCAGTACTGACTGAATCACACTGTGAACCTGGAGATGGAACTGGTTCCTTCCTTGTTGATAATCATGTCAAAAGAGATATACTATTGCTTCTTGATTTTAATTTAATTTTATTTATATATGTGTGCATGTGTACGTGCACATGTTTATGAAGGTGCCCATAGAAGACACAGGATGCATGGGATCCCTCTGCAATGTAGCTATATGTTTGTAATCTACTTGACCTGGATACAGAGATCTAAACTCTGGTCCTCAGGAAAGAGCAGCTAGTGCTCTTAACTTCTGAGCCATCTTTCCAGCTCCAGTGTTGCCCTTATAAGAAGCAATGTTTGATGTTACAATTCACAGACCTCAGGAAGCTCAAGAAGAAGGAAGACCAAAGGGGGGGGGGTGCTTTGGTTCCTCAGAAAAAGGGAACAAAATATTCACAGGAACAACTATGGAAACAAAGTGTGGAGCAGAGACTGACGGAAAGACCACCCAGAGACTGTCTTACATGGGGATTCATCTTAGAAACAGTCACCAAAACCCCAAACTACTATGGATGGCAAGAAGTGTATACTGAAAGGAGCCTGTTAGGGGTGTCTCTTGAAGGGGCCCTGCCAGAGCCTTACAGAAACAGAGGTGAATACTAGCAGCCAACCATTGGACTGAGCTCAAGGTTTACAATGGAGAAGTGGGAGGGCAGACTGGAGGAGTGGGGGGTGGTTGCACCCCCATAGGAAGAATGACTATGTCAGCCAACCAGACACACCAGGGCTCCAAGAGACTAAGCCATCAACCAAGTGGTACACATGATTCCAGCCAAAAGAGTGGCAGAGGAATGCCTTGTCAGGCATCAGTGGGAGGAGAGGTCCTTGGTCCTGTGAAGGTTCAATAGAGGACCCAGTGTGGGGAAATTGAGTGGAGGTGATGGGAGTGGGTTGGGTGGAGGAACATATTCTTGGAGACAGAGTGTGGGAGGATGGGTTGGGTTTTTTTTGGGGGGGGGGGACCATGAAGGGGTATAAACTTTGAAATGTAAATGAAGAATAAATTCAATTTAAAAAAGAAAAAATTGACTCAACAGTCAAAGAAAATGCTAAATGCAAAAGGCTTGTAACCCAAACATCCATGAAATCCAGGACACTATGAGAAGACCAAACTTTTTTTTCTTTTTATTGAGTATCTTCTCCATTTAAATTGCCTATGGTAAAACCTTTCCCAATTTACCCCCTCCCAAAAGCCCCCCTTCCCAAAGATTCCCTACCCCTCCTCCCAACCCATGTCTCCATGTATATGCCCCTCGACCCGACACACTCCCACCTCCCTCCCACCCACCTTCCGTCCATTTCCCTTTGTTGGAGCCTCTATTGAGCCTTTACCTGACCAAAGACCATTCCTCCCACTGATGCCCAACAAGGCATTCCTCTGTCACATTTTGGGCTGGAACCATGTGTACCCCTTGGTTGATGGTTCAGCCCTGGGAGTCTTGGGGTGTCTGGGTGTCTGAAGTCATTGTTCTTCCCATGGGGCTATAAACCCCTTCAGCTCCTCCAGACCACCCTCCAGATCCTCCATTGGGGACCCCAAGCCCAGTCGAAATAGTTGATTGCTAGTTTCTGCCTCTGTATTTGTAAGGCTGAAGCAGGGTCCCTCTGGAGACAGCCATGGCATGCTCCTTTTGGTACACGCTTCTTATCGTAGTATCGAGGTTTGGTGGCTGTTTATAGGATGAATCCCCAGGTAGGGCCTTTACTTCAGACTCTGCTCCACACATTGCCTCCCTTATTGCTCCTGTGAGTATTTTGTTCCCTTTCTCAGAGGAACCATAGCACCCTCACTTAAGTCCTCCTTCTTCTTGAGCTTCCTGTGCTGGGTGAATTGTAAATTGTTTATTTTGAGCTTTTGGACTAGCATCCACTTATTAGTGAGTGCATACCATGTGCGTTCTTTTGTGACTGGGTTACCTCGTTCAAGATGACACTTCCTAGTTCCATCCATTTGCCTAAGAATTTCATGAATTCATTGTTTTTAATAGCTGAGTAGTACTCCATTATGTATATACCACAGTTTCTGTATCCATTCCTCTGTTGAGGGACATATGGGCTGAGAAGACCAAACTTAAGGATTACAGGTATAGAAGAGAGTGAGGATTTACTTCTAAAAGGGCCAGTAATATCTTCAACAAAATTATAAAATAAAACTTCCCTAACCTAAAGAAAGAAATGTCCATGAACATACAAGAGGCCTACTGAACTCCAAACAGACTGGACAAGAACAAAAATTCCTCCCAACACATAATAATCAAAACACCAAATGCACTAAACTAAGAAAATATTAAAAGCATTAAAGTAAAAAGATAAAGTAACATATAAAGGCAGACCTATCAGAATTACACCAGACTTCTCACCAGAAACTATGAAGGCTAGAAGATCCTGGGCAGATGTCTTACAGACCCTAAGAGAAAATAAATGTCAGCCCAGGCTATTATACCCAGCAAAACTCTCAATTACCATAGACTGAGAAAACAGGACATTCCATGACAAAAGCAAATTTACACAGTATCTTTCCACAAATACAGCTCTACAAAGGATAGTGAGTGGAAAATACCAACACAAGACAGGAAACCACACCCTAGAAAAAGCAATAAAGTAATCATCTTTCAACAAACTGTAAAGAAGATAGCTACAAAAAAAACCCCACAGAATTCCACCTTTAACAATAAAAATAAAAGGAAGCAACAATCACTTTTCCTTAATATCTCTTAACAGCAATGATCTCAATTTCCCAATAAAAAAAACATAGACTAACACAATGGATACCTAAACAGGACCCAACATTTTGCTGCTTACAAGAAACCCACCTCAGTGACAAAGGCAGTCACTACTTCAGAGCAAAAGTCTGGAAAACAATTTTCCAAGCAAACGGTCCCAAGAAACAAGCTGGAGTGGCCATCCTTATATCAAATAAAATTGACTTTCAACCAAGAGTTGTCAAAAAAGATAAGGAGGGACACTTCATACTGGTCAAAGGAAAAGTCTACCAAGATGAACTCTCAATTCTGAACATCTATGCTCCAAATGCAAGGGCACACACATTCATAAAAGAAACTTTGCTAAAGCTCAAAGTACGCATTGCATCCCATACAATAATGGAGACTTCAACACTCCACTCTCAACAATGGACAAATCACAGAAAGAGAAACTAAAGAGAGACACAGTAAAAGTAACTAAAGTTATGAACCAAATGGATCTAACAGATATTTATAGACCATTCCATACTAAAGCAAAAGAATGAACCTTTTTCTCAGTACCTCATTGTACAATCTCCAAAACTGACCATATAATTGGTCACAAAACAGGCCTCAACAGATACAGAAATATTGAAATTATTCCATGCACCTTATCAGAACACCACAGCCTAAGGCTGATCTTAAGTTCAAACAAAAAAAATGGAAAACACACATACATGTGGGCTTTGAACAATGCTCTTCTCAATGATAGCTTGGGCAAGGAAGAAATAAAGAAAGAAATGAAAGGCTTTTTAGAATTTAATGAAAATGAAGACACACATACCAAAACTTATGGGACACAATGAAAGCAGTGCTAAGAGGAAAACTGATAGCTCTAAGTACTTCCAAAAAAAATGGAGAGAGCTTACACTAGCAACTTGACAATGCACCTGAAAGCTCTAGAACAAAACAAGCAAATACAACCAAAAGGAGTAGACTCATCAAACTCAGGACTGAAATCAACCAAATAGAAATTTAAAAAAACTTTACAAAGAATCGACAAAACCAGGAGCTGGTTCTTTGAGAAAATCAACAAGATAAATAAACCCTTAGCCAGACTAACCAGAGGGCTCAGAGACACTACCCAAATTAATAAAATCAGAAATGAAAAAGGAGATATAACAACAGACACTGTGGACATTCAAAAAAACATCAGATCCTACTACAAGAGCTTGTACTCAACAAAATTTGAGAATCTGGAAGAAATGGACAACTTTCTAGATACACACCAGGTGCCAATGTTAAAACAGGACCAGATAAACCATCTAAATAGTCCCATAAATCCTGAAGAAATAGAAACAGTTGTTAATATTCTCTCATCAAAAAAAAGGCACAGGACCATATGAGTTTACTGGGAATTCTATCAGATCTTCAAAGAAGACCTAATACCAATACTCTTCAAACTATTCCATGAAATAGAAACTCAAGGACCACTACCCACCCAACTCATTCTATGAAGCTACAATAACACTTACACCTAAACCAAACAAAGACTAAACAAGGAAAGAGAACTTCAGACCAATCTCATCTATGAAAAATACTCAACAAAATTCTGGCTAACTGAATCCAAGAATGCATCAAAACAATAATTCACCATGATCAAGTAGACTTTATCCCAGGAATACAGGGATGGGTCAAGATATGGAAATCCATCAATGTAATCCACTACATTAAAAAACTCAAGGAAAAAAAACAACATGGTCATTTCTTTAGATGCTGAAAAGGCATTTAACAAAATCCAGCATCCCTTCATGATAAAAGTCTTGGAGAGATCAGGAACTCAAGGCCCATACCTAAACAAAGTGAAAGCAATATACTGCAAACCTGTAGCCAATATCAAACTAAATGGAGAGAAACTTGAAGCAATCCAACTAAATTCTGGAAGCAGACAAGGCTGCCCACTCTCCCTATCTATTCAATATAGTACTTGAAGTCCTAGCCAGAGCAATCAGACAACAGCAAAGGTATACAAATTGGAAAGGAAGAACTCAAAATATCACTATTTGCAGATGATATGGTAGTATACATAAGTGACCCCAAAACTTCCACCAGAGAACTCCTGCACCTGATGAACAACTTCAGCAAAGTGGCTGGATATAAAACTAACTCTAGTAAATCAGTAGCCTTCCTCTACTCAAAGGATAAACAAGATGAGAAAGAAATTAGGGAAATGACACCCTTCACAATAGTCACAAATAATATTACATACCTTGGTGTGACTCTAACCAAGCAAGTGAAAGATCTGTATGACAAGAACTTCAAGTCTCTGAAGAAAGAAATCAAAGATCTCAGAAGATGGAAAGATAACCCATGCTCATGGATTGGCAGGACCAATATAGTAAAAATGGCCATCTTGCCAAATGTAATCTCCATCAAAATTGCAACTCAATTCTTCATAGAGTTAGAAAGAGTAATTCTCAAATTCATCTGGAATAACCAAAAACCCAGGATAGCTAAAACTATTCTCAACAGTAAAAGAACTTCCAGGGGAATTCGTATCCCTGACCTCAAACAGTACTACAGAGCAATAGTGTTAAAAACTGCATGGTACTGGTACAGTGACAGGCAGGTAGATCAATGGAATAGGACTGAAGACACAGAAATGAATCCACACACCTATGGTCACTTGATCGTTGACAAAGGAGCTAAAACCATCCAGTGGACAAAAGATAGCCCTTTCAACATTTTGAACAATTTGGTGCTGGTTCAACTGGCGGTTAGCATGCAGAAGAATGCCAATCAATCCATTCTTTTTTTTATAATTTTTTATTTTCAATATTCTTTGTTTACATTCTAAATGATTTTCCCTTTCCTGGTTCCCCCCTCCCCATAAGTTCCCTAAGCCCTCTTCCCTCCACCCATTCTCCTATCAACCCCCTCCTACTCCTCCGTCCTGGTATTTCCCTAAGTTGGTACAACCACTCTGGAAATCAGTCTGGCTGTTCCTCAGAAAACTGGGCATAACACTTCCGGAGGACCCTGCAATACCACTTCTGGGCATATACCCAGAGGATTCCCCAGCATGCAATAAGGACACATGCTCCACTATGTTCATAGCAGCCCTATTTATAATAGCCAGAAGCTGGAAAGAACCCAGATGTCCTTCAATGGAGGAATGGATACAGAAAATGTGGTATATTTACACACTGGAATACTACTCAGCCATCAGAAACAATGAATTCATGAAATTCTTAGGCAAATGGTTGGATCTGGAAAATATCATCCTAAGTGAAGTAACCCAATCACAAAAGAACACACTTGGAATACAGTCACTGATACGTAGATATTAGCTCAATCAATCCATTCTTATCTCCTTGTACCAAGCTCCAGTTCAAGTGGATCAAGGACCTCCACATAAAACCAGACACATTGAAACTAATAGAAAAGAAACTGGGGAAGAGCCTTGAACACATGGGCACACTGGAAAATTTCCTGAACAGATCATCAAATCTCATGCTCTAAGATCAAGAATTGACAAGTAGGACCTCATAAGATTACAAATTTTCTGTAAGGCAAAGGACACTATCAATAGGACAAAATGGCAACCAACAAATTGGGAAAAGATCTTTACCAACCCTCCATCTAACAGAGGCCTAATATCCAATATATACAAAGAACTCAACAAGTTAGACTCCAGAGAACCAAATAACACTATTAAAAAATGGGGTACAAATCTAAACAAAATATTTCAACTGAGAAATATCAAATGGCTGAGAAGCACCTAAAGAAATGTTCAGCATCCTTAGTCATCAGAGAAATGCAAAAACAACTCTGAGATTTCACCTCACACCAGTCAAAATGGCTAAGTTCAAAAACTCAGGAGACAGCAGGTGCTGGCATGGATGTGGAGAAAGAGGAACACTACTTCACTGCTGGTGAGATTGCAAGTTAGTACAACCACTCTGGAAATCAGTTTGGCAGTTCCCCAGAAAATTGGGCATAATACTACTGAAGGAGTCTGCTATACTACTCCTGGGCATATACCCAGAGGATTTCCCAGCATGTAATAAGGACACATACTCCACTATGTTCATAGCAGGCCTATTTATAATAGTCAAAAGCTGGAAAGAACCCAGATGTCCCTCAATGGAGGAGTGGATACAGAAAATGTATCCATTTACACAATGGAATACTACTCAGCTATTAAAAACAATGAATTCATGAAATTCTTAGGCAAATGGGTAGAATTGGATAATACCATTCTGAGCAAGGTAACTAGATCACAAAAGAACACATAGGGTATGCACTCTCTGCTAAGTGGATATTAGCCCAGAACCTTGGATTACCCAAGACACAATTTACAGATCAAATGAAGCTCAAGAAGAAGAACAAAGTATGGATGTTCTGGTCCTTCTTAGATGGGGGAACAAAATACCCACAGAAGGAGATAAAGAGACAAAATCTGGAACATAGTTGGAGGGAAAGATTATCCAGAGACTGCCCCATCTAGGGATCCATCTCATATACAAAACCCAGGCACTATTGTGGATACCCACAAATGCTTGCTGACCGGAGCCAGATATAGCTGTCACCTGGGAGGCTCTGCCAGTGCATGAGAAATACAGAGGGGAACACTCTCAGGCAGCCATTGAACTGAGAACAGGGTCCCCAATGGAGGAGCTAGAAGAAGGACCCAAGGAGCTGAAGGGGTTTGCAGAGCCATCGGAGAAACAATGATATGACCCACCCAGTACTCCCAGAACTCCCAGGGCCAAAACCATCAACCAGAGAGTGCATCAGTGGAGTTACTCATGGCCCCAGATGCATAGTTAGCAGAGGATGACCTTGTTGGGCATCAAAGGGAGGAGAGGCCCATGGTCCTGGAAAGGTTCAATTCCACAGTGTAGGTATTCCCCTACATAGAGAGGAACATGGGGAAGGGAGATGGATTATGGGATTTTCAGTTGGGGGGGTCAGGAAAGGGGACATTTGAAATATAAATAAAGTATGAATTTTAAAAAAGAGTTTAGGAATTACTGAGGACAGAGGGGGAAAAACAAAGATGCTAGCAGCCAATGGCTGAGCAGAAGAGGCAGAACTTCCAGGTTTCCACAGGCAGGCTAAAAGATGCAGGAGGAGGAAAAAGAGAATTTGTCAAAGGGAGAGAGAGGCACCAGCCATGTGGAGTGGCCATTGGCTGCTTCCCTGACTGGGACTGGGGTAGCAGATAGGAGATTAGGAACACAAGTAAGCTGAGGACAGACTTAGGGTGCTAAGGAAGAAGAAGCTAAGCAGGAAGCTAAGTTGAGGACTGATTTAGAGGTGTTGAGCTGGGAATGAAGGCAAGGACGTTAGTCACAGAAGGTTTAGAAGTGTGTGTGTGTGTGTGTGTGTGTGTGTGTGTGTGTGTGTGTGTGTGTTTCATCCACAGATCTAAGGGAACCAGGTTGGTAATGTGGTCTGCCCAGATCTTAAAGCAGGGTAGAGAAACTACCCACTACAAGTAACTGCATGTTAAATGAAGAACAACTCCTGCCTCCTATACAGTGTCTCTTTGATGTCTTTCTTCTTGCTTTACATTCCTTGTGCCCAGGAATTTTTCCTTTCAAGGAATTCTGCATGTACCTAGACTTGTCTCTGGACTTGGGATAGCATGCTACCTCTTGTATATTTTGTTTATCCTCTTTACTTTGGGTTCAGATAGAATACCAATTCCTCACAGTGATATTATCTGCTCATGCCATTAGAAAATAAAACCATGTTTCTTTTGTCGGCATTACCAGTATTTAGCGGAACAGAATCTATGATTTGTGTCTATGGAATGATGAAAAAAGGGAAGAACACAGAATCGTGAAGTCTTTAGAAATTGAGTAGCACTCATACTACACATATTCAATACATGTGATTGAAGACAATATTAACTTGCCAGTCTGAGAAGGTTCTAGATTCTTCAAGGTCAAATCTAAGGTCACACATTGACCAGGGCTTGAAATTCATCTGTTCATAAGATGAAATTATTCTTATTTTACACAACACTGTGGTATTACTGGACAGTGTAAAATAGGAAGATCGTTTGTTTTGGGTAGTAATTAAGAGATCCAGGCTTCCTCTGGAGTAGTTCTTGAAGCTGCAGGACATTGCTCGGTCCAGTGGGGACACCAACACAACTAGGTGCCATCACGTTGGAGGAGAAAGCAAAGGTCTAGGAAAAACTGTGTCCTTGAAGCTATACAGTGTTGTTCACATACTTAGGCTCAGGTTACACTGTTTAAGAATATGAGAGAGCCAGAGAGATGGCTCAGTGGTTGAGAACACCAACTGCTCTTCCCGAGGTCCTGAGTTCAATTCCGGGCAACCACATGGTGGCTCACAGTGATTTGTAATGGGGTCTGCTGTGTCTGAAGAGAGCAATAGTGGTATACTCATATATATATATATATATATCAAAGAAGGAGGAGGAGGAAGAGGAGGAGAAGAAGGGAAAGGCAATTGAGTTCATTGGGGGACACAGATGTGTAAACTTCTTCCACATTCCCAAGAAAGTCCCAGCTTCTGGGTTTCTTTTGATGAGTTCTTCACCAAAGTACCTAACACCCCTAAGACTCAGTTTGATCACCTTTCAAGTAGGAGCTACCATATCTTAATTATAACTATTAGAATTAAATTCACAAGTCCAGTGAAGTTCTAAGGGATGTTTGTTTATTTGTTGTTTATTTGTTAGGAAGAAACACTTGACAAAATTATTTAAATTATTTTTGTTTCATTCCGTGTACCTGTAAAACCTCCCATCTCCTCATCCTGAGGAGTTAAGAGTTCTCTGGGATCTTAAATTCCACTGTTGCCTAAAGTCTTTTCCGAGAAACTCATGATCTTTCTCCATTCTTATCCTGTACTTGATTCTCTTTGTTTATTATGTTGTATGCTGGTCCCCATCTCAGGCGGATTTCTCTTGCTGGTTATGCTATAGCCTCCTTTCATAGCAGATAGTTCTGGCAGCTGCTAACATCTCATCCAATGGGGCCTCACTATACACACTCAACACACACTCTGATTTATTGAAATGGATTAAAGTCAGCTTTACCTGACCTTAGAAAAACAAATTATCCGGAAGATTAGTTCCAAACATTGGCGGATTCCACTTTTTTTTACTAGTAAAATGTTCTGCTTATATGTTAGCCATTCATGGCTGACTTAACTCTTCTGTAGAAAAAAGTTGAAATGTGGTAATATTGTATAACACAGTGGAACTTCTGGTAACTCAGGATATTCCCTTCTGGGTGGTGTTTATTCTATGCCACAAACACCTGAATTACTGAAACTGGAGTCAGTCCATGTTCCCTGGTTGGGGTTCTAGTACCTTGTGGACTGGCAAACATGTCTGACAAAAAAAAATGTGGGGAATGCCTGGCCTTCTGTTCATCTGAGAATTATGCCATTTTCCAAGAAAAGCTAAATGGCTCATTCATACTTTCGTCTCTCTTCCTCCAGGCTGGTTTCCTGAGGATATTTCTTCTCCAGGCTGGAATGTCTCTCTCTCTCTCTCTCTCTCTCTCTCTCTCTCTCTCTCTCTCTCTCTCTCTCTCTCTCTCTCCTCTCTCCTCTCTCCTCTCTCCTCTCAATAGACTGCAATAAGTTGAGAATTTTAGACTTAAACTGAATGATCTTGAATTATGAAATGAGAACTATTAGCTCTCATTTCATCTATTACAGAGAGAAATATCCTCCAAGCGCGGCGGTCCACTCAGAGACTTGTGGTGACCAGCTCCCCCACAGTGGGAGTGGATCCACATGAAAGCTCTCAGCACCAGCTCAGGACAGAGCTCACTAATAAGCACCTTCAGGTAACTTTGGGTCTTTTTGTTTTGTTTTGTTTTTCCTTTCTGCATCACGTTTATCATCAAGAGGAGTGGACATTTCCACATTTCAAGAGCTCTTTGTACAGGAAACTCTAGTATGGCCTTCACACAGTCTGAATTCTCTAGGGGGGAAGTCATGGAGTGACTGGAAAACTTGAGCAGAGGAACAAAGGTCCTTGGCTGGATGGCATCCATCTGGGACTTCCAGCGGGAAGTTGGTCTGTATATATACTGCTGGCAAACCCGGGGTGTGCTCCAGATCACCTCAATCCTTGAAATCTATTTTCAAAATAGAAGACGTAATAAACTGCATACCTCTGGCCCAAGCCATGCTCCCCTGAGCTATGCCATGAAGTTAAATGCAGAGAAGGAAAATACTTTGTTTGCCTCACCTGGAAGAGTCTCAGACCATTGAGGACTGGCCACTAAAGAGGTCTGGAAAAGCACTCAACACAAACAACCTTGCTGCCTGTGTAAATGTGTCTCTTCCAGAATAAAAGGAAGGTCCCTGTTTTTCAAAGCCCCAGACAGGGTCGTGGAGATGATAGTTTGATCTTTGTTCACAAAGGAATGATAAAGAGCATTGAGTGGAAGCAGCGGTAGGCAGTTGTGGATGGCCTTGGGAGCACTCCGGTGCTGAAGTGCCTCGCTGTAGGCTGTAGGAGCTTTGTGACCTAGGCTGTGCACATTGAGGTCACTGCTCTCTAGGTGCTGCCATGTAGCTGAGGATTAGAGAAACTGAATAAAACATGGGTATCCCTTCCACACAGTGTATGGAGAAGGTTATATAAGGATGAAGGACTATCAATGGCTTATCAATGGGTAGTTGGTCCTAATATATGATGCACACCTATAAACCCTGCACTAGAAAAACTGAGGCATGAAGATCATGAGTTCAAGAGAAGCAAGAACACATCATTACACTTTGTCTCCAAAAACAAACAAAACAAGTAATTGAAGGTTACTGTGGCACACCAAAGTTAACTCAAACATGTCCTAGTATCAATAAGAAGCACTACTTTCAGTGAGTTTCAGGATAGAAAGATTGATGACTATTTGCATAGAATGTAACTCCTCCTAACAAAGGGGGACACTGAGAGCCCATTCAAAAAGGTAACTAGGAAGAAGTCAAGGATCTATTTATGGAAATAAAGTCAGGGTTAGGAGTGTCAAAATCACCTGGTTGATCCTTACCTCTGAGGCTGAGGCAGTAAGTACTAGGGAGCTCTGAATCCTGCATTGAAGATGTTTGATTTCTTCCAGCTGAATTCCATCCCCAAGGATGTCTGTCTTTTCTCACTGAAAGGCTGATTCACACCATTGATTCATACTATTGAGAAGGCTAACCCCACCATTAGATGAGCCAACTACCGCCATTGGAACTACCACTATTGGGAAGACTCCCTCCACTGGGAACCATGGACCTCTCCTTTGGCAGGGTTCCAAAACTACTGCACCCCACCCCAAAATCTAACGCAGCTGGAGCCTGAAAACAGGAAAGCCATTGATACTAGCGTCCGTGGCCCTCAGCCACAGGGTTCTGCACAAAGCAGAAAAGAGGGAAAAGGTAAGGAAGGCAAATGGAAAGGGTCCAACCACAGACTACACACTTCTATTCAAGCATCCATTTCTCTACCTAAACATAAGCTTAACTGGGGACTTCCACTTAACTGTGGGTCCCAAAAATCCCAAATCCCTGTACACTGAAGGTATTCAAAGACAGATTTATTAAAAGATTAGACAGGAACAATCAAGAAACTGCTTGCCCGATGTTCAGCAGTGGCTATGAAATAAAAGACAGGCAACATTTTTACAATGTAAAGCTATCTTAGCAGGGTGTTTCCCTATGGTAAACTGACTCCTAATTTGTCCTTTCTGCCTAAAGCAATATATAGCCAAGACACATTCAAAAGAAAATAGAATAGGCTAAAATGTCTGCAGTGAGAGTCTCTGTGTGTGCTTTAGGTGGAGTGAAGAAAAGTTGGAGGAGTACAGCATTTTAAACTGCCTTTAATTCAAGATTAAAGTACATACGGCTTTCTCCAAACTTCCCAAGCCCCAGGACTAAGAGTAAGGCAACAGTTGCCAAGATCGTTCAACAAACTGTGCTCAACCATGGAAAGATGTCAACAGAGGAAAGACGCGGGCCTTTCACCACGGAGGCTTTTTTGAGATCAGTGTTGTCTGGATTTGATGACAGGTAATGACATTAACTAATTAGAAAACTAATCACATTTTGGAGCAGTGGAAGCCGAGATCATGATAAGCATAATCAAATCCCTGACTTCAGGGCTTCGGGAATTGGAGGATAAGTTTTCTCCTCGCACAAAGCTTGACCAGATGCCCTTCGGGGGCCTTTGTCTGGATTTTCAGAAGCTATAGATACAACGAAGAGTTAGAACCTGCTGTGAACAGCAGCACCCAGCGTCCAGATGTGCATGCAGCAAGACAACTATGCTACAGGGTCTTTGTAATAAGTCTGAACTAGCTGAAGATAGACTTTGCCTTCCTGCTGTCTGGAGCTCCATCAACGTAAGCTTGCGACTTTACAACCCCTATTTCTTCCTCTAAGCCTCTGAAGGATCCTAGCCGCCACCTCCACCTCTGGTTCAGCTGCACTGGATAATCCACAAGCCACTGGAGCCTCCTTTAATTCCTGTACAGTTTTTGAAAGGCCTTGGCACATAGATGGGAGAATCCAGTGAAGTAGTGTCTCCTTGGTTTTATAACGAGTTGTCAATATAAAGCGCATTGCATGAAGCCAAATGAAAGGCCCAGTTGTCTGCCATATGAATATCACCACGGCTAGAAAGATGGAGAATCAGACAAATTATTTAAATAAGAAGCTGGGTACCTTCTGGGGGTGACTGCCCTCTCCCCTGATGTCTTTTTTTCCTTCTGAGCCCTCTGGCCCCCTGGAAGGAAGGGGCCAGGCATACTCCTTTCAGAGCCTTGTCAATCTTTAAGGAGACAATAGAGCAAGGAGCTATGCTGTGGAAATGCCCTGGTTATTCTTCTCAGCTGTGATATTCCCTAAGCCCCAGTGCAAGACTTAAAAGGAAATGAAACCAGAATGTAAACACTGTCCCTGTCCTCTGGAGAATGATCTACCTCCACTTTCTCTCTCACCAATCCACTCATCCCACAATTAAAGCTGTTCAGTGAGTCTACGCCCACTGTTCAGAAACTGAGGCATCACTTAAGAAATAGAGAAACATTCAGAGATCCAGGTTTCAATTAACTTTGCCATTGATTTTTGTGTAATTCTAGGGAGGCATTATTCTTTGGGCAAAATGGGGGCAAAGAACTCAACGATAAATGGTGGTTCTAATGATGGCATTCAGCTAGTGCTGAGATATTTGAAGTCCTGTTCCCTTGACCCCAGGAAAAGGCAAAACCAGGAGGGAACAGGATTGGAAGTGAGACTTGTTGAACTGCTCCCAGCAAGAAAGTCATTCAGGCAGAATGGCTTTGACAAGTAAAGTGTGTCCTTGATTTTTGGAGAGTGGAGGTGTTGTGGTTTGGTTGGGTTGGGTTTTTTGCCTTTTGAGACAGGATTTTACATGTGGCCAATGCTAGCCTTAAGCTCCTCCTGCCCCCCACCCCACTGATGGGGAGCCTTTCCTAGGTCCACTTTTTCATCTCCAGGCAATTTGAACTTTTGGTGTTTTACATAACTAGCTTCTGTTAGGAAACTGGTAAATAAGATATATACCCAACCTTGTTTTTTCTAAACACTACAATGCATGGAGTTAGTTTGTGTGTGTGTGTGTGTGTGTGTGTGTGTGTGTGTGTGTGTGTGCATACACACTCAGAAGTACAGCAGAGGAAGACTCTGATAAGGATATAATGTTTAATGTGTTGTGTCACAAGATATCTACTGGAGGAAGAAGTCTCTATGAAACAGATTTAAAATAACATAGAGTTTAATTAGATAAGTATACAGCATTCATCTCTGTCCCAGCAATATGATCTTGGAACAATGAATGAAGTGAAGGAGTTCCCTCCAGGACATCTCTAACTAAGTGAAGCAAGTTATCATCAGAAACCTTTCTTTGCCTGGGGAGTATCTTCCTTAGGATTTCTATTGCTATAATGAAACATCATGGCCAACATCAACTTGTGGAGGGAAGGCTTTACTTTACCTTACAGCTCCTAGTCCAACATCCAGGAAAATCAGGGCAGGAACCTGGAAGCAGGAAGAGATACGGATGCCATGAAGGGGGGTTACTGCTTGCTGAGCCATGAAGGGGTACTGTTCATTGTCTTGCCCACAATGCCTTGCTTTGCCTACGTTCTTATCGTACCTAGGACCACCCATCCAGGGTTAACACTACCCACAATGGGATCAACCCTCCCATATCTATTATCAATCCAAAAAAAAAAAAAAAAAGCAACACCATCTTTTCCCTCTGATAGGGGAATTTTCCTCAATTGAGGTTTTCCTCCTCCAAAATAGCCCTAGCTTGTGTCTAGTTAACATAAAACTAACCAGCGCAGGGAAGCAGCAGGAAGAGTGGAGGACCCACCTCGGGCTTCCATTTCATTGATAGGCAAACCTTTAGAGTCAGAGAAATAAACAAAAGAAGAAATTTAACTTTTGTCTTGAAAGATCTAAATTTGTTCAACTTTCCAATAGGGAATTCACCCCTGCCTCATTCTCACCAAGTTTTGGAAGACCTGATGATGTAATAGGAGTTCCCTTCTCTAGGATAGGGAAAAAGGGATGACAAATGACCTTTAGAAGAAGTACAGGGAGAAAGAATTAGAAAAGATTCTCCTCAAAAACAAATGCAAAAGGCGAATGAGTCCACTAAGTTTCAAGGCTACACAAACAAAGCACACAAGACAACCTGTTCATGGCTACAGGCTTTCAAATCAATCCTGATTATGTAACTCTGCTGAGGGATACTGAAGTGTGTGTTCTTTCCTAGGAAACAGTGGGATTGTTGAGTGGACTACCTGGCAGTCCCAATACCACAGTATCACTTAGGAAGTTGATGCTTATCCCTGCGTTGTCTGCTCGTATGGCAGTGCTGACTCAAGGGCTTTGCCGCTCTCACTTAAGCATGCCTCCTGCTTTTCAAGCCTTTCACGGATGAGTAGGGAGTCACATAGGAACGCTCCTAAGATCTCATGTGGTGACTTGAACAACCTTTTTTACTGGTTATGCCAAATTTTCTGTTCTTATAGAAACATAATGATTTAAATATGGAGAATCAAGATTTAGTATTTTCCTACTGTATTGCTTAAGCATAAATAAAACTGGTATATCTTTGGGTTGCAGATTCATTGAAGTCACTGATAGGGATAAAATTTACAATTTCTGAAATGACCCTAAAAATGTACTTCTTTCATTTTGTACCACGCATTTGTGTTTGGTGGCATTCTTGGCATTGACAATTATGAAATAAAAATATCAGTCAATGTTGAGAGACTCTGAGACTGCTCAGCCATCCTGAAGAATCAAGTATTCAGCTGAGATGTGTGGGTCTTCATAAAATTTAATTCTTCCAACTTATTAGAATGCAAATTTGTTTTTACACTTAACAAATGGTAAAATTCTGTTTCTTTATAATTTATTAATAGTAAGTATTTGATTTCTGTGTAACAGAAATAGATATATAAATAGATATATAAAGAGTATAGAAGAAAGATAGATAGACAGACAGACAGACAGAGATATAGAGGTGCCCATGGACATGTAAAACTTTATTTAGTAACAAGTAGAGTTCAAGAAACTGAATGCTTTCCCTAGGAAAGGTGCTTGAAACCATCCTCCATTTTCCTCTCTACCCCTGAGGACAGTCATGCACACCTCACAAGCTTGCTAAGGATTGAGATGGTTAGCATGCAGTGCCTGTCCACACAAGGTCTCTCTGGTACAATGGATGTTGCTTCTTATAGAAAATACCGAGGCTTCATGAAACAGGAATAAAATCCAGAATCAGTGCTGCCTGTCAGAGACACAAAGAGAGATTCTTCCACCTAAGAATATTCCCTCCATACTGCCTTTTAAGGTAAAAGCTAGTAGTAGTAAGGAGCCAGGCTCAGGACACACCCGGCACAGCTGACTGGTATCAGCCTGTGGGAACTGACCACAGCTGCATAAAACTCTGGCTATTCAACTCTGTGCTGAAGGAGTGGCATTGCTTTCCCGCCTACAGTGGCACTATTGACAAATGGACTCACTCTGTTGGGTTCTTCTGGTGACAAGGACTACCTGCTTCTGCACAGCCATTCATTTCTGAGTCTAAGGGAGTCTTTTGGGCAAAAATCAGCATAATGCAAATAATTTTTTTTTTATTTGCCGGTCATTCAAAGAACAGAACAAGGTTAAGACAGTCTCTGATTGCATTGGTGAAATGACCATCATACCTGCTTGAGCAGACCATGCGTGAATTCCTTATACATTCTGTGACTCTGGGATAAGAAAGATAACTGCACCTTATTCAGAGGGAGTTGGTATAGCTACTATCTACAAAGCCTCCTCCACCAAGCTAGATAGAAAAAGTAAATAATAATAATAATAATAAAACTTCAACTCTATGCAGGTAATTTTCATAGGTAAGAAGGGGCCCTGTTTGATACGTATCAAAACTAAAATTACAGCTAATCAGAGAGGGCAGTACCTAAATCTAGCATTGAAGATGTCCTAGTGCATCTGGCCCATGCTGTTGTGGTGAAGACCAAACGTAACTGTTTGAGTTAAGATTCCCCTATGCACTGTCTGCCCAGTGCCAAGTTCACCACCTGTCTAGAATGATTAATCCCATTCTTCCCAGGAATGAATCTCACAGAATACACAAAATAAAGCCTCTCCTTGGCCTCTATGGCTGGTCCCTCCCTTCTACTCTGGTTCCTTTCTGTCATCAATGTTGGCATTCCTTCTAGGATCTGCCCCACAGTTACCTGGCAACAGCCAGGTAGACCTGACTCAATATAAAAGGAGCTGCTTGCCCCCTCTTCATTCTCTTACTCTGCTCTACTCCTCTTGCCCTTCCTCCCTTACCCTCCTCCCCGTCCTCTCCTCTCTCTACACACTCACAGTCAGCCTCTCCTACTCTCCTCTCCTCTCTTCCTTCTCCTCCTCCTCTCCTCTCTCCCTCCCTCTCTCTCTCTCTCTCTCTCTCTCTCTCTCTCTCTCTCTCTCTCTTTCTCTCTCTCTCTCTCCCTTTCTCTATTTCTACTATCCCCTCAACTCTTCTCCCCAGACCCTAAATAAACTCCTCAGGGGGAAGGGATGCCTCAAAATGGGCCCACAGAGGCACCCTCTTCTCCTACACCATACTATGCCTCCACCAAACATACCCCTGGCTTGTTTTTTCTTTTTATAAAATACAACAATCAGACTATGAGACCCCATCAGCATCAAAGTCGATGTCCAGTTCCAGGAGGAAGAAAAGGAAGCCATGTTCTGCAACATGATGAAAACTGTCGGATAGCACAGACAGATGAGGCTTCCCACCCCAGACTCCATCAGCCTAGCTTGAGTTCATCTATCCTCTGTAAGAGCGGCCTCCTAACACTGTTATTATCACAAGCCAGTGTGGTTGGCTAACACCTATGATCCAAGCATTCAAGAGGCTGAGTCAGAAGGATTGTCGGGAGTTTGAGGAGTGCCTGGGACACATAGTTACATAGTGAGTTCCAGGCCAGCCAGGCTTATAAACTAAGACTTGTCTAAAAAAGAAATATAAAATCATTGAAAAATAGCACATAGGTGAAATGTGTCCTCTTGCAGTGCTGGGGGTCTGGGGCCTGAAATCCATGCTCCTCCTCTTGAAGCAGGGTGTCAGCACTGTCCCTCCACAAGATCCTGGGAAATCCCAGACACTGATGGCTGCATCAATTATTGACCCAGGATCAAATCACTTGACCTATTTCCTTAGCTCTCCTGCCCTCTCCTGTGTGCCCCAAAAGCCTCACTTCCCCCTATAAGGATACAGGCAACCCATCCAGGAAACCAAGCACAATTTCACACTCTCCCCATCATATCTTCAGTCTATGCCCTGCAACATCAGTTCCCCTTGTTCCAAGGATCGATACCAAAGGATCCAGTAGCCAGTTAGTACTAAGGCTGGAGCTCAATGACACCCAAGTCCTGTGTATTATAAGTTTGACGTTTAGGGTGGCACACTGTGAACAATTAGGAGATGGGGCCTACTGAAAAATCTGTAGTCATTGTGGAAGTTCCCTTGAAAGGGATTCTGAGTTGTAAGGCTCTGGCACCTTCCTTTCCTCCCCCTGGTATCCTGGCTATGAGGTGAAAGCCCTGCTTTGCCACACACTCCCATCATGCTCTGCTGCTTCTCCACAGACCTGAAAAGATCTGGTCCAAGGTATCCTGGAATAAAATCAAAACCTAAATAAACGTTTCTCTCATTTTAAGTTGGCAATCACATACGTGTATTACAGTAACAGAAAGCTAAAATAATTATGCTCCATGCCGGGTCATGGCCACATTGAGAACATCTCCTTCTACCTGTTCCTTCTCTTTGGGGCCCAACTCTTGTTCCCCACACTCTTCCTGCTCCAAGACCAGCTTCTCCATCAGGAGAGGTTTCCTCAAAATGTACTTTTCTATTCTATTTTCTTTTGTATGTATCTTGGCTATATTACTTTAGGCAAAAAGGACAAATTAGGAATCCTAGAGCTTTCAAAGAGACTTTACCTCTTCCAGGCTGTTGCTTAATTGTGAAAAAAAGGAGGCTGTGTATTAGTCAGGGTTCTCTAGAGTCACAGAACATTTGGGTAGTCTCTATATAGTAAGGGAATTTGTTGATGACTTACAGTCTGTAGTCCAACTCCCCAACAATGGTCAGCAGCAGCTGTGGATGGAAGTCCAAGGATCTAGCAGTTGCTCAGTCCCACAAGGCAAGCAGGAAAGGAAAGGTGAGTGAATCTTCCTTCTTCCAATGTCCTTATGTAGGTCTGCAGCAGAAGGTGTGGCCCAGATTAAAGGCGTGTACCTTTAATCCCAGATGACCTTGAACTTGGACCTCTCCTTGTCTTAATCTTCTGGAATTCATAGCCACTATGCTTCAAGGTCTCCATGCCAAGATCCAGGTCAGAAACTTGTATCTCTGAGCCTCCAGATTAGGATCATAGGTGAGCCTTCTAATTCTTGATTGTAGTTCATTCCAGATATAGTCAAGTTGACAACCAGGAATAGCCACTACAATCCACCCCTTGTCAACTTGACACAAATAATATCTCATGTCCACATGAAACAATAAAAAGATCATGAATACGCCTAACGTGATATAACTATTCCTCGTACAATCGCAAACGCATTTGTAAATTTACAATGGGGAAATGTCCCTTGGGAACATTCTTTTAGTGTCTCAATCCAATTGATGTTAAAGAGATTGGATAAATGTATCCTTAACAAAATAAGACACAAGCATTCATATTACTTATAATCCTCATTTCTGCAACTGGTTACGAGGCCTTAGCTGGTATTTATAACTACCTTCCTCTGCTACCCATTCTGTATTTCCTTCACCTTCAGCAAGCACCTCAGCAGGTCTTGGCTCTTTTCCTGGAGGATTGACCCATACCTTCATCCTTTGTCATCCTGCTTGGATTCGGCTCTTATAGTTTCCCATTGACTTTAATCACTGGTCATGGTAGTACTAAGAGATTCCCTAAGGTATCTCCTGCACTCCAGACATAATCCTGCTTACTTCCCTTGTGGAGAGGCAATCCAATTTCCCCATGGTAATCTGGATCTATCACCCCATCTAACACTGTTATTCCTTTCTTAGCCAGTTGGTTTAAGGGCATTAGAAGCCCAAAATGGCCAGGGGGAAGTCTGAGCTTCCAGTTCAATGGAATGTTTGTTGTGTCTCCTGGTAGGAGCACTCCTCCCTTGAGAACTAAAACTTCTAGGCCAGCAGAACCTAAAGTTGTGGGAACAGGAAGCAAACATTTTCATGCAGGGTCACTAGGAGTGATAGTGAGTGGAACTATTCCCTTTTCCACCCCTTGATTCCTGGACCCATGGATCCTGGCTATGGGAGAAACTGTACCATATATTGAACACTGATTCAAAGCATATACTGCCTTCTGAAGAACTCTGCCCCAGCCCTCCATGCTGTTGCCACCTAATTGCCGCTGTAACTGTGTCTTCAAAAGGCCATTCCATCTTTCTATCAGACCAGCTGCTTCAGGGTGGTCATGGTAAGACCAGTGAATTCCATGATCTTGGGCCCACTGTCACACTTCTCTGGCTGTGAAATGAGTTCCTTGGTCAGAGCAATACTGTGTGGGATACCATGACAATAGATAAGGCATTCTGTGAGTCCACGGATGGTGGTTTTGGCAGAAGCATTATGTGCAGGAAAGGCACATCCATAACCAGAATAAGTATCTACTCCAGTAAGAACAAAACGTTGTCCTTTCCATGAGGGAAGTGGTCCATTGTAGTCAACCTGCCACCATGTTGCTGGCTGGTCACCTCGAGGAATGGTGCCATATCTGGGGCTCAGTGTTGGTTTCTGCTGTTGGCAGATCTGGCATTCAGCAGTGGCTGTAGCCAAGTCAGCTTTGGTGAGTGGAAGTCCGTGTTGCTGACCCCAAGCGTAACCTTGTCTCGGCCACCATGGCCACTTTGTTCATGTGCCCACTGGGCAATGACAGGGATGGCTGGGGAAAGAGGCCGACTGTCCATAGAATGGGTCATCTTATAATATATCCTTGAGGCAAAACTATAAAGGTATACTGCTGGCCTTGCCAACTGAATGCAAATTGCTTCTGGTGGTCCTTAAGGACAGGTACTGAGAAGAAGCATTTGCCAGAACAATAGCTGCATACCAGGTTCCAGGAGATGTGTTAATTTACTCAAGTAATGAAACTACATCTGGTACAGCAGTTGCAATTGGAGTTACTACCTGATTTAGTTTTTGATAGTCAGCTGTCATTTTCCATGATCCATCTGTCTTCTGCACTGGCCAGATAGGAGAGTTAAAGGGAGATATAGTGGGAACCACCACCCCTGCATCTTTCAAGTCCTTCATAGTGGTAGTAATTTCTCCAATTCTTCCAGGAATATGATACTGTTTTTGATTCACTATTTTCTTTGGCAGAGGCAACTCTAAAGGCTTCCATTTTGCCTTTCCAACCATAATAGCCCTCACTCCACAGGTAGGGAACCAATGTAAGAATTCTGCCAATTTCTGAGTATATCTATCCTAATTATACATTCTGGAACTGGGGAAATGACCACAGGATGTGTTCGGGGACCTACTGGACCTACTGTGAGTCAGACATCAGTCAAAACTCCATTAATCACCTGTCTTCCATAAGATCCAACTCTAACCGGAGGACCACAATATTTCTTGGGATCTCCTGGAATCAGTGTCAATTCAGAGCCAGTATCCAATAGACCCCAGAAAGTCTGATTATTTTCTTTCCCCCAGTGTACAGTTACCCTTGTAAAAGGCCGTAGGTCACTCTGGGAAAGAATTGGAGAAAGACTAACAGCAAAACTTTTAGGTGTCTTATCAAGATCCTTCCTCAGGGGAACCTGGCCACCCCTTCATTCAAGGAGTTCTGGATCTGCAGACTGGCCAAGTCTGGAAACTGATTCACTGTCCAAGATTGCCTTTCACCATGATCCAGTGTAGCCTTTCTTTCATTTGTTTGAGGATTTTTCTGCTTAGATCAAACAGATATGCAGTAGGCTTCCTATCTATTTCATGCCTGGAAACACCATGATTGATTAGGCAGTACCAAAGGTCCAAATGAGTCATGCCATTATAAATTCCACCTCTCCTGTGCTGACCATTATGGGATATGTCGTTATAAACATTGTCTTGTCTATGCTGTCCATTAAAATAACTACAGTCACCTTGTCTTTGGTGATTCAATACTGCCACCTGGACCTTGTTACCTTGGAACCCAATTAAATCCATTGAATTTAATTCATCTAATTGAGCAGCAGCATCTCCAGCCCTAAGGTCTGACACAAGGAAAAGGGCAAGAACAAAACTCTTCAAATGTGCCGGTGCCCCTCTCACCAGTTTGCATCTTATAGGACTGGTAAAGGGCATATCTTCTGGATCTTCCCCTTGTGGAGGATTAGGTTTTATACAACGTATCCACTCTAGCATTGCAGTTTCCCTAAGCCTTAAAATCCCTTCATCAACACTAAGCCAAGTGATACCAGGCATCTCCAACTCCTTTTCAGTAGGCCAGCTTTTGATAAACACTTCAGTCAACCATTCAAACAAACTTCTGACACCTTTTTTAACTGTTTGAACTTCCATATTAAACCTAGAATCTCTACTCAGAGGGCCTGAGTAGAGGCCCTACTCAGCCTGCTCTAGTTTTATGTTCCTTCCACCATTATCCCACAGTCTTAAAATCCATTCCCACACACATTCCCCAGACTTCTGCTTAAATGAATTAGCAAGCTCATTAAGCTCCTTAGTATTATAGTGTATTTCTTTATAGACTTCACTTTCTACCTCCCCTCTAGGGGCCTGTTTGGCCTTGAGTCTGGTTATAGGTCTAAAAGAAACTATTGGTGGGCCTTGAGAAACATCAGTATTGTCTTGTCCGGCATTTTCTTCAGCAAAAGTCACTGCTGGTTTATCAGGCTCTGAGGGATTAATTTCCTCATGTGGAGAGGGCATAATTTCAAGGGATGGGGCTAAAGGTACAGCTTCCTCAGGTGGGGCAAATCCTTGAAAATCTGAAGATTCAAAATTCTCAACTTCAACAGCGTCTTCTCACACATCCCCATCCCAAGTTATAGGATCCCATTTTTTGCCAATTAATGCCTTTACTTTAACTGCCGACACCCTGTGAGGCCGAGACCTGTATTTTCACTGTAATTCAGCCAACCTTATAATGAGGGCTTCAGTTTGGTTTTCTGAAACTTGAGCTCAATGGCTGCTAGGGAGAAGATTCTCTTCAAGGACACACTTAGCAACTTTTAGATTGTTTACTTGCATCTGGAGCCATTCGATTTTATCACGCAACTCCTTCTTTTCCTTTATTGTTCCCCCCCCCCCATATGCTAAGAGCGACCAGCCAGCAAGATCATTTTCCAGTTTTTTCCCTAACTTGTAGAAAGTTTTGTACACCGAATCAATCACTTAATTCATCAAGATAATCAAAGACGTTAGATTCTTTAAACTTTATATACAGTTTCAACCACAGGTCTTCAATATTCTCTGAGCTCCCAGGAGGGAGAGAATCTGGAGAGGTTTCAGTAATTGAAGATACTGATGAATTAACAAACTAACTCCAGATTTTAAAAAGATTCATCCTTATACTTCTGTTCCTCTAGAACCACTCCTGGTACCAACTTCTGTATTTGTCGGGGTTCTCTAAAGTCACAGAACGTATGGGTAGTCTCTATATCGTTAGGGAATTTGTTGATGACTTACAGTCTGTAGTCCAACCCCCCAACAATGGTCAGCAGCAGCTGTGGATGGAAGTCCAAGGATCTTGCAGTTTCTCAGTCCCACGAGGCAAGCAGAAAAGGAAAAGTGAGTGAGTGAATCTTTCTTCTTCCAATGTCCTTATAAAGGTCTCCAGCAGAGGGTGTGGCCAAGATTAAAGGTATGTGCCACCTCCTTTAATCCCAGATGACCTTGAACTCGGACATCTCCTTGTCTTAATCTTCTGGAATTCATAGCCACTATGCTTCAAGATCTCCACGCCAAGACTTAGGTCAGAAACTTGTTTCTCTGAGCATTGGGATTAGGATCATAGGTGAGCCTTCCAATTTTTGATTGTAGTTAATTCCACATATAGTCAAGTTGACAACCAGGAATAGCCACTACATTTCCTTTGTTTCAGAAACTGTGAATAACTTTTAGGTTCTGAAAAGAATAGGCAGGCAACCAAACACTCTGAACCTAAGAGAAACAGCATCAAACTTCTCTTGTTTAAAGAACAAATACTAAAACAACATAAACCGTCAATCACATATACCTCTTCTACCAACAGGAGGAATGTACGTACATGACTCCACCAGCATCTCCAAGAGTGTAAGATCAGATGAGTGGAACTTGATCGTGTTTAGGAGCCCAGCAGATGCACCTAATTCTGGCACAGCCATGTTTAACAGGGGTTAATGAGCTGGACCCCTGTTATTGATCATATTAGATCATTTCTCTCAGAGAGATTCCCTTGGACAGTGCATTTTCAATCTCCCAACCCTATATTGTCTCAGTCTATTCATAGCTAGAGCAACAAGCTCTCCAAATTTCATTGCTCTTTCTGTTCCTCTTTTGGCTTGAACGGACATAACACTTGGAGACAGGCACACAATATAAACAAAGTGTTGTGTCGGGACAACACTTTGTGTAATGACCATGATACTCAAGCCTGAGATAATCAACTTTAAAAGAGAAAAGGGTTGTGGTTTGGAGGTTTTCAGCCTTTGACAGGCCAGCCCTATTACTTTGCCCTTGTTGTGAGGCAACACGTTTCTGGTGGAGGTTAGAGAACAAAGCAGGATTTTTTGTCTCATGTATGGAGTGATAGGAGGAGGAAAACCCTCTGCTCTCCTCCTCAGTGGCATACCCTCAGTGCCTAGAAGATTTTTCATTAGGCTTCAGCTCCTCCTGTTACTGCCATATTTGAAACACAGATTTTTCTTTGGGAGCACAATCCAAGTCAAATTCCAGCAGATAGAGGAGTCCCCTCAAGTCTCAGTACCCTCCTCTGCACTGAGAACCTGCCTCAAGTCTCAGTACTCTCCCCTGCACAGAGAAGAGCCAACTCCAGCCAGGGAAATTCCCCAGGTGAACCTCTGCACTTCTAGAAGATTCTAGACATGAGTACAAGCTCAAAATGATTCCTGGAGTCTCTCAGCTCTTCTCTACATAGATAGAGTCGGCAAGCCTGAAAACTTCCATGTGTCCCAACTCACAGCCAGCTCTCAAGCAATGGCAAACAATGAATGGATAGCCCAATGAAGCAACTTAAAGGCTGAAGGAACTGTTGTGGAATTGTGGGAGTTTTCCCAGTGCTAGGAATCAAACCAAGGAAAATCACACTTGCTAGACAAGGTGTTCTACCACTGAGCAGCACAGCTCAGTACAGGACATTTCTAAAAGACACATGACGTAAACAAACAGCATATTAGAAAGAACAGCATCCTAAAGTCTAAGATCTGCCCTTTAGGTCCCTCCTGCCGTGATACCTTATTCCTCCATGCCCATTAGAGATGATAACGTGCTTCTATAAATAAGAGTACTATAGATATTAGAGATATAGGTATTATTATAGATACTATTAACCACCAATACAATAGCTTATTATTTAGAAAATACATGGTTTATTAGTGGATTCAACCAACTAGGGACCATGTGTGTCCATATTTTTAAGATAGCATCACAACATGTAGCTTAATCTGGCCAAAAATATGGGCATCTGGAATGCTGTGATTTCAGATGTATGTGGCACCACACCCAGCAGAGATGTCCATCTTTTGGTCTGGAAGCATAACTGTACAATATCGACCCTAAAGTATAGACATTATCAATAACGACGTCATCTACCCACAGTTCCTGCCGTATCTAGTTCTCCTTGGTTACAGAAAACGTGACCGCCCTGATCTGTGTCTACCACTGAGCTCTCTCACCATGGTTATCTCTAACCCTGGCTTCTCCCTGCTAAATCTTTGCTTCCTTCCCTTCACAGACCACTTCTACTCATAAAATTAGTGAATCACCAAGGTCCATGAGAAGCTTTGTTAAATGAATGCTGTTGTTAAAATCATGTACAAGAGACAAGTAGCACAGTGCTAAGCCCAATATATCATCTCCAGTGGCAGAGCAGTGGCAGAGCAGGGGTCTGGAGAAACAAACAAAGGAAAATTGCTACATATGTATCTCTTCAGTGGTGTTTGATACATACATACTGAACTAAATGACAGACTTCAGTACCTAAACTTCCTCTGTACAGGGCCATGAGGTTTCTTAGAGCACACAGTCTCTGCCATAGCCTTTGGGTGATGTGTAAATACACTAACACTATAAACAGTACATTAAACAGTGGGCAGGTCTGTGTCAGATAGAACTTTATTCATAAGAATATGCAACAGGAATGATGCCCAGGGACCCTGTTTGCCAATCCCTGGATAGAACCAGCTTGGAGGAAAGTCTTGTCCAAAGCATCAGTTCTTCACACGAGCACTTTCTGTTGGAGAAAAACCTTCACAACACTTAATGAAGGCTCATATCTAGGCCCTCTGTCCCTCTCCCTCGATGTCATTGGTAAGTGCCAACTGGCAGGAGGAGCATCCTTCCATGGCAGTTGTTCTGAAAGACAAAGCAGGGGTAGAGATTAAAGCCAGACCCAGGTCTTTGTGCTGTGCTCAGCATATCAAGTGGTCCTCTTCAGATCGGGCTGTGTTGGCTGTACACCTTCAGAAAGAGACAAAACTATTCTTTCATTTAACAGTCTTCAATGCGGGTGTGGGAGGGCAGGTTTACGAAAGGCCCTTCTGAAATGCCTGCTGAAAGGAAATCATTCTCCCTGGCACCACGGACTCGTTCTCGTGTGAAGCTTCGTGATCACTTTTCATGCCGTTCCTCAAGAACCCCATGGCACCCATCCATGTATTAGGCTAATAACTGCATGAAGCTAGTTAAAAGGAACCAAGCAATTATTTTAATTAGAAGAGAACAAAAATAACACTCCTGGCTTCTGTTTTAAGGGGCAAGAAGGAAGTAGTCAGGGTTCAAAAAGATCTCACAAAATATTTTTTGTGAAAGGAAAAATAATTAAGGCCAAATTTAGAATGTACTTGCAATAAATGGGCCAAATAAAATGAATGCCCCACTGTGCAGCCAGGGCCCATGCACAGAGAAGAGCTTCAGAAAGCCCATTTTTATGTGATACCATCTTGAGGACACGGCCAATTTTACACAGTGAAAGTGAATGTCTAATAGACTTTAATGATCCTTGTGAATCCCTCATACACCCTCTTAAAGAGTTTCTGTGTAAACTCTTTTATTAATAAGAGACAGGAGCGGGATCTTGTTCAATATGCCTTTTAAGCAGGACTCTTTTTTTGTTGTTTGAATTTTTTAAATTGCTCAGAAGAAACCTACCTTCACAGAAGATCCCTGTTGCGAATCAATTCAATACATGGTGACATCCGTCATAAGAAGATTTTAATAACTGGACTGCACATTGTTACACAGGGAGAGCACTGAGATGCAGAATCACAGAATTCCCTCCCACCCCCACCCCAGCCTTGGCCTCCAACTTCATGCTGATGGTGCAGGTAGACCTCTCACTTCCATCTTAACCAAAGAAACAAAATGAAACCCAGAGCTGTCAGCTGGCTGCTGTGGTTTGTGCTGTGTGTATCTATAAATGTTAGTTGAACACCTACCCCCTCCTACATGCAAGCACACAGAAAATTCCAGATCCATCCAGATCAGTGGGGCCAGCTCTCTGCCACAAGCAGTTCCACATTTATCTACTCTCACAGACAAATCAGGGGCAGAACTAAGAGCCAGCAGCCCCAGCTAGAAGAGACAAGGCTATCTAGCTTAAACTTCTTATTAAAGAGTGGAAAATGTATAGATGGTTTGTTGAAGGTGGAAAGATCGGCATGAACAGAAGCTGAGACACTTAGAACCCTGGTCCACAGACAGCTAGAAGTAAACAAGCCAGAATAGAATAAGAGTGAACAACCAGAGACTAGAGCAGCCAAGAAAGAGAGAGAGCAAGCCACATTCAGATGTGTAGTGTGAACAGTGGTGTCTTCTCAGTTCCTGCTGTAGTGTGAATAGTGGTGTCTTCTCGGTTCCTGCTGTAGTGTGAATAGTGGCGTCTTCTCGGTTCCTGCTGTAGTGTGAACAGTGGTGTCTTCTCGGTTCCTGCTGTAGTGTGAATAGTGGTGTCTTCTCGGTTCCTGCTGTAGTGTGAATAGTGGCGTCTTCTCGGTTCCTGCTGTAGTGTGAATAGTGGTGTCTTCTCAGTTCCTGCTGTAGTGTGAATAGTGGCGTCTTCTCGGTTCCTGCTGTAGTGTGAATAGTGGCGTCTTCTCGGTTCCTGCTGTAGTGTGAACAGTGGCGTCTTCTCGGTTCCTGCTGTAGTGTGAACAGTGGCGTCTTCTCAGTTCCTGCTGTAGTGTGAACAGTAGTGTCTTCTCGGTTCCTGCTGTAGTGTGAACAGTGGCGTCTTCTCGGTTCCTGCTGTAGTGTGAACAGTGGCGTCTTCTCAGTTCCTGCTGTAGTGTGAATAGTGGTGTCTTCTCGGTTCCTGCTGTAGTGTGAACAGTGGCGTCTTCTCAGTTCCTGCTGTAGTGTGAACAGTGGCGTCTTCTCGGTTCCTGCTGTAGTGTGAACAGTGGCGTCTTCTCGGTTCCTGCTGTAGTGTGAACAGTGGCGTCTTCTCGGTTCCTGCTTTTCCTAGTACATGGTCTGTATGCTGATCCATTCTTTCTAAGGCATTCAACTGTTGACTCGTAAATGGAAATCTCACCATTTGTTTAACCTCTTGCTGAAAACCATGAGGTGGCTGTTCAGGTTTGTTTTCTGTTGCTGTAATAAAGACCATGACAGGGGCTGAAGAGATGGTTCAGTGCTTGAAGGCACTGACTGCTCTTCCAGATGACCCAGGTTCAAATCCCAGCACCCACATGGCTGCTCACAACTACCCACAACTCCAAGATCCTCACATAGACATACATGCAGGCAAAACACTGATGAACATAAAATGGATATAAATACATTAAAAATAAGAATAAATAAACACCATGAACAAAAGCAACTTAGGGGAGGAAAGAGTTTATTTTACCTTACATGTACAAGTCCATCTCTGAGGGAAGTCAGGCAAGAACTGAAGCAGAAACCATGGAAGAATGTTGATTACTGGGCTGCTTCTCAAGCTCACGTTTAGCTGGCTTTCTTAGACAGCTGAGGCCCATCTGCAGAAGGAAGGGACAGCCACAGTGGGCTGGACCTTCCCACAGCAATCAACTGAAATAATCTCTCACAGATATGGCCATACACCAATATGATTTCAGCAATTCTTCAGTATTAGTTCCCTCTCCCAGGTTACTCTAGGTTGTGTGAATAAAAATTATTTAGCAGAGTGGTTTTGCCAATACAGACTGTGACATTGTTAAGAGGTGGGGCCTTTGGGTAATGATAAAATCATGGGTCCTCTACTTTCATGAATTAGAATAGTGCCCCGATTTTACAAACATGCAAACAAAAAAGGCACAAACTGGCTCTCTGTGTCTGTTGGCACTTTAGACTTTCCCCACTTCTAAAACTATGAGCAATAAGTACATTTCTTATATTTATAAACTATCCAGTTCAGCGCCAAGAGTGAGGTTGTGAGGCAGAATAATTGCCCGGCAAGCAGAAGGTTCTTGTGTGCCTCAACAGCACAAAACAAGAAAGTCTCTAGTCTAAGGGTTGGGTGTGCTTAGGTAGCCTACACAGACAAAATTACAGGTCATAGGTGAACCTGTGCCAAGCCTATATTCACATTGCAAAACAATACTGAACCAGATCAGGATTTTCAACAAGGGGGTTAATATGACCAGCTGACCAGTACAGAATCCAGCCTATTGGTAATAACAAGATGACACCAACCAAGAAAGGGGGGTGCTATACAGCATAGGACTGGAGCATGTCTTTAAAATAAAAAATAATTTGTCAGAAGCAGAGCCTGAAGTGTCAAAGTCAGAGATAAAACTAGCTTTGAAGATTCACCATGAGGGCCATGTTTTGGCTGACTGTTCATCTCTTGTCCCAGGAGGCTTCTCCTGTCATAGGTTTTCTTTTAAATCTACACGGCCACGGCTCATGACTCCCCCAAATCAAAATGGAGTAACTAATCCCAGCCTCTGACACAAAAATATACTGTTGAATGGCGTCTGGAAATTCAGCAAACAGTCCAGTTACATTTACTTTCCTATGCAAAACTCATACAGAGCCAGCTTCTCACTTCAAGTCTAAGTTAAAATACACAGAAGGTTGAAAAGAGAGAAAGCTGTGGTGAGCACGTGCTCAGGGCATGTTGTTAGATTGCTCTGTTGAACTAGACTTCCGGGGTGTTCCCTTTGACCGAAAGCTACAATCTCTCAATTTACAATCTGAACTTGATGACGTGATAGGCGAGGACATTACTGAAAATTGTAGCCACACTTAATTCACAGACATCATTATGAAGGTGCATATTGCCAAAATGAAGAAAACATATGCAACATAATGTAAAGTAAAACCTTCACATCCAAATTGGGTTTAATTCAAAATACAAGGTTGGTTACCATTCAAAAATCCATTGGGAAAACAAAAGGAAAGCAGGCAGAGACAGTATTGGGTAGAAGAGGAGTTCCTGTGGAAGAGAGCAGAAATGGAGCATGGAAACAACTAAAAGCCCTGTGTGTGTGTATGTGTGTGTGTGTGTGTGTGTGTGTGTGTGTGTGTGTTTGAAATGTCAAGGAATTTAAAAATGTGAGAGAAACCCACTGAAGAATTTGCCACACTGGCAGAATAAATAACTTTTATTCACACAACCTAGAGTAACCTGGGAGAGGGAACTAATACTGAAGTATTGCTGAAATCATATTGGTGACTTCATTGTGCAAGAAGGGAGTATTTAACTTAGGGTAAAAATGGCAGTACAGAGCACTGGGGAATGAGATCTTTCCTGTGATCAGTGCAGAGGTAGACACTCACACCAGAAGGGCTAACTTGCCCAGTGCTGTCAGCCAGGAATACTAGTCTGTGGTGTACAACATTTGGCATTCACAGAATCTTTGGGGTTCAGTCCTGGTCACAAGAAAGAAATACCAGACAGGGAAAATACAGAAATTAGAGAAAAGAAAGAAAAGAGGCAGAGGGGCCAATGAAGGCCATGTAGACTGTGGATTTAAATATAAAAAGTGAAATAGCAAACTTACTAGAAAACATCATTAAGATGTCTTTATAGCCTGGAGATAAGGAAAACCTCTCTCCAGATATGAAAGATACCAACCTTAAGGAAATGAACCCATCCACAGACACCATAAAGAATATGAAAATTCAAGTTCAGAAGGCTTGTAACATTCCCAACACTTGAAACCTGAAACCATAAGAGATCTGTATGTAAACTACATGCACATTTCCTACAAATCAGCAAGAAAAGATGAAAATTCAATATTAAAATAAGCAGTCTGGCCTCAAGCAATGGCTGGGTGGATCAGCGCCCTTGCCTCACGAGCATGAAAACCTAATTTTGAATCCTCAGCACCCACATAAGAGCTAAACACAGGGGCTGGAGAGATGGCTCAGCAGTTAAGAGCACTGACTGCTCTTCGGAAGGTCCTGAGTTCAAATCCCAGCACTACATGGTGGCTCACAACCATCTGTAATGAGATCTGATGCCCTCTTCTGGTGTGTCTGAAGACAGCTACAGTGTACTCACACATAATAAATAAATAAATCTTTAAAAAAAAAAGTACCCAGTACAGTAGGGTCAAAGTTGGGGGGATTCCAGGAGATGCTGACCAGACAACCAGACAAAAGAGTGCGCTTGAGACTCAGTGAGACAATCCATCTCAAAAGGATGGGGCGGAGATGTATTTAAAAAGACAGATGCCCTATGTTCTCTAGTTACCACATGCATGTGGCAACATGCACACACATACAGAGAGTGCTCAGGCAGGCAAGCTGAGAAGAATGCTCAGAAAGGACAACAGCCCAGTGCCCAGCAGCCCTAAGATCACAATGCCAGCTATTGCTTGCTGCCAGAATGATGAGGAAGAAGGAACAGAGCCTCGGAGCAGCCATGTTCCTGCTCGAGATGGACAGTCTCTTTGGGAAGGTATGCACACTCGGCAATGCACACTAACATTGAACAGCTCCTGCCCTGCAATTTAGCAATTTCTTGTTCAGTGTAAATATAGACTAAACATAGCGCATGCACCCGCTCAGCAAGATGCACTCAGGAACGCCTACAGGTGAGCTCTCTGAAATCATCTAGAACTTAAAACAACTGAAACATTTATGAAAAATAAGATGGATACACGTTTGCAATATGTGGTATTTTTGTGGACAAAAATAAGAAAAAATACTACAATTTTAGCCAACATAATATTGGGAGAAAAAAGCCAAACATAGATGAATATCTATTCCATGTTAAGAAAATCTTGCATAGAAAAATAATTTTTTAAATGATTATCTCTTGTGTAGTTCCTCTTATATGAACTTTAAAAGAAAGAGAGAGAGAGAAGAAAAACAAACCCATGGTGTGAAAAATTTGGATGTGGATGCCTTTAGGAAAAAAGAAGATAGCATCGCATCATAGGAGCAATTGGGAATATCAGTCATGGGTCTTACTTTTCCTGTCGTGGGTGGGCACGGTTAGAGAATGTGTTAACGCCGGATCAACACACTGAATGCCACATTTGTGCTCCTCACATCTTCCATATGTGGAACTCCAACGAAGCCCTAATTTAAACATTCCAAATGTTCTTTTTGCTTCATGGTGTCACTCAACATGTGTGTGTGAAATAGATAGAAAACAGGAAGGATGGATTTAGTCCAGCTAGATTCAGAGAGAGAGAGAATGTCTTGCAATGAGCTAAGAAGAGAATGGCGGACTAAAGATCCAATGTAAGAAAGATAAGGACAATATAACAGCAGTTAACAACGAAACTCATGATGAACATCGGTGGAGTGGTCAGTCACAGTGGAACGTCTGTATCACACCCTTTCCTGAAGGCTTAGAGGCCATCATGCAAAGGGGGAGAGGAACCTTTTAAGAGCTCAAGGTCAAAAGGCACCAGAGCAAAGCAATGGTTGTGGACACGATGTGACGAGCACCCCCCCCACACACACACACACACAAACTCACAGCACTGTGGTTGCAGTTCACATTCTAGCATGGGTCTATTGACTGTTTGCAGCTTCGGAGGGGAGAAGAGTCAGTTTTCTTTAAAGATGTGATCCCAGATAGGTCAACCAAACTCCAACCAACATCCAGTGGACAGCACGAACCCCCAGGAGCATATAAACAGCACAAATGGAAATCTGTTGGTTATTTCTTTTTTAAAAAAAGAGGACTTGAAGTTGATGGGGTAGACAGATGTGGGAGGAGTTAAGCAGAAAAGTATGGAATATATATGATCAAACTGTATTTTTTATATACATGAAATTATCAAATTAATAAAAAACATTATGCTTAAAAACTAAGAACGATCATGCCGGGCTTGCTAGTATGCAAAATGGGTTTAAAAAGCAACAAATAGAGACCACATACAAAGCACTTACTTGTGCAATGTATACATGAACAACCCAGAGTGGGGGGGGGGGAGACACACACAGCGACAGTTTATAAAATTCAGCTCCTCCCTGATAGCACCTCCAGCAGCCAGGATGGGCTCTGCAGCTACAGGGAGGTAGCATTGCATTACAAAGCCTGTGCATACAGGCCAAAGCCCGCCACCAGCCAGGGGTCAAGGGGACATTTCCCCCTTAATATAGCGTTTCACCATCCAGTTACCTAATACTGAACAACTCTCCAGTCTGCCTGGTGTTCGCCCCTCCACTCCAGGCTCCACTCCAGGCACCTGGCTGAACGCTCTGAAGCAGGTTATTGTTGTAACCTGGGGAGGCAGCACCTGTAGGTCTGTATTTAGGCTACACCTTGTGTTTCCAAAAGGTAAATGCAGGGAACATAATCAAAATTGTTCCTAACACTAGTGTTTTTACAACAACAATCTATAAATATACAGAGGAACACAACATACATGTGAAATAAACAGAGGAGATGAGTACACCGAGCTAACTCATGCAGCTCTGGAGCTTAGAAGCTTGGTTTTCAATTGCTGCAGTTTTAGATATGAAACATTATGAAAAACACAGACATTATTCATCAGAGTGATTGTCCTGTGCACTTGTATATCTTATACAATTTTTTCCTCACTTTTTACTTCAAGAAAATCACTAGCTAATGACATTTCAGTCTTTGGAAATTTTTTCCTGATAGCACACTGGAGTTCCCTTGGGGGAGAGAACTGCGAGTACGTGAATTTTTTTTCTAACATCATTAACAGATATTACGAACCAATTCAAACTGAGCGTTTTCTTTGCAAATTACCTTTAACTTTTAAAGCCATTGAAGAAAGAAGAGGAGGGAAAAAGGGACAGTGAGTGATTTAATTTACTTAACCTGTCTACAATTTTCAGCCTTGTGTTTCATTTGGTGAAGCTTTTCCAACCAAAAAAAAAAAAAAAAAAAAAAAAAAAAAAAAAAAAAAAAAACCACATACATATATCTCTAACTATCTTTAATAGATATATTTTTCTAAATTGCCACATCACATGAGTGATATTTCCAGAGAGTAACATTGTTGCAGGGCAGGGGGTTATTTTGTTTTTCATTTAGCAACTTGCCCTGGAATTGGGAATGTTTATCCTATTCATATGTGTAAGGTGAAAAATGAAACTCCACAGTGTCTATCTGAGGCTTAATTAGGTTTCTTCAGTAATGAGCAGGTTTATCCTCTCCTGGGTGTGCACATACTGATGCTTTGGTTGTCGGTTACCATATGCCTTATGGAGGGGAAGGAAGAATTCTTTTATCTCCTGATCAAAACTAAGTTCCCAGGCTAAAAAGCTAATATTTGGGTGAGTAGTCCCTCATAGGCAAGATTACATCAGGCCTGACTCTTATTTGCATGTCTTCCATTCAAAGAACCCCTGTAAACTTCAAGCGGAGTCTCCTACAAGGATCAGCTACATGGGAGTTCTGACAGGGTCCAGAGCAGAAACTACACCTCTCATGTTGGAGACCAAAACCACAACACAAAACTGAAGGATCTCTCCTGCCTTTGCCATCCCATGCTACTTGTGGAAAATGTCCCTGCTATCCACTGTTCTGGTTTCTCTGGCTGCTACATATAAATATTTGATGAGTGATGCTCCATTTATAAGAACAAGCATTAACAAGAATATTCTTTGCATTTGTTGTCAACAAAGACTTTTCAAAGCTCAATGTTTTGAGCTGCCATAAGGTTTTTTTCTCCATTTTAAAGTGAGAAGACAACACAAATTAGACAGGGGAATTCCATATCCTTCTGAATGTCCTGTTAACAGCAAGCGGGTAGGACACCGCCTGAAGAACGTTCTGCTTGGAGAAAGAGTAACCCTGTTATCAAGAGTAAGGGGCCCTTGGCTTGAGTACCAGGCATCGTCTGGATGCCAGGCATGATAATTATTCTGCTTAACTCTCCACTATAGACAGGGTAGATGATATCACCCCCATGTGAAAGATGGGTTTAAGAGAACTCTACTCCAAAGTCCTAGGGCAGGAACTGCCGAGAGAGGAACCCATTCTGCCCAGTGCCACAACCAATACTTGTCTGTCTGCCTCAAACTCACGGGTGATTTCAAGTGCCAAGTTCATAGCCTAACATTCTGACAGAGAAGCAGACCCTTGGACTATTGGTCTTCTAATTTGAGCTCCGACAAAGGGTACTATACTCTACACTTGGATGATCAAACTGAATAAGTTGGTTTCCCCAAAGGCTTCTCTAACCTGCCAGGTTAAGATAGACTAGCTAGTCTGTGTGTCTCGTATGTGTTACAAAATACTCACACACTTCAGAACTTCAGAAGTGACTCTTAGGACCATGGCAGTTAGACAAAAGGCACAAGGCATTGAAGTTTCCAAACTGATGGTTCTCTATGGACAAACAACTCAATCCAAAATCATCACAGCTTCAAACTTGTGTTGGAATAGGGGGTGGGGTGAAACTCCTAATGATCCACTTGGCCTGTGCCCCAACATCAGAACTTTGGAGACCTGATAAAGTCTGCTGTGGATATGCAGGCCATGAAGGAGGATTAGAAAGTGACCTCCTGTCTGTCCAGTGAGCATACACCACTCCAAGATGGCTACCTCCTAGTGGTAATTGGAGAGGTCATGGCTATTCACACATGCCTCTCTGTTCATTACAGACTTTCTCACAGAGAGGTCCTCTGAAGCCAATGGAAGGAGCCCATACAGTTCCTAATGTGACCACTGGAAGCCTTTTCCCAGGACTCAGCTCTGAGAGAGCTTACCAAAAGTGAGACATGAAGTTCAAGAGTGCTCATGGCCATGTGTTCTGCCTGAGGCTTTCATACGTCAATGAACAACCTGAAGAAATGTGAATACCTAACCAGGCTACTATGCTGGGTGGTGAGAAGGGCGTGAGACAGGTCCCATTTGTGAAACTATGTTACTAAGGGCCATACATGGAAGGCTTACAATGCTTCCTCCTCCCACCTACAGCTACAGGGGGAAACACTACACTCTTCTCATCTCTGTACTTGGGTCTACCCATGGGAATGACCCAAAATGCAGTGATCTCTCTTGTCAGCAGATATTCTAGTTGAAGTCTGGAAATAAAGTAAAACATAAGTGGATTCCTAAGCACGCCTTTGTTTTCTAGATGACACCCAAACTCTTGAGCTTCAGCAGAAACCATGTTGGTCACTTGTCTCCTGGGAACCTCTCCATGTAGCACCCAGAACCAACACCCACCCCTCCCATTTTCTGGGTCTCCTTGTGTCCTGATAGCCTCCTTCTCTCCAATCCTTACTCAGAAAGATCTGCTGTGATTTCTAGATGTGGATTTTCCCAAGCGCACCCCAAGGGATTTCCTTTGGGGCTGTCTCTAGTGTGAATGAAGACACTCTGTATTGGTTCCTTGTGAACTATCCATTTCCTTAATTCGGGAGAAGAGCAGTCATCTCTGCACTGTTCCTTGTTGGCCCCCAGGAAATAAATTGTGCCTTACCTGAGTAATGAATGCTATCGTCCCAACTGTTACAGATGCTGAAGCAAAAGGATTATCAGTCCCAGCCTAGGTAACCTAGGTAACCTAAGCAAGACCCTTTCTCTAATTGAATCAAATTTTAAAATTCCAAGAGGGTTGCCTTAAAACAGTGCATCTGAGATAAACAACACAGCCCCCAGTACTTTATTTCATCTATAACTGCTGGCCACCCTGGAACTGGATCAGAAGAAAGTTCTGCCGTGCACTCTCCTGCTAGCTCAAATTCTTTCCCTGCAGTTAACCTCCCCTATGCCCCACTCACCTATCCCCCAGCATACATATGCACACAAAGTCTAAAGGGACAGTTTGCTTGTATCCCATTGAAATAGCCTACATGTTGGTACATCCTGCCTCTAAGAACATACAAATTCCCTGGTCATCGAATGTTTCCATGCCATCTATGCATGAGGTGGCTGGGCATTCAGCCGAGCCAGGTGTGATTTTATGTTGTTCATGGGACTCTATTCCTAGTTAGCAGCAACTGTGTAACAAAACTTAGTTCTCTTACCTTACTGATTTCCACCTGAGAGTGAAGGAGCCAATTTAAATCTTTTTTATTCTTTAATTTTTTTCTCTTTTATGTTCAGAGTAGGAAAGCACCACATATTGTTACAATGCTCTAAATGGTGAATAAAAGCAAACACAGACCTGTCTCCATGACCTACCACATCATCTTGCTCTTGGGCTCACCATGTACATGCGTAGCTCATGTCTACATTGCGGTATAGTGTGTACAATATGTAGCACATAGTATCTGCACTGTAACACCTCATAGGCCATTTCATATGAATAAGGTCGTGATGATGCAAGGATGAGAACACATAACTGTATCTTTAATACCCATCTATTGTCCATACCTTTCTCAGGTATGTTATTCTAAGCACTTTCTAGAAAATATGAGTGTACTTTGGCCAGGGGACTATGTTTACCTTCAGTGATCTCCACTTCCTGTTATGACTTCTTCTGCTGCTGCTTCTGTTGTGGTTGATGATGATGATACTGATAATGATGGTGATGATGTTATTGTCGGGTTTGATGAGATGTTTGTTTGTGTGTTGAGATGAAACATAGTCCCTCATTCCTGCTAAGAATTCTTTATCACTGTGCTCTACCCTAACCTCACCTTTCTGCCCACGAACACTCCTACTGCCCATATCATGCTGGAATTGACTACATATTGACAGGTGCCATGTTCTTCCTTCCTTCCCCCTCTCTTTCTTTCTCACTTGGCCCTGAGGGATAGCCTTCCTTGAATACCTCCCAGATTCTTAGCTTCCTGTCTATATGTTCATCCCTTCCTGTTGGATCTACTGTCCAGTCGCCAGTCCCAGTTTTGTCTCTAATCTTAGCTCATTCCTTCGACACTCCCAAAGTCATCAACCTTTCCTCTGTGGACCCTTTCCCATTCCTCCTTATGTCTTTCTCCATCCATTGTCTGGAAAAGGGTATCTCACTCCTCGGTCAGTACCTTCTGTTCTCATCCTACCAGGTCATGCGCTTGACCCACATACTTGTGCTTTGCTCTGTAGGTTTCAAACAGAACTCATCCTTATAATGGCATATAAAATGTAGGCTATGCACACCTACTGTACTCAAGCCATTCTGCTAGATGAGAGGGCACCATTGTTAAAAATAATAATTATTATTATTTTTTAAACCAGGTGTGATGTTGTAGATTTAGGGTGCCAGCTTCTAGGAAACTGGAGGATGAAGTGAGAGAATCTTCTGAGTACAGTAGTCAGAGGAATTCAGTGATATGCTCAGCAATACAGTGAAAGATTCTTCATCTCAAAACAAAGACTTCAGGAAGCCACTCAAAAAAGCCTCTGGGAATTATTAGTGAGGGTGGGAAGTCTCTTGAAATTCAGCAAATGGCCCAGAGGGTAGCAATGCATCCAATCACAATTGGGTGAGATTTAACCTCAGAACAGGACCTAAAAGATGATGCCTGAGTTGGGATTGGAATCACTATCCATTTTCATAAATGGAAAGAATGCATCAACAGAGCCACCTCCTCGTGGTAGGCTAGGGGGAAATGGTGAGGGACACCTGCCTGGGAGAGAGACCATTCCATGGGTTGCATGAGTGCATATATTAAATGAAAGACATGGTGATCCATCTTTTGCATAAGTTACCAGTGGGGCAACAAGGCTTGTTCTCCTAAACATCCTTCTGAGAATGCAGCTTAAATAAGCCCCCAACCTCTAGCCAAGCTCTAGATAGCTTTCTCCTCCAACACACATCAGTCAATTTCCCCAGAAAACACCCGGGAAATGAGACACCTGGCACAATCTTCAAGAAGTCTTTGAAACCTCTGGGGTACCATTTTGTTACCTTAAATGATCACTGACATGTTCCAAATTAATTTAATGCATCTGCTAGAGTTATTTTTCCCACAAACCACAAAAAGAAAAAAGAAAACCCTGCGGATTCCTATCCAGAAGACCACTTGTCCACTCGGAGACCAGATTGGGAGTTCAGAAGGGAGACCACAGTAAGGTGAATTTGTCTGCTGGGGACTGAACCTGTGACCTCATTAGCACAGGGTTCTAATCAACTGAGCCACCAGGCACATTCCCTACTGAAGACACCATGGCAATAATTTGCTACATGTTAATTCTAAGATTAACTACAGATGAGGAGCATTCCTAGGGGGCCAAAATGAGAGATTTGTTAATTCTTGGGGAATGATTTAGGTCATCAGTTTCTGAGCTCTTTAATTTCAAAATGTAATTCTATAATCTTGAAAGGATGCCCATCATAGTCTATACCTTCATGATTTTGTAATCGATGTCTACAGCACAAGAACAAGGCAAACGGTGTTACCCCTGCGATTGCAAAATACCCCCCAAGTTCTTGTTTATAGATTCCTCTGTTTCAAGCAACACACAGAAGGAATGTGTTCTATGCTGGGATGACAATCGTTTTCCAAAATCGAGAGATCGGCACCACATCACTGCAAACAAAATGCTAAGTCCTGAAGAGTCCGTCTTCCTCCCACAAGAGAAGAGGAAGAGCGATATTACAGACTTGTCCCAAGACTGAAAAAACTTAGCCTACTCCTCTCTCTTCCTTCTCTCTTAACCAGCCTGGAAAAGCTAGTGTTAAAAACAGTAAATTCGTGTGGAATATTGTTTTGATGATGACTTGGTATCCTGTACTCAAATTCCTATGAATATTCTGCCTGCTTCCCAACTCTGAGAACAATTTCCGCTCTAAGGCTACATTAAACATTCAAGCCATTTCGACTTCAGCTGCTCCCACCCTTACTGTGACTTTGAACTTGATATGTCCTAGGAAGAAGCCAGAGCAACTGTTTAAAAACATTAATAAAGATGGGCTCTAGCCTAGACTTTGTTATTTTGTAGCGGGACCTCTGTGAAGGCATCATGGGAATGGCCAATTGGAGTGTAGCCACACTAGGTTTTTTTCTATGGGAAGCTATCTGGAACCCCACTGTTCTCTGAAGGGATTTTCACCATGGAGAAATTCAAGGCTCACACTTGCACATTGGATCTTCTGTCCTAGGAACTTAAAGCAATGATTTAAGAACCCCACCCTGGCTTAATATGCAATTAAATGGTAGAGCAAGCCCTGGGTTCAAGTGTCTACATGAAAACACCTTGGCATGCATACAAGGCTTCTGTCAGTTGTAATAACAGATGCCTCCCACATCTGTTAAAACCCAGCCCGGCATTGAGGGAGCATCCCAGGTTTGGCCTTGACCATGAGAGGTTCATAGAAAAGTTAAGTCTCCCATGTCGGTTGTCAATCTTGTCAGTGGTAAAAATGATGACAATTATGATTACTACAAAATAGGGCTGCTGTGCACCAGAAATACACATAAAATTATTTAGCTCACAATTGAAACAGTACTGAGGAACTCACTCAAATGTAAGTTAGGGCCGCGGATGTAGCCATACCAGAGTACTCATAGGGTTTGTGTGAGACCCTGTGTTTGATCTCAGCACCACAGAAACCAAGAAGTGAATGGTAGCATCATTTCTCCCATCTGCCTCGCTTGAGCAAAGAATCCCCATTTGGGTGTAATCTGTTGCATTTCAAATATCCCAGGCTTTATAAAGCCACAACAACAAAAGTTAAATATATACTACATTCTACATCCACAAGGAAAATACTAACGATTAAACTGAACACAACCCAGCTTAAATAGCATGCTCTGATTCACACAGCTAAGAAGCAGAAGCCTAAAATGAAAATAGCTAGCCCTGATTCCCAAATTAATGCCTATAAAAATGTTTTCTTATGAAATGCATTCTAAAACAGCACAGTGAAACTTTCCAAATTAGCATGAGCAAAATAGATGATCTTTCTCTCTACAATATACCCAATTCTTAACCAACCTAAAGGTTTGAAGGAATTTCAAAAATGTATAAAAATATTATCTGCCTATTCAAATAATCAAGCTAAGTACATTTTTATCTGAAAATACAATCTAAGATAGCCTCATTTTATAGTCAAGAAACTCTCTTAATGTATTCAGTGAGCTACAGTTTTAAACAACTCAAGTTCAAGCTGACAGTCAGAAACTAAATAAACAGAAACTAACCTGCTGGGCAGTATCCGTCTTACAGTCCCTGGCACAGTGGCAGTAATCTGCAGGGGGATGGCTGCTTCAGTAAAATAAACAGTTTTCACTTCCTCTCTCTATTTCCTGAAACCACACCAATACACTCATCGGTGGCTCACTTTTAGGGCTTGGTAAGCGCTCTCCCCATCTTGCTTAGAAGACAGCGTTTTTACTTTTTATTTTGTAACAAAATAGAGGAAAGATCGTGGGCGCTCAATGTTTTAATGCGCTGAGTCCTAATTACTTCCCATTCTCTAACATTAGCAAGGTAGTGTTCTGAAAAGATTTCAGTCTTTAAATACTGCCTATCATTATCTGATATTGGTTTCTTTTCATACAGTGATACTGTGTGGTGAAGGATGAGAGACAGGGAGAATTCTATTTAGTGATGATGGAACCATGAAGAAGCAAACATTCAGAGATCAAATCCCCAAGAGAAAAAATAAATAAAATGTATCATGTGAGGCAGAAATATGAAATTCCTCACAAACATTCAACATGATTGGTAATTTAATAACACCGTTATCTTATTAATATTTGAAGGGGGGAAGGGCATTTAGGCATTTGCCTTCAGCCAGACTCTTTCTACTTGCTACCATTCCCTAAGTGAGACAGGATGTTTATAGGCACCAAAGCACGAGAGTCTTGCAATAAGGTTTTAACAGCCATAAGGGTCAGGGCTGGAGAGATAGCTCAGTGGTTAAGAGTTCAATTCCCAACAACCACATGGTGGCTCACAACCATCTGTAACAGAATCTGAAGCCCTCTTCTGGTGTATCTGAAGACAGTGACGTTGTACTCACATAATAAAATAAAATAAAATAAAATCTTTTTCTAAAAATAAAATCATGAGGGTCACAGGCAAAAGTTGAAGGTATCACTGTCCTTATGTGAGCAGGGGTCGCAGCATTGGTCTCTGGGGCTAAGTAGGAGATGGGAATCGACCACCTTCAACAGTACAGAAGACCTGAAGCCTCACCCAAATATAAGCAAGAGAGTCATACAAAGTGCTGCAGTGAAACCAAATGGGATGGTGCATGCCTAGGATGCTAAGTAGTTAGGAGTCCGATGCAAGAGAACCGCATGAGCCCAAGAGTTCAAGGGTAGTGAGCAGCATAGTGTTGCAAAGATACCAACTCTCCTCCTGGACATTTAAGCAATCAGGCATCATTCTGAGTCCAGCTTCTTTCTTTCAGGTAGGAGAGATGGTGATGGTGGTGATATGTACTGGAAGTAGAAGTAGCAGTGGTGGTAGTGGTGGTGGTGGCAGTAAGGCTACTGAATATTGTAATAGTTTCAGTACTTATAAGTGTGGTAGTAATGTTGATGGTGGTAACGGTGTTAGAATTAGTGGTATTTGTGCTGGTGGTGACAGTAATAGTGATATTGCTGATAGTAGTTCTATTGGAGGTATTCATGTCGGTGATCATGATGGTAGTGGTAACAGTATAAAGTCAGCGGTTATGGTGACTTGTTAAGGGCAGTGGTGATGGTGGTGATAATGTTATGGGTGGTAGTAATTGTACCAGAGATGGTGATTGAGTGGCAATGGTCATGGTGAGTATTGTAATTGTGATGTTTGTAATTGTGACAACACAACTTTATCACTAGTGGAGCAAGCCTCCTCATGACTTACAAATCCCAAAAGAAATAAACTGAAGACTTCAGCTTCAGAAAGCCGCCTTTCTATGCTTTCTCGGGTTTAATTCCTATTCATCAGGTGTTAAGGTAATCATGGCTCTGTTGTTCTTTTTTTAAGATTTGTTTTACTTTTAGAGACATGTATGTCTCTGTGTCTGTAGCTGTGGCAGTGTTAGTGTCCGTGTGTGTCTGTCTGTGTCTGTGTAGATGTATGTGACTTGTATGAGATGTCTATGTCTGTCTACCAGTGCCTATTTCTGTCTGTCTCTCTCTGCGACTGTCTCTGTGTCTTTGTGTGTCTGTCTTTGTGTTTGTATTATGTATGTCTCTGTGTGTATGCCTGTCTATGTCTGTGTGTCTATGTGCCTCTGTCTATCTCTGTGTTTGTGTCTGGGTCTCTGTGCATGAATGCAGATACCCATGAAGGCCAGAAAAGAGATTTGGAGTTACAGGCAATTGTGAGGCACTCAAAGTGGGTGCTGGGAACCCAGAGAGTCACAGAGAGCCATGTGACAATGCTCTTCTAGCAATGTCAGAACTGTCTGGGGGAGTTGAAGTTCAGACTTACTGCACTTGTTGTGATAACAAAGAGAACACCTTATAAACTAGTGGTATTTAGTGGATAAAGGAGAATCGTGGTACAGTTCACTTACATTTCTCTTCTTTCTTCTAGGCTGATTGTAACAAAGAATGTCTAAAGTCACTTCAAAGTTACAAGTGGCCATGTTGACTCAGGAAATATGAGCAGAAGGGACAGGTGTCTTCAGTGGGCAGAATGACCAGGAGCCAGGACAAAATTCACCCTGTTCCTTCTCCCTGTGGGGAAAGAAGTAGCAGGTAAAGAAGGAGCCTCCATCACTCAGAAATCTACGTCTCAATGGCAAGCAAACCTCTTTCTGATCCACAGTAGACTTGTAGAGTGAGAAATAAAAGCCTGGTATATTAAGCCATAGAGATTTGGGTGGTAAACCACAGCTTTCCATATCCTAACAGACAGCAATGACCCAAATAAGAGTGTTTGAAGTCACTTGTGGTCACAAAGGAAAGAAAAAAATCTACATTTCTCTCCACAATAAACAAAGCCTTCTGAGACTTTAATTCCTTTCCAGAGAAGGTCTATTTCAGAGTGAAAGTGCCTACAAAATGGGAGGGGTTGGCATCACAACTGGTAAGCGATGGAAAAACCATTCTGACACGTGTGCACGAGTACACACACACACACACACACACACCAGTAATTCTATCTGAATTTAGGGATCTCTTCCAGCCCTGCTTGACTTTAAACAATAAAGTATCCTCTCCATATAAAGCAAGCAGACAACCCCAGTCCATCCCCGCCCCCACCCCAGTCACTTCCAGAGCTGCCCATTTAAACACACACACACTGCTCAAAGCGTCACCTTTAACAGATTTTTTTTTCCAGAAAACCAGATCTCATCAAAGCTAGTACCTCTCAGTATGTGAACTGGAGCAGCAGATGAGAAAATCCCATCTGAGCCTCTCCTCCTCTCCTCCACACAAGCTCCACCCCCTACAGAGCTGGAGCTGGGTCTGAAAACCTTAGTGCATGCAAAGCACAGAGGCTCTTTGAAGACCTGGCCCAGCCTTATTTGTGAGTTGAAGACTTACCGGGTCTTGCCAAGAACAACAGGGAGGGGAGAAAAGAGATGGTTTTCTTTTTCTCTGAACTTGGAAAATAAGCATAAACCTCCTGTTTTCTACAAGGCTGAATGGCTCCAATTTTCCACAATGGTGCTGACCTCTCAGTGGCCACTTCCTTCATTGGATCCAAGTGGCTCCTTAATGCTCATCATCTTCCTTCCCAAATGAATTCCATGGTTGCTGTGGCCAGAAGAGATGTCCCGGCTTCCTACAAAGAGGTATCAGGTCTTGAACAGTGTTCAGGGACATTGTCAAAACACAAGTGAATGACATGCATGTGCATTGACACACTACAAGGGGCATTATTCCATTCATGCCTGGCCTCTACCATGTCTAGCTTGTACAATCTCTACTTGAGCAAGAACAGAAAAAGTACGTACTTGCTAAATATATACCAGTACAAAATCTGGAAGAAAAAAATAACCTTGAGTTGGGTTCTATCATGTCTGAGAATGCAGAGTGAGGTTGAGAATTCAGTGGTTCACCCAGGGCATATATTCAGTGGTTGATTGTAGAGCCTGAATTATAAACACAACATACACACAGCAGCAAATCCTATCTGTAGCTTCTGGCTCCCAGGCATGCGTGATTAAAAAAAAAATGGCAATAGAGTTGTCATCCTGTTAGGTTTCATCCTATGACAGAATACCAAAGATAAACAAGGGAGTGAGCATTTGTTTGATTCACTTTCTCACAGGTTTCAGGCCAAAGTCAGGAACATCACAGTGGAAGGACTGAACAGAATACAAAGCTGTTTGGCTCATGATAGACAAGATGCGCTGAACAGAGGTGGGGCAAGAAGAAGATAAGGAAGAAGAGGAGCAGGAGGAGGAGGAGGACGAGGAAGAAGAAGAGGAAGGGGAGTGCCAAAGATAAGATATATCTTTCAAGTATTCATCCCTATGACCTACTCCTTCCTACCAGCCCTCACCCATTAGTAGAACATTTAATATGATGACATCGAAGTTCTCATGGTTCAATGACATTTTAAGAGACCACCAACTTGGAACTAAGTTGTCAACACAGACATGTGTTGAGGCACACTTTACAAGCAAGCCTCCACAGCCATCAACAAAACTGTTGAGAAGATGATACTAAATTTTCTATCACTATCAGCTGGGCAGAAATCTCAACTGGGAGCATGCACTCAAGTTTGCTAAATAAAGTAGGATTTGAAGAAACAAAAGAAGAAAAGAGAAAAAAATCCAAGGTCTATGACCATGGGGAAGAGAAAGCCACTTGAGCAACCACAGAAAAGTCACTTATAATAGAATCCAATTGATAAGTTAATGCAAACTGTATGAGAGGTAATGGTCCAGTGGTGTATATAGGCTTGAATTTATCAGTAGCTTGGAATTTTTAAAATAAACCACCATGAATGAACACGACATACTACATTCATAAAAGCAAAGATAACAGAGACACAAGAAGATCATGGCTAAAGATAGTCAAAAGACTATGCTTAAGGTATATGGAGAAGGAATTAGAGTATGAGGCAGAGAAGAAATATCAGCAAAATCATGGAGAAGAAAGGAAACACAGTGGCAGGATGAACAGCATCAGAAAAGTAGATTGCTTTTAAGGGGAGAGAAGAATTTGAGCAGTAGATCAGTTGTGTGTCTACTCCTGTGTTAAAAGCACCAAGAAAAGCAACCTATAAAAGGAAGGGTTTGGGGCTTGCAGTTCAGGAAGGATCAATCTGTCACCATCCACGCAGGGAAACATGGTAGAGACACCAGGCATGGCAGCAGGAACAGCTGAGAGTTCATATAGTGAACCACAAACGGGAAACAGAAGGCATAAGTCTTTTAAACTTCAAAGCTCACCCCAAGTGACACATATCCTCCAGCAGGATACAAATCCTAAGTCTCCCCAAATATCCAGCAACCAGGGACCAGATAGTCAAATGAGCTGACTATGGGTGACTTTGCATTCAAGCCACCACCAAGGAGGAGGAAGAAATTGGGAGATCTCTACCAAATGGAAATAATTCTGCACCAAGTCAATAAGTACTGTCTACTCAGAAAATACACTGAAATGAACATCAGAGGCAAAAGAAGAATCAGCACAGGCTGCATCATTTGAGCCAGTGCTGATAAATACCTTAGCCCTTGTCAAAGCCTAGCACAACTCACAGAAAGGAAAGCCCTTTATTATTCAAAACACATGTAGATTTCTAAATAAATAAGTAAAGGGGGAGAGGGTTTTTTTTTATAAACCTCTAGATTTTGATTAAAGTCTTTCCATTTATTTCCCTACCCCTAAAGCTCACATTCATCTCAAATCCTTACAAAAGATGTTCCCAATCTGTTCCATGACTTTGCAAAAGGCATGGGGGCTGTGCCCACATTTCTCCATGCTGTTCTTTGATTTTGATGTAGCTGCTAGAATTCTGCCATTCTTGTTTCAAAATGTAGCCCTTCCGAATCTGTTTCCTGGGTTAACTGGTTCCCTCCATCTCACTAGAATTTTTAGCTGAATGTATCAATCACCCTAAACAAAAGAGCCTGCCATTTAAGCACAGGCTACACAATGTATCTTTCTCAGAATTAATTAATGTGTGCTACTTCCTCACAGGAAATATTGACCACATGACTATTCTTTGGCCGTGTGTCTGCAATACAAACATTCGCCTCTATACTCCTAACCCATAAATCCTAAAGTATGAGAGATAATTTCATGTTCCATGCCTTTTCTTGCAGTGAATTGCACCTCTGAAAAAGAACACTTCCTTGTCAACTGTACCAATTCTTGTCACCAACAAACTCTTGCTGGTCACAGCACACAAAAAAAGAGAAAATTTACACCTTAATATTGTGAGAACAACTAATGAAAGAAACAAAGAGAAAGAAAGAGAGAGAGGAAGAGAGAAAGAAAGAAAGAAAGAAAGAAAGAAAGAAAGAAAGAAAGAAAGAAAGAAAGAAAGAAAGAAAGAAAGAAAGAAAGAAAAGAGAGAGACAGAGAGAGGAAGAGAGAGACAGAGGGAGGAAGAGAGAGACAGAGGGAGGAAGAGAGAGACAGAGGGAGGGAGGAAGGGAGGGAGGAAGGAAGGAAGGAAGGAAGGAAGGAAGGAAGGAAGGAAGGAAGCGAAAATGATGTTTTCATAGTTAGAATGATAATGTTTTCTAGCCCCAAAACTGTCCTGCATCATCTTTGTAATCTGTGGACATGTTTTTTTAAATATCATCTAGAGAAGAATCTAGAATTCTGATCTTCAGGTTTTCATTCAATATACACGGTGGTATAGAATCTCTAGATAAACTGTTTTCTATTGTATTTGCATAACTGCTCAAGAATTCACATAAATAGTGAAATCCGTTCATGAGACATAAAAAAAGAAAAACCACTCTCTGAATATTTTCCCAGCTCAATGACCAAACTGAAGGATCTCCTTCCTCTCATGCAAATCTATAAACCTCCCTGAGGTGGTCCTCCACAACCAAGCTCTGATTAGTAATATCCCATCTGAACAGGATGAGGAAACTGTTTCAAAATCAAAAGACTGAGAATGAGCAATGCAGAATGTGGCCAAAGGGCTGAATCGTTTCCCAAAGCAGCACCCAGGAGCATCAGCTGTCTTGTCCTGTTTCTCTCTGTACCATCTTCCATGATGGCTGCAGGTCCATGCTGAATCACTGAAAATGGCCCCTACTATTGACTTACAGAGGGGATTTTCTACAGGGCTTCTCGGAACTCTGTGTTACTTCCTTTTACAGACCTTATGATACTGAAGTGGTATTAACTATACATATGCATGTCTGCAAAGAGGCATGCTGGAGTCTGCAGGGGGCTGCTCAAATTTGTACCAGCTAGCACAAATGGATATCACTCTGCCTTCTTTGATGACTTTATCAACAACAGACAGACCCGTTGAGTTTTCAATATGGATACTCCTAGGTAGAAAACCGAATACAAATCCCCAACCACACTGGATCTGCAGGCTGGCCAGGAATAGAGCTGTGCCGTGGCAGGATCCAAAGAAACAAAAGGAATCAGGTCTCCCAACTGTGGACAGTCATTTCAGATCACCACCAGTGGAGACAAAATAGCATCAAAAGTGGACATTATAGTTTTCACTCCTTTGAAAAATGGCTGACTACAGACTGGAGGGATGGCTCAGCAGGTAAAGTTCCTCTTCCAGAGGACCAGCTCTCAGCTCCCAGCACCACACCCCACTGCTCACAGCACTCAGCTCCCAGTACCCCGCCCCACTGCTCACAGCACAACTTGTAGTTCTAGTTCCTAGAAATCCAATGTTCTCTCCTGTTCTCCACATGCATGTGGCACTCAGACACACACTCACAGACACACACACACACATACACACACATGTATACGCAATACCTATATAACAGAAAACAATAGAAATAAATCTTGCAGGGTGTGGTGGCTCATGACTTTAATCCCAGCATTCTGGAGTCATGGAAAGGTAGAGACATCTGTGAATTTCAGGCTAACTTGGTCTACACAATAAGTTCCAGGCTCTGGGTCACAACAAAACTGAATTCTACAAATTGAAACTTCTGTTCCTTACCTTTCCGTGGACTCATAATCAGTGTATCATTCTACCAGAGAAAACAGTATAAGGTGCCAATTAGCTACGTACTGAAGGGAAAATGGAAGCAAGGTATATTTCCTGTTTTTGACAAGGCTTCAGGGGCAAGAAAAATCATAACCTTTGAGGGTAGGAGCGTATACATATACATATATATGTATATACACATATATACATATACACATACACATATACATATATACACATATACATATATGTATATATATGAACTAAATTTTAGTTCATAATTTTAGGGAAATGAAGGTGATAGTGCTGGAAACCAGGACCTCACATATACCAGGTAAGGATGATACCATTGACATATGCCCCTAATCTATATTGTAATCCTGAAATCATTATATCTACCTGTCTACCTACCTATCCATCCATCCATCATCTATCTATGTCTTTGTGCATGTATCTGTCTATCTCTGTGTAGGTCTGTATGTCTTTCTGTCTGTCTGTCTGTCTTCCTGACAAATCATCTTCCCAAGATCCTGAACCTGGAAGCCATCAGCTCCTGTTACACTGAGGGTTGACCTCTCTGGAATATAAAACAGAGATTTAGTTAGGGAAAGACAAAAGAATGGTTGGTATCTGGAGTGCAGCATACATGTCACACTCAGCTAAAACATGGATACTACATATCACAGGGGCTCTAAAGCAAACTAAAGGAATCTTTCAAATGACCTTCTCAAGAACTGTTGCACAAAGGGATCCCACTAGCTCTGAAATCTGGGTCTACATGACAACACATAAAATAATGTAAGGTGAGAAAATTCCTGAGCCTTCTAGAAGTTGGAGCAGCACTATGCCCAATATGTAGAAATGCAGAAATAGCTTCTAGACTAAGGCTGTTCATGCTAACTGGAAGAATATTGTACATGAGGAGAGTCGGTGCATCTAGCTGACCATGTCACCAAAGCCTGCAGAGGCATGAGCAGCTCTCTCAGGCCATTTCTGTCATTCTCCGAGTGCCCCTCTGAGGAATGAGAAATTATTTCTGACCTCTGAGGTTGAAATACCATGTGGAATCTTTCGGAATCAATCAAAAGCCTGGCATCTGTGCACAGCCCCAGAGCCTCTGAATTCAAAACAGGACCATTTCCTGGCTCAGAACTCCAGCTCCAAATTCCTTAGGCTCAGAACTGATGGGAAAACAGATCCTCCGAGTTCTTATGATTTGGAAATCATTCAGACTGACAACAGATAGGAAATTGACAAGGAGATTTGAAATCTTCCGTTTACATTGTCCTTATTTGTTCCGTGTGGTAGAGAACATCACACCCTTAACCTTGATTCTCTCCCTTCTTCCAGCTGAAAACAAACCCCACAATGTGAATTAAATTGTGTGTGTGTGTGTGTGTGTGTGTGTGTGTGTGTGTGTGTGTGTGTGAGCTAGAGGGAAGGGGACTGTCGTGTTTGCTGTGCCACATGGACATTGTAAAGGAGTTGTACAATTTTAGGTGTCTTTTCTCCCAATCACATCTCTACACGATTTATACACTATTCAACTAAATGAACAGAACCTTCCCAGGGACAGCACTGGGAATGCAGTGCTGAGAAGAAGGAATGCAGCCACACAGAATAAAAGTGGACAGCATTGGCTGATTGAGGATATAGCAAGAAGGGTGTATAAACTTCCCTCCAATACTAAACTGCAAAATGCCCAAGCTGGAAGGGACATCTAAGGTCATCAAACTATCTTTTCTTTATGTAAAAGAGGCTCACAGAGAGTAGGTAGGGCTTACCCATTCCTTACAAAAACCAATTCCTGAGGTTTCTTAGACTTAAGTTTTTCCACTAGCAAAGAATCTCTCCTAGCTACTGATAGGAGTTAAGCACTCTCTGCAAAAGAATAAATCATGTACATACATACATTCATACACACATACACACACACACACACACACACACACACACTTGTATGCCTGCACACAATTGTATATCGACTCAGGGGTTTCTCAGTGCTCCTGAACCTCATCTCTTAATGCTTAACAGATCCTCGACCCCCAAGTTAAGAAATTCTGCCCCAGAGTAAGCAGTTTTTCTTCTTTTCAAAACTTACCAACTCTGTAATATACTCTAGTCCTAATTGTGTGATCTATAAAATTCTGAGGGAAAGCAATTCCAACAACTCAAAAAGATGATTTAATCCCTAATCAATATTTCTACATTTTTAACATGTGTCAAGGAAAAGAAAATATTCAGGAGAAATTGAAACCTATACATATTTCACTAGCAATTTCACATATGGACCTGGAATATCTTTTCTCCTAATATGGAAATGGCTCAGCAGTATTTAAATGACTCCTTATTCCAAGTCATATAAATATGCACCAGATGTATCTTTTGTAAATGTTATGTTTTCCAAGTTCTCAGCATTTGCAAGTAGTTGAAAGCTATGTCAAGCATGCTTTAATGGGGCATAAAAGTGTATTGTATTCAAAGAGATAGCACCGCTTTGTAATGGGGAGAAATACAAATGTTGTCGATGGATACATTTCCACTTATTGATTTATGCTACACAGCAGAATGTTCCCTATTCTTCACTCACACGTTCCCTATCAGTTAAAATCTAACCACATATTAAAAAAAAAAAAAAGCCATGCCTACATTAATGGAGTCTCTAGATGACAGAAAATTCCAAACACAAAATCAGCTCCATCCCACACCTAGATTTAGCAGATAAGAAAAGCTGAACCCAGAAAGCGCTACACTGAGGTGACCACAGCACTGAGGCACTGTGAGAGATGACACAGGAACCCATAGTCCCTGAATATGAGGAGCTTCCCTGAGCTCTTCACTGTAGCTGCCTCTGATCTGCGCAGTGAAAGAAAAAAACCAGAATAAAGCATATATCACATATTGCTTCTCTGAAACAAGCGCGATCTATGTTTTCCAAACTGTCGAAGTATCTTATGGGAATTAAGAGCAGGAAGTAAAACGTCAATGGTCAGCTTTAACGATTTTCAAAGTATATTGTAATGCTTTTTCTAATATAAAATTTATCTGACTCAAGATGAGCTTTTTCAACAAGACTATGCAAGGTTCCATATACATATGTGTGTATTATATATATATATGTGTGTGTGTGTGTGTGTGTGTGTGTGTACATATATGTTTCAAGGCAAAATCAGATATATATCAAAAATAGTTATGAAATATTTTCAAGTCCCACAGCAATCATCTTGAAAACATTTTGGGTTTTTGTCCTTTTATAAATGACAATTTATAAGAGTGATACCTCATTTTGTGAAACCTTTTTTTTTCTTTTTGTTAAGGAAAGGCAAGTCCTGTTCTCCAGGAGGCTCAGGCATCTCCAAAGAGAACAAGGCGCTTCCCCGCCACATTTCAACTGCTACAAATTCTCACCCACTTCATTTCTTCACTATATACTGCCTCAAATTCTTCCTTGGAATGAGACAGAATTTTAAATAATGGACCAAGTAGCAAACCGTTGTTCTCTGAAACCCAAGCAACTTTTCACTTTGACCTTTAAAATTGCCTCTTGCCCTTCTGAGCCCAGTAACCGCAGTGATAACCTCATGTAAAGCAATGTCATAATTGAAGCTTTTGCATTCTGCATATCCCTGCCACCATGAGTGGAGAACCCTTGCTTCAAAGCTGAACATATGTCCTTTCTGGCTCTAGAGGAAAGTACATATTTTCTTTTTCTAACCAGTTTTGCATACCCGGTCAACACCTGAACCAGCAGACCGTAGTCCTTATTCCCTCCAGAGAAGGAATACAGGCAAGGCCAGCTCAGAGTCCACCCTCTATGGATACCGGGTGGGTCTGAAACACCTTCACTGTCTCCCAGGCAATGTCATGTCTCCTTGGATGAATGCTTGGACAGTGTTCCTTTGTGTGGTACGTCAAAATGGTGTTATGTGCACTTCCATCAGCAAACCCCAGTGACCCCCACAGCAGGGTCAAAGCTCCTGCACCAATAGTCAATGTCATGGTTAGGGGTGTTGCTTTCCATCAGTAAGTGATTTCCTTTCCCAGGGTTTGGGGAGACACAGGAGCCAGTACTTTTCTGACCAGACAGGAAACACAAAAGAGAGAGCATAGATCCAGCCATCCATTTGCCAAGATGCTTAGCTTAATTTGCCTTCCTTCCATGTAAATGCAGCATCCACAGCAGAGCTGTTCCAAGTTAATAACAGAGCCATCTTCTGCCCAAATATTCACCTAGGGCTAGGACACAGGGACAGTGCAGTTAGGAAGGTTTGTGAGACCTTAGGAACATTTGCCACCTCTGTTCTGATAGCAAATGGGGTGAGAAGGCTGAACCCACCAAATGTCACAGAACCATCTCATCAACTAACACAGAGGTGTCGCTCCAAGATGCCAAGACAGATAGAAAGCAGAGACATACAAGCCCCACCCATGTACACACAAATTTGGATACTAGTAAACCATTGTCATTGAAAGGCATTGTCTTTAGCAGACAAGATATATCTTCAAAACCACAGTGTCCCCATAACATGACTTGCCAGGTAGTGTATTCCTCTGTCCCTCAACTGATGCATCTATCAATCCCCAAAGTCCACCTTGGAAAAAGTCTGAGAATAGAAACACACATAAGGTTCAAACTTCAATGTCTGATTCATTGTAAGTTCTTAGTAAAATATTCTAACATTACTAATGCGACCATCCATGTTGGCTTTATGGTGACAGAAGTTCTTGGAGTCAACCCGCTCACAAATGAGAGGAATTTACTCAGAAATCAACTGTCCTCATCACCCCCTAAAAGAAACTGAGCAAAGAATGCTGAGTTCTGGTGGGTTAAGGTGACCTCCACTCCTTGCAGAGACATTCAACACGCAAAAGAAGGGGAAAGGAAGGGAACAGGAGCCAGGTGAAGACCCACCCAGTCGCCCTCTGCCACGTGGCTTTGACATGAGCTCGTGGGCATGGAAACCTGACCTCCTTGGCAAAATGCAGACTGAAGGTAACAAGGACAGTTCTAGACAGAGTGGAATGAAGATTCCAGATGTTGAAAAATCCTGCGGCTCCTCTCTCTGTTCATTGTGGAAACAATGGCCTTGGCTTGTTTTTGATTCCTAGAGGGCACCAAGGGAAAATCCCACCCAATTTAAAGGAATGCTAAAGAGATGTCTATTGGGAAAAGGAGTTTAAACTGAAAATTCTCACATCCAGTTGATTGCTATTTCTTTCACCACGCTAAAACTGAGAGCTGACAATGGTCAGCAAAGATGTTGGTTCATAGCATCTCCTAACAGCCCCCACCACCACAGCCAGACCTTGGCTTGTCTAAATTGACCCAAAGGCAGTGTTCTGAGACATCAAGCCAATGCTTCCTCAAGGCCTGCTACTCAGAACTGTTACACTTTTAAAGCATAGGGCTCAGATGAGAATTTACAGAGAGAAAACCAACCATATCCTATGGTTAATGCACTGATCCTTCACGGGGGAAAATGTATACAAAACTTACTTTAATGTTTACAAAAGTTGATTTGGCTGTTAACCAATGTCATTAAACTGCAAGCAAAAAAAAATCAACTCCTGGATACACCTGGCCCTGGGTTGCTGTCTAAGACGTAGAGTACAGAGCTGATATACAGGCTAGACCCTCTGAAGAGACATCTATGAGACTTAAGTCAAACTACTCCCAGCCCTCACAAGACTTACAACAGCCTGGTTGACAATGTTTAGTCCAAGGGGGAGCTTTGAGTGTCCTGAGGAAGAAGCAAGGGTGCAGCCGGGGCCACACTCCTGAGGGAGCTCTTAGTTGATACATCTTACTTCTTGTTCACAATTGATTTCACTCTGCGAACCCGCACCACGCAGGGCCTGGGAGTTTCATACATGGGACACTTGCTGCCACATAACACAATGGCTGCTGCTGTCCGTAGCTCCCCAATGGCAGGAGTAGGCAGAAGCATTATTTCAGGATGGCTTTTTGTTTATAATAAAGGGAGGTTTTGAAAAATGACAGCACAACAGTTTTTAAAGTCTGAGTTTGAGGTTTCTTTTCTCTCTATCTTTCTTTCTTTCTTCATTCCTTCCTTCCTCTCTCCCTTTCTTCCTTTCTTTCTTTCTTTCTTTCTTCCTTTCATTCTTTCTTTCTTTAAGGCTAAGGCTAAAGGCAGCTGATAGTGGCCAGTCCTGATTGGCCAACATCTGTTTCTTTACAGGGACCTTACTTGCCAAGTAGCTGGACAGCAATACCCATTTGGTATTCATGGGAAGTGCTTGCCGAACAATAATGACCATAATTGCCTCTGATTCTTGTGTTTACAACACTGCCAAAGTATCATTAGGGCCTTATTTATAGATAATAATGCTTATTAATCACAAGTATTTGAATTTTGGAATGTATTAGATTAATATTCTTTTGTACCTCATTTCTGTACTAATGCTGTGAAAGACATTTACTGAATGCAACTCATTGGGAATGCTTATTTTGAGCTGGGAAATAATGTGTGTAATTTGCAGGTGAAAGATAAAGAAATTACATGGCTACCTCACCACAGAGCCCAACAGCCAATGGGCAGAATCCGGCCCTACCTCTCGAGTGAGAAGGAAGGGAAGCAAAGTGAATGTCCCTTCCTTTTATCAACTTTATTTATTTTTGTAAACAGTTAGAGGGAAACATTCCTAATGATATGTGTGTCATTCTGTTACCTTAAATCTTCTGCAGAGGGATCACTTTAAGAAAAGGCTCTGGGATGAGGAACAGTCATTGCCTCCGTGATAACTTCATAGTGCTACATTTTGGGGCGCACTCAATGGGGAGAATGGGGTGTCTAGTAAAGAGACTTACTTGTTCCATGATCCTCCTTATTTACTATCCTGCTTCTGTACATTTAAGTTCTGTGAAGGCACGTATGTAATCCGGTATTTGTCTATGCTATGTGTAACTGAAAACTAAGAGCCACTAAAAATTTCAAAGCATTCTCAGAGTCTTTCCCAGGTCAACACAGGTCCGTTAGGATAACAAAAACAACTTTATAAGTAAGTAGAAGTATTACCGGTTCATGGTCCACTCAGCTCCTCTTTCCTGAAACTGTAACAAAAATGAAATCTGCTGGGCTCTCTTCTCCCCGAGCACACATTTTTATTTACGCTTGCAGTGTTCACGCTGTGTGTAGCTGAACGGTATTCAGCTTGTTTAATTAGGGGACTGCAAAGCAGAGGGACATGATTTGCCAGTAATTTTTCAGAACGAAAGCAACGTTTATCAACAGAAAGTCCAGGTGCCCTTTCCTTTAACAATATCCACAACTAGATACCATTTTTTTAAACTGCCTGTAATTAATGTCTACTAACGTTCTTTAGCTAAACCCGTACCGTTCAACACCATGCTACCCTACTGACTACAGTAACCGAGCCCCAGCTCATTGCCACCCACAATAGTTAACCCAGTCCTTTCCCCCCAGCTCCCCTCTCAACTTTGTCCTCTGCATAAAGTGAGTGGGATGCACCTTTAAATCTGGCAAAAAAAGACTTCCTACAAGCTTGGAAGGCTTGCTCAACAAATGTCTCCAAGTCAGATCATCCAAGGAGACCCTAACTCACTACATGTAAAACACTAATGTAATTCACCGCTTAATATAAACAGTACTTGTGTTCCCAGTTGGGCTGTTTACTATCAAAGCATGCTATGATATGAGTCACAGTAGGTAGGTGACCAGACACCTAACAATTCATGGGTGTCCATGGTAAAGCCTGGCAGGCTGGGCCCCTCAACTCCCTTTATGTAAACATGGGGCAGATGTTCATGGGCACAATGATCTCAGCTCTGTACAGGGTGTGTGTCCATCTCTGCTGACACTGCTAGAGAAAAGTATCTCGGGATGGCTGACAGACTTAGTCCAAATCTTCCAAATTGACTTATAATAGCTCATTTAGATTATACAATTTTCATTATGTTTTTTTAGTAGCAAAGAGGAAGGGAAGGCAGAAATACCTGAATTTTATGAATAATTAACTCAATTCTCCAATTTATTTTCCTTCTTCAGACATGACCTGATCATGTCTTTAAAAGATGCTGTTCCTTGGATGAGGAAAAAAAATAGACTCTGAGAGGCCACAGAGCTATGTTAGGATAACCGACTGTGTACCACTGTTCTGCAAAGATGGAGGCTGAAGGCCTCACACTCCCTAGACTTCTCAAAGCCCCTACTGCACATCTTACCCAGTTGCTTAGAGATGTGGATGGGAGGCAGAGTAGAGAGCTAGAGAAGAGAAAAAAGGGAGGGAGGGAAAGAGGGAGGGAAGAGAGAAAGAGAGAATTTGAGTTTAAATTTGAAGGCATTGAGAAGATATTTCTTTATGAAAAATGATTTGACAGAGTAACTTATATCCCACCAACACCCTGCAGCTTTCTATGAGCCTGGCTGGCTATAAAACTTGAGATCTGTCAACATTTTATAGTTACCCTGCTTTAATAAGCATTTTTCCTTCATTTCTTTTTAACTGCCAAATTTTTTAATGAAATGGAATCTTGGTGCCTACATTCTGGGGGTTTCTTATTTGCTACATTATAGTCTGTCTGCTTTTAGACCATGAATGCCAAAGCCTTTATTCTTACAAATCTCTCTACATGTGCAATTTGAGCTTGCCTAACTATTTCTTTACCCACTTCATTAATTAAATTGACAGAAAAGGTTATTTTCCCATGTTGTGGTGAATGACTCTTCAGATGAATTTTTGAATGAACATTTCACTGTCTTAAGTTAGTTCATACCCCCATGTCCTTAGATTACACCACGGCAGCAGACAGAAAACTTTCTTTAAAAAAAAATAGAAAGAAAGAAAAGAAAATCAACTCATCTTAAACTTCTAACGGAAGAATTTTTTTTTTGAATTCTTGGTCTTTTTTTTTTTTTTTTAAATTTTTGAATTGTGCTATAGCCGTCATTTTAATGTTGGGCTTTTAAAGGTACTAAGAAATAAAATTCAAAAAATTATTAGGTTAAACCAATTTTTACTTTACACATTTGTCACTAATATTTGGAGGCCACCGATGAGCCATAAACTGTAAGTGCTCGTCCAAGTACACAGCAATGAGCTGCACTGCGGAACCAGTGTCATCACAAATGTACACAGTTTTCAAGGCAAGTGTACTTTTACACAGGCTTGAAAAGTCAAGATTATTTCATAGTCGCCACGTAAATAAATGAAACTCATGAAAAAGTTCCTGATCATAGTCTTCAGGAAGCTTCAAAACTTTATCAATTTCATTTGTTCAATTAGGATCAATACCTCTTGAAAGAGAAAATTCAGGTCCGACATTTCTTTACATTTGGTTAACGCAAATGAGCATTTGGACTCCTGCCAATGGCTGTCAATTTATTCATCTTGATGGTAATCTTTAGCAACAACAACAAAAAAAGAAGCTTCCAAAAACTGAAGATTCAAAATATTACTTAAAAGAGCCAGGTATATAACAAGTCACCCCTATCCATGCAAATCATTTCAAAGGCAAATACATGCTTCAGATTTGCTTCTTTAACTGTGTTTGTCTACAGATCACCTTTTAATACACAGAGAGGCCCATAACAATAAATACATTTAAAATTATTCTTTACAATGAAAAAAATTAAATAAAATGGATGCTCTTTTTTTTCAATGTATTCGGACTTAACTTTTTGTCTAAGACAATAGCATTTAATGTGTGAAAAAAAGACAAAGGTTATATCACTTTAGATGGAGTATTTATGTTTTAAATGTGCATTTTAAAAGTATGCTGCCACTTTTATTTGACATGAAACATTATTTAAGTACATAGCACTTTTAAATGGTCTGTGCTTAAAATAGTGATAGGAATCTATTCTTTTCTGGGGTGTCAGCTACCAAAAGCCCAATTCACATTTTAAAATAAATTTTGAATTGTTTCAGTATCATACATTCAGTTCCCCTTGCTTTGAGTTACTGCTATTTAATGCATTGTTAATCATAGAACTTCAGTATACTGCACATGGGCATGTTCTATGCAAATATATTCAGTTGGGGTATGTATATATTTTGTTATGTTCTGTACATAAACATCTACCCTTGTGCATATGTATATTTACATCATGTGTAAATATGTGGAGTATATTACCAAACTGTACTGTACTTAAGAGGAGGAGGAGCTTCGAAGGATTGCCAAGCAATATTTCAGTTAACTGTTAACTCAGTACATTGTTTTTAATCAAAGTCATTAAATTGTATTTTGGGTTTTGTTTTTCACAGTCCCAAAGGTGGGTGTTGACAGACATGATTATTTCCTGTTTTTCAAAAGCCCAGTTTTAAAATATTGTGTTAACATCTGCTTTAAATAATTAAAAGTGGAGCCATCCCCTTCCTTCGCATTTACCTTCTTCTCCCAGGAAAGCCTGTAGGCAAAGATCCTGATAAATAATTCAAAGAAAAACTTAACTTTGATTTCACAAACAAAAGCTCATCCACTGAAACACTAATGTCCCACCATTAGCATGCTGTGTTAACATGTGGCTGTCTCCAAATTATCTCATGAAAAGAACTGACTGACATTGTATCAGGATGCTGGCTGGGGATGGCCTCTGAGTTAGCCTAGTGTCTGTCACAGTGACTCGGAGTCTTTCTCCAGGACAGGAGTGTCTCAAAGAACTGTGTAGAATCATCTAACATTATGAGGTCTAAGAAATAGATGTATACCATATTTGCTCATGATGTAAATATACATGAGCACAAGCATACATGTTTATGGATATAACAAGATCTATACACAGCCCCACTGAATACATTTGCATAGAGCATGCCTTGTACAATAGACCAAACTTCCGTGGCTAACAGCAGCAGCTCAAAGGGAATCTTACTCATACTGACAAACACCAAAGGTAGTTCTCAATTATTAGAAATCATCGGATGCAAAGGCGCAGCAGAGGGTAAGTGTGAGCAAGCATGAGGAGGTTTCTTTCTATGATCTTCAGAAACCTAGCGTTATAAAAATGCATTTAGGTTCACAGAGCAGAGGAGAAGAAAACCTTTCATGTGTTTATAAATACCCTGTCCTGTCTCCCCTTGAGAAGTGAACAAACCGGACGGGACACAGAAGGGAAAGAAAAAAAGTTCCTGGTTAATGATTTAAGAGAGAGGAATTTATTTGTCCCAACTTTCCTTCAACTAGTCCACTTTTGCTCATAGAGAGATAATTGACAGCCCCTGCTTTGTATGAAATTATGGAAATCACAGACTAGAAGAATAGGAAGTCATTATTTCAGAACTGAAAAGAGGTAGGTGTCTTTACTTCCTCCTAAAATTTCCCATTACTGGAAACGAGCCAGGAAGTTGAAACGTTGCAAGACAGACCATGATTGTGGGCTGAAGCCCTCCTCCCTATTTCTACAAAGAAACAACAACAACAACCAAAAAAAAAAAACCCCTTTTAGTCACAGTCCTTAAGACCAAGGCAAGAGAAAAACACTACCCTAAACTCTCTCTAAAACTGTGGTTTCTGAGTGCATTGGGCCCTAGGCTAAGCAAGACCACGCTGTATGACACTTCTAACTAGTATTGTCCCTCTAGGCATTACTTTGGCTCACGTGGAGCCGGTTGTCCATAACAGCCCCAGACCACGAGGGACCACAAGGGAGATCTCTGAGGATCTGCAGAGAGGACCTAACGGAAAGAGGAAGACTATAGAAAACAAGCCTGGAGCAGGCGGAGGACTCTAAGCTCTGCGCTATAGATACCCACACAGGCGGGAAACTAGCATTGAGCATCCTGCTGCGCCTCCTGTCCCGCCTTTCCAAGCCCTGCCCTGGCCTGCCCTGCAATGCCCCGCGCTGCCTTGCGCGCGCGCCTCACTCACGCGCACCCGCCTTAGCACATGCATACATGTGCTCACTCCCACTACTCCCAGAAGTGTCTCTGGTCAGACACTGGGGCGATGAACCCCTTTAAGGGGTGATGGCCCTGCCCTTTCTGGCGCAGCCCCCTCGCAAGGGAGCAGAGAGGCACTGCGGGCTCTGGAGCACATGGGCCTAGGCAGAAGAGGCATGAAGGGCAGGTGGCTGCAGGGGCTTTTCAGTGGAGGGCATGCAGCAGCGGTAGGGGACAGTAAGGATCTAGGGATGGGGAATACATTCTTGGTGGCTTTTTCCCCACAGCCAGAGGGAACTAGCCTTGGGGAGGGCACTAAGTGCCTAATCGCACCGCCTGGGTTTGGGGTTGTGCGCGAGCGCTTGGGGGAACCTGGCTGGCACGCGGGCAGTTGAGGGACCCAGCACGGCTGGGCACAAGCGCGAGCCCTCTCCGAGCCCGCCTGCAGAGGGCGCCCTTATGGAGGCTCCTGCTGGACAGGCCCGCCATTCCCAGAGTACTAGGGCTAGCTCTTTCCGGAGGGATCTGGATGGTACAGTCACACTTGTCACCCACCATCTAAGGCCACGGAGATGTCACAGTTCACAATCCTGTGTGTTTGCTTGCTTGCTTGCTTGCTTGCTTGCTTGCTTGCTTGCTTGCTTGTTTTCTATGCTCGGTAACTAGAAGATGCCTGGTTGCAGGATGCAGAGAGAGCTCCTGCTGGCCAAGTGATTCTGCAGGGTCACATCTCCACTGAGAATGGGGGTGGGGGAATGTGGGTGGGGGTCTTTTCTCTCAAAGAGCCTCGCAAGGCAAGAAAAGTTTTCTACCACTTGGCGGGGGGTGGAGGGGGGACACAGAAATTAAATATGAACCTTGCTTCCTAGGGATGGCCAGGAAGTATTTGAAACCTCGCAGACAAACTGTGCCCATGTTTTCGCTGCCTGACACTGAACAGCATGCAGGCTCTTTCATGAAGCGAAGTGAACTGAGGCTCCCATAGGAACCTCGCAAACAGGCTGGGTTTTAGGCTGAAGGAGGAACTGCCCTGTAGACATCCTGCCCCCAACCACGAGGTTTTGCCCACCCTACAATCTTGATCATATGGAAAAGCCGGAACCACATTCCCAAAGGAACAAAATGAGGACATCAACTGAACCCTGGACTTCTGCAAGAACTAGTGAGCAGACCCAAAGGAAAGTGTCTTAGTGACACTGAGACCAGATTTGGTGATACTCCAAACCCGAGTAACTGTCCCCTTCTCACTGCAGAAGTTCAACTGAGCTTGAGTCGACCGTCCCCAGCCCACTCCCGGTGCCTTTCCCAAGCCAAGCCAAGGCCAGAGGTGTGCAGGAAATTTTTAGAGACACCCCATCTTATAAATATGAGAATTTCATCAGACAGCACAGATTACTCAAAGCGTTCCGTTTTTCTGCGATCCAATTTTATTAGGATTTATTCTCATTTGTGCTCGACTTCTCTGGGGAAATAATGCTTTGATTAATGTAATCCTGGACCAGGATCCGCCTCACGCCCCTCGACCCTCTCCCAAGAGAAAGGGCCTGTTTGACAAACAATAACCGAGGTGCAACTCTTGCAATCTGCCCGCACCTTTGGGGATGGCTGGGAAGAGGGTGACACTCGTTCACACCCAACTAGCTAAAAGGAGAGTGGAAAGGGGGGAAAGGGAGAAGGTTCTGTGGCGGCGAACTTTACCGAGACAGAGCCCTAGGTACCTAGTGGGGGAGGTGGAGGGAGAGCTCCTGCGGTAGGGCCGAGCCTCGGTGTGCGAATGAGTGCGTGGATTTCAGTTTACCTCTCCTCTGCTCGTTCCCAGTATCTACTTCTTTGTCCCTCGCCACAGGCCTCCACAGCAGAGATCTGCGCGCTGTGGTTGTACAGCTCCTTGACCCCAAGGGTATATCCACAGCGCCCACCCGCGGCCCCAAAGCACCTAGAGAGCAGGTCTTACGGGTTAACCAACCACACCAACCTGAGACGCCCTGCAGTCGTCAACACCCGAACCAGAAGCCCAGATCCTGGGACCCAATTCACTGGTTTTCCTCATCCATCAGTCCAACCATGCATCCATCCATCCTTGCATGCATACATGCGTGCATGCATACTATACAAGTCTGTGGACAGAAGCGCGGATAGTTCTTTGCCCAGCTATGGGCTGAGAACGGGCGCCCCCTTTGCAGCTCTGTTGCCTCCTGTTCAACCAAGACCCCCTCCGCGAGGGGAGAACAGCTCAATCACGAAAGGAGCAAAGAAACGAATTCCCGGGCTCAAACGCCCTGCCCACCGGAGCTTCTCCGGTCCCCTTTCTGTAGCGCGTTCCCCACCCCCAAGGTCCCCAGCTCAGGGGCGGTCGGGGACGCGGCGGTGCTAAGGGTCCTGCCCCGCTCCGCGGGAACAAAGCCCGCCGCGGGAGCTCGTGGCCGCGCTCAGAACGGGTGACAAAGGCAAGCAGGCGGTGCCAAGCTCCAAGCTCCAAAGCAAGCTCCTATGGCCAGGAGAGAAGGAGCCCCCAAAGAAGAGTACAATTTGCACCTAGATTTTTCTGGGCTTCTTGTGTTTTGCCCCCCCCCCCCCCGCCCTTGTGTACCCAAAGACCTGTTGGGTGACTCATCTTTTACCTATCTGGTCCTGAAACCTCACCAGTCTTGCTGTTCCCTCGGGCCAGCGCCAGTCTCCTACATTTTGCCCAGATTTTTCCTCCACCTCACTCCTTTTACCTTGGCCCCTTCTCGCTTTGAGGCTTAGCTTTTTTCCCTTTTTTCTTTTCCATGGAAAAGCACTGTTAACCAGATTCTGCAGACCGCTCTATGTTCAAATAACATTCGAAAAGACCTTTCTGGGTAGTCGCTGGCAGAAAGGGGGAAGTAATGGGAGCCTTTTAATTTTATTATGCAAACTGCTCTTTAAATAAAATAAAATGCCCTTAGAATGCGTTCGAAGAAAGACAGACTTAGCCCTGAGGCCCAACAGATTCCTGCCGAATTCTGCAAATGTCCCTGTCGGCTCCCACAAATCACATAAATGGTATGGTCGGGCAGGAGAGAAGGAGACCCCCCACCACCGTGGAAAGGAGGCCCCATTCCACGTAAGGGTGGATGCTCAGGTCTCCTTGGGGCGCGGGGAGGGGGGGGTGAGTTCTAATCATGCATTCTAACCCTGGATGAGAATTGCTGCCAAGACCATTCCAATAAAATCCGTACAATTTTTTTTTTAATTTGGGGTACTTTCAATGCTGTTTATTCCAAGCAAAATTTTACTTGATCTGTTTTGTGGGATAAAAACAAGAACACACTTCTCGGCATTTGACAGTGACTTCTGGGTGATTCTGTGCCCCAGTTTGATACTAAATTAATGTTTGATGTTTATCAACTGCTACTCTGAGCCAGTGATCCTCTCCTCGGGCTTTATTAACCAGGGTCCTTGCAGAAAATTTAGGCAGAAAGGTGAATATGTAAAACAATACTGGAAACATGGAAGCCGTCGTGAGCAAGGTCACATCATGCTAACACCTAGACTTCTATCAAGTAGTTTAGTGGCTTGAAATTATATTCTTGCAAACTGTGGAATATTAGAAGCATTAACTCTCTGTGAATACACTCGCCACTGTATTTTTTTTTTTAAGTGGATAGCAACAACTACATTTTCTTGAAAACCGCCAGTAAAGCAGGGCTGTCCCAGGCAGGCACTGAGTTGGGTAAGACCCCAGGGACTGAGCAGGACTGGGAGTGAAGGCTTCAGCAGCACAAGAGAGAAGAAGCCCCAGAAACTCTGTTTGGCAGAGATGTGAAAAGAGCAGCTACCCTCAGCACTATATACACCAGGCTCCTCAGACAGCAGCTAAGGTCAAATGTCAAAACAAAACAACAACAGCAACAAAAAGGCACCAAAGTACAAGAATTGCTTTCTTTTCCATCCCAGCACTGTTGGTTGGGCCACAGAGAAGATGCTATAAAACTTAGAGGCAATGCTTGGTGGTGGAGGACCTCCAGCAAAGCGTAACAACCCCAACCTTTAGGACCTATGCAAGAATACAAACTCCAGACATCTCTGGTAAAGCTCAGCTTATATTTCTGGGCTTTTGTTTTTTATAACACACACACACACACACACACACACACACACACACACACACACACACCAAATTTACCTTGAAGTATTTTTCTAGCTAGGACACATCCACTTTTGTTGCTAATGAATCATATTTTCACCATGGCCTCTAGCCTATCAGCTGGGCTGTGTTACCTAGTCCTAGGTGTTGAAATTTGAAAGAGACGATGGATGATGTCGGAGAGCACAGGAGGGGTGCTGAAGGGCACCCAGGAATAATCCATTAGTCGCAGCTTCTCCAGCAATTGGGAGAGAGCATTACCAGACGTGACAGGTTCAGGCACACAGCTAGAGTGAGCAAACAGTGGGAAATAGCTTGCTTCAAAAGCACACACAGTATCACCAACTAACTTACTGTGCTTTCTCAGTTTATTTTCCACAATTAGAAATGCCCTGTCGTCTCAGAAGGAAGGGACTTACTTTAAAGAATCATAGTTTCTTTGAATTCATCATTACCCCTTTAAACCATTCTGAAGAAACCTCAGTGCTTGCTCTCTTTCTTCAGATCATATAAACCAGTTATTAAAGAGATACAAAGCAGGAGCGTGGGTGCATACCCCAAAACCTTAGCAATACCAAGAGAGGACTTGTCCACTGTCCACCTGATAAAGCCTCTTTTCTAACCAAAAGACAGTGTCGCAGAGCTGTCCCCATTTGTAAAGCCATACAGTACAGACAGGGTAGGTTGAACATCTATTTTAATGTGTAAATGCTAAGAGAAACTGCTTTGTGCTGTGCTTTTTTTGGACTGCCTTATCATTGTCAAATGGAAGCAAATGAGGAAGTGCACATTTCCCGATGGGCACATCTGGCTCAGGTCATTTTCTACATTCCCTCATTTGGCAAAAGCAATTTCACTATCCTCAACAATTAAGTCTGTAGCTTTTGCCCAGAACTTTGAGTCTTAATTTATACCCATCTTAATTATTCCCACCCCCAAGTCATTACAGAATTCTAACATAGTCCCTCTAAAGTAGCAGCTCACCTCAAATTAACTTGTTGCTTTACCCCCAAATTCATATATTCTGTTTCTTTTACTGAAAGTGGACCACCACGAGGGTTCCCTCCACTTCCCCATTCTTTTGAGTATATTTTTGAGAGAGAGAGAGAGAGAGAGAGAGAGAGAGAGAGAGAGAGAGAATCATCTGCTTAAACAACCACAGCTCCAAGGAACTATAACACAGGAGGCTGTGCTGCATGAAGAACAGGGAGGCCTTCACCAATGTTTTTCGATATGAATGAATTAATGAATTAAAAAAATGTTGCTCACTACTAATATATTCTGAATGCCTTGAATAATCTTGGGTGGGCAAAGCAAGCCACGCTTGGGACTTGTCCCATTCTGTGACTTCTCCTAGAAATCTTTTGTCTGCAATGAAGAGCTGAGAAAGAAAGCAGTGTTTTTGTTCAAATTATAATTTTCCCAATTCTCCACTTAATTTTATTAGCACAAACCTGTCAGTGCATTTTCTGATTCCAAACATGTAAGGTCCAGGGTGAAATCCTACAGTTTACATGTATCTGAGTGAGTCTCTCTTGCTTTACATGATTCCTATAATCGGTCAAACCTAGATGAACTCGAGTTTCAATCCAACCCTGACCTGCTAAAATTAGTTTCAAAAAAAAAAACTTGAGGCTGAAGCTTAGTTGGCTTGGAGCAGTGTTGAGCAGAAGCCAGTGCCAGCAGCCCCCACCGGAGGGACAGCAGAGCTGTGGAAAGGTCAGGCTTCCTGACTCACTCTTTCACAGGTGCCTCAGCTGCACTGTGGAAGCAGCTTCACACCCTAGTCATTCAATCCTTGTCTTTCTTAGTAACTCTCTAAATCTCCTTGGGAAAATTGTTAAAGACAAACTGACTAAATCCTCAAAACCAACGAGGGTTTGCTCTTCACTGGTTTAGGTAGCCTCTTAGTTTGCTAGAGAACTTTTTCGTTCTTTGTTACAATTTTCACTGGCAGCGCACATACACAAAAGGAAAAAAATCTTGAAGGCAGAAACTTTATGCTTCACTAAAATTCCTCTTTATCTGTCCTTAAAAAGGTTCAGGTCCACCGTTACCTCTACCCTCTGTCTGGCATGCATTTTCTTTTCTCTACAAAGCCTTTCAAGGCTAACTGTTAAAGCCTTTGAAAACAGTAAGAATGAAAGTAGCCACTAGGTATCAAATGGACTAAAAGGTCCCAAGCACCTGCTATATCTTCAAGAACCTAAGTTATACCAATTGTGAGATTATGTCCTGCTGAAAGGACCATCATCTTTACATATACTACCTCAGAATTCATCTTGCTTTCTAGTTCAGTTCCAAAAAATAAATAAATAAATAAATAAATAAATAATAGCCATCATCAGCCTGATAGTTTAAGTAACCTATACTGTAACTATAACAGGAATTATTTAACTGTTCTGAGTCTCTCCCTCTCCCTCCCCCTCTCCTCCTTCCCCCTCCTCCCTCTTTCTTCTTTCCAGCCTATTTTATAAAGAGCCCTAGCCACACTCTCCAGAGAGAAATGGGGAAATAAGTTTCAACATTCTCTGGCTTCCTGGGTAATTTAAAGTCATGGGTAGTGTGGGAGAGATCGCTGCCCTGGTATTTTAAAATCCTGTGTTGTCCAATCATTGCCTTTCTTCCCTTGAACATGCACAGGAAAGGTAAGGATGTTTGTTCTTCTGGCAAGTTTGGAAAGACAGATTTGCTTTTGAACTGGCTACATTTTCCTCAGCTCCGGCTAAGTCGAGTCAGTGCGCCCCCTGCCGACTACTCAATAGTGTACTGCTAACCAAAGTTTATTTTGTTCAGTAAACCGTGTCATATAAAATTAACAACAACCAATAAAATTAGCTTATATGTTTCAACTGTAAAAGTCCAAAGCAAAATAAAGCTAGTTTTAGTGGTCCTAGAAATCTCTAGTTTGGCGTCTCCTCTTTGGCTGAATCAAGGCCTTTTATCTAAAGCCCAGTGCACAAACATATAGCTTAATGTGACTAGTGTTCTTCCTTTTAGTTCTTTCTCTATGGCAACCAATATGCTCCGCTCAGAAATGTTCCCCATCAAGGAAACAAATGATCTTCAGGGAGCAGCTCTATATGGCTCTATCTGGTCCAGTGCAGCACTCGGAGTTAACCCCAGTCAGAGGCAAGGCTGTAAACAAGGGGAGGAAACCTGGGGTTTCTGAGCCCCTCCCCAACTGACACCTCTTCCTCCCTCATTACAAACCACTGCATTGATTTAGCATCAACTGTTTCCAAATAAATTACCAATTCAAAATTGCAAGGTGTTCTTTATACAAAAAAAAGTGTATAATTTCAGACATTTGACACCTCTTCTCCCAACGTGGCTTTCTTCAAAAGAATAAATCCAAGAAGCTTTTAAAAATCATCCCCAGACTAATTTCACAAAAAGTAAGATAATCACACTGGCCTGGACTTAGCATAGCTATTTTTTTCAGCCATATTTATTTAACACGCTTGGATTTTATAAAAACTGGGGATAGTGATAAGGTGGGATAGATCTGACTGTCAAAAATAGAAAACATGGAAAATCTGGTACTCTATGCTGAAGCCCCATCGTCCTTGGGGAGCGGAGAGCCGGGATGTCCTGGTTAGTTTTGATTGATCACCGTTTTTCTGATGGGTTTTCACTACTGAGCCAGGAGCTGCAAACACAGCCTGCTCCCCAGTTGCAGCTTTACCAGGGGGGCACTGACGTCCTGCCTCCCCTCCCTCACTGCTCCCTCACCTCCAGCCTTCTGCCCTCAGGCTGCCAGCCCCCTCCCCTCTTCCATGCATCCTAAAGCTCCCTGTCCTAATCTGAGCACACTCACAGTTCAGTCACCCCCACCATGGCAGGCCAGGTTTCTCCCTCTTCAGCCCTGATTCTCTGGGGAAATTTCCAAATAAGAAATATTTGTATACTACATGCTTAGTAAGCAACTCCTTTCTAGGGTTTACCCCTCCCATGATCAACAATTAAAACAATTAATAGATCTCTCTCTCTCTCTCTCTCTCTCTCTCTCTCTCTCTCTCTCTCTCAGGACCATTGGAATCAGTCCACCTTTTAATGTATTATTTTAGCAAAGTCAGATCTACTTTACTCACGCCCTTCCTTCCACAGACACTCTTCCCCTTCCCCACTCCTCCCGAGAAATGAAAATAAAGCTTCCAAACCTTCAAGAACATAAATAAATACACCAGAAAGGAAGGAAAAGGAGGAAGCAGAGGAAGAAAAAGCAAACAAACAAAACAACAACAAAAAACACTTACCCAGCAAATTCCCAAGGTTAGACTTTTAAATAATAGGTGGTGGTTGGTTTTTTAGTTTTTTAGGTTTTTTTTTTTTTTGGTTTGTTTTTTTTTTTTTTTTAAATAAGGTGCCTGGAGGGGTAGAAGAGAAGCCATATTCTCGGCTCTCCAGAGCCGAGGCATCCTTAGCCTTCCCTTTACACTGACTCCTCTAAGCCCGATTCTCTCTCGTCTATTATTTTCACCAAAATATATGAAAATGTATGCAAATGAAAATCAGCACTAACTGTTCTCCCCTTGTTATATACTTTGGATTTTTTTTCCAGACAAAACAATCACACTCCGCAGAGGGAGGGGGCGGATTGGGTGGGGCGGGAGTGGGGGAAGCTGGGGAGAGATTTGAGAACGAAGAACGTTGGGGGTGTGGGGGGAGAAGGGGACAGACCTGGGAACAGAAGTGCGATTCTGTTCTTGAGGAGCACAGCGTTTGGGGGGCTTCCCGAACGTGCACACCCTCCTTGCACAGAGAGAAAGTGGATCTGTTTGCAGAGGCGCTATCCCGTTTCATCAGGCCACCTGAGACGGCTTTTGAAAGCGTGTACTGTGAAACTCATAGCAGTAATTTAGACAAAATCCTCACTGTATATTAATGAAAGGCGGCCCCATGGCTCTGTTCCTATCCTCCCCATTCAGTGTAAACAAAACCACGAGACTCTTTCGGTTTTTGAGCCGGATCCAAGCAAAATCGGCAGGAAAGGAAAACACGGGATGCTGGCATCGACTATTCAAACGTCTGCACCTGGAGATCTCAGATTTATTCAATGAAATCTGTGTTCCATCTTTTATATATACATATACGCATATATAAATATAAAAAGGAACCTTTTAGAAGGAGGGGGGAATCCGTTCTGTTTGGGGCTTTGGTTACTGCTGTCTTTTAGATCTGTTTCTACGATGGTATCTTTTGACCCCGGCAAACAGGAGCTGGACCCGATCCTACATAAATGTTCCGCGTCTACAGTTAATCTCGAGATCACGCAGGGTCTGCGAGGCTGCTGCAGAGCTGGAGAGCTCCCTCTATAACTGAGTTCACCTAAGTGAGCTCGCTAGAGAAACGATGCTTCGGGGAGAAGGCAGGCCAGAGTTCTTTATATTCGGAGCACACCGGCGCTGGGTTGCGTTCCCGGCTGCTGCTTGGGCTGGGGACTGCAGACTGAAGGCCGGTGCCCTGCACCCAAGGGTGCGGGGAGCAAGCACACGCACACTCATTAAGAGTCGTGTATTTATTGAATGTCCGAATTGGGTTAGTTCATTGGAAATCCCCAAGGAGGATTTAATTTGCCCTTGTTTTCGTTGCCACTTTCTCTTTTTTCTTGGTTCGCTGAGGTTCCTCTCTGCGGCGTTTCCGCTTGGCCGCGTCCTCCCCCCCCCCCCACCACCACACACACACCCCACCCCACCCCACCCCCTCTTCTCCCGCCTACCGGGCGCACTCCTCCTCCCGGCCCCTTAACTCTTTCAGCTGGGTTGCTGCTGAGAAAGCACTTGTCGCCAGCGGTCACAGCCACCTCGCAAACCTGAGACCCAAAGAAAGAGGAAAATAATGGGTCCCCATGCCCAAGAATAGCAAGCGAGTAAAAACCCCAACGCACACACACATACACACACACACACACACACACACACACGAGTCAGTGGTGAAGGGGGCAGGGGAGGGGGGAAGTTAGCGACCCTCGGCCCTCTAGGCGAGCTGAGGCAGACACAGCTTTCTAAAGGCTTTGGGATCGAATACACTTACGATGAATCTAGGGGGGACGGTCGGGCTGGTTGCCTTTCAAATACCTCGCGTGGCTTCGTTGACCGGCACCCTCCAAACTAGCAAGGGCACGCACGATACTTGCAAGAATCCCAGAGGAGGGTGGGTGGGAGGGAGGAAAAGAGGGAGAAGGAGAGAGGGAGAGGGGTGGGGGGAGAGCAAGCAGCCGCAGCAAGCGGTCCGTCTCGCACGCGCAGGCCCCGCGCTTGTACAGGGCTGCAGGTTTCCCAGATGATGGCAACCGAGAACTTAAACAAAGAGGGTCGCCGCCGGCGCGCCGCGGCTGTACAAAGTTGCAGTGGCGGATTTCCAAGAAGCTTGGCCACAGGGGCTCTGAGCGAGGCAAGCCTTCCTTTCCCACCTCCTGCAGGATGGAGATGGGGGCCCGCGCGTGAAAGGAAGAGGAAACTTTGAAACCAGTGGGGACACATCTGTCTATAGGTATTAGCCTGAACCGTACATCCGTGGCGCGCGCTTTACAAATCTCTCGCGTGGGGTGGGGGTGCGACACAACGCAGTCTAGGTAGAATGGGTAGACTGCTATTTTTCATGATTTTCCCCCCTCTTCGTTTTCCTTCTGGTCCCCCTTCTCCCCGCCCCCTCCTTTTCTCTTCCATTTCTCTCCCATCCACCCCCAACCCCCACCCCCACCCCCAGACAAATCGCGAACACAGGGAGCTGCCAAGGGAACGCAGACGTTTGGGCCGGACACTAAGAGTTAAGATGTGGCGGAGGGGTGGAGCGGAGGGGGGGGGGGGGAGAAGACGAAGGGGCGGAGGGGGAGGGGCGTGGAGGGGAAAGTGGCGCGGAGGAGGGAGGCTGGGCGGGGGAACCACAGATTTCCAGCTCCTACGACGCTCTGCCTAAATTAAAAAGCAACCAATCGGAACGGCCGGAAGGGGGGCCAGGCGTCCTAAGCCAGTCATTCCAGGCCTGCCAATCACCCAGCGGGTATCCAATCAGCAGGGGCCCTGGTGTTCGACTTCCTTGTATTTGGGAAAGTGTGGTGGTGGGTGCGCGCTAGCGGCGGAGGGTAAACATTCGACAGTCCCTGCTCTGAGAGGGAGGGACGGAGAGCGAACTGTCAGATCCTAGCGGGAGCGGGCGCTCGAGAGAGGGAGAGAGGGAGAGAAAGTGAGACAGAGAGAAAGAGAGAGAACCCGGGCGCAGAGCTAGCTCAGGCTGCAACTCTGCCCCGGCTCGCCTGCTCCCGCGCCCGCCGTCGGGTACAGCGTACCCACAGGAGTTGGTTGTGTATCAAGGATCCCCTGTATGCACACACACATCTCCACCTCCACCAATGCACTCTTCTTCCTCCTCCTTCTCCAGACAACTGCCGGGGGAAAAATAAAACATCAACCCCAACCTTCAGCAACAAGGTAACAGAACAATTCGACATTTTTTTTCCTGTTCAATTTTTTGCCTTGTTATATGTGTTTCCTAATTTCTACCCAAAAGGAAAGATGTCGCACCAGACTGTGAGTGTTGCGAGAAAAATGAAAAGGGACTCTTGTTTCAGAGGCATCCAAGAGCTCCGGCAATAACAACTTGAGAGAAATGCACCATCGCAAGAAGTTTTCCTAGGACAAAACTAAACTTGAAAGGAGAGAACCAGAGTGGGAGAACGGGAGCCAGCCTCCCCACTCCGCAGACGCGAGCTGCCTGCACCACCACGCCTGTAAGGACCTGAAAAGTTTTACTGTAGTAAGGGGAAACAGTAAGATGTGTTGCTGAAGATCAGGGAAGACAGCGGATCAACAAGGAGCGGCCGGAGTGCTGGCCACCCACAATTTGGCCAAGGAAGAAAGGAACCGCTTCGTCCTTTGTTGTCTCCCGTGAACCCTCGGCTTAGCAGGTGGACAGAGCCCTGTGCCTGGGCAGAGTCCGCACCCGCCCGAGGACAGGAGGAGCAGCGGAGCCCCTGCTCCCCGAGAGAGCGCCCGAAGTACGGGTCCCCGCCCCAGTAGGCGAGCCTCGCTGAAGCCTGCCGATTGCTCCCGGCCAGGGGGGAGACCACGACCCCCCCAGAAGGGGCTGGCCACGGAGCTCGCCCGGAGAAGCGATCCCCCCTCCCCAGGGCGCTGCTCCTGCTGCGGCGGCTGCTCCTGCTGACCGAGGCCAGCCGGCGACCCCCGCGCCCTGCCAAGCGGCCTTGCAGCTGCAGCCCCGGGCCGCGGCGGCGGCGGCGGCGGCGGCGGGGGCGGAGGCGGCGGAGGAGGAGGCGGCGGAGAAGGCGGCGGGGCCGGCGGGGACCGGAGGCGGGGGAGGAGGAGCGGGGGGAGGAGGCGGGAGGCGGGGGGGGCGCGGCGGCGGCGGCGGCGGCGGCCGCGGCTGCTGCTGCGGCGGCGGCGGTGGTGGCGGCGGTGGGGTGGCGGGAGCGGAGCGGCATGGCCACGGCGGCTTCTAACCCCTACCTGCCGGGGAACAGCCTGCTCACGGCCGGCTCCATTGTGCACTCGGACGCGGCCGGGGCGGGCGGCGGCGGAGGGGGCGGTGGCGGCGGCGGCGGCGGGGCGGGGGGGCGGCGGCGGCGGCATGCAGCCGGGGAGCGCCGCCGTGACCTCGGGCGCCTACCGGGGGGACCCGTCCTCGGTCAAGATGGTCCAGAGCGACTTCATGCAGGGGGCCATGGCCGCCAGCAACGGCGGCCATATGCTGAGCCACGCGCACCAGTGGGTCACCGCCCTGCCTCACGCTGCCGCCGCTGCCGCCGCCGCTGCTGCCGCCGCTGTTGAAGCCAGCTCACCGTGGTCGGGCAGCGCGGTGGGCATGGCCGGCAGCCCCCAGCAGCCGCCACAACCGCCGCCGCCGCCGCAGGGCCCCGACGTGAAGGGGGGCGCTGGACGCGAAGACCTGCACGCCGGCACCGCGCTGCACCACCGCGGACCGCCGCACCTCGGGCCCCCGCCGCCGCCCCCTCACCAGGGACACCCTGGGGGCTGGGGGGGCCGCCGCCGCCGCCGCCGCTGCCGCCGCCGCCGCCGCTGCTGCCGCTCACCTCCCGTCCATGGCGGGTGGCCAGCAGCCTCCGCCGCAGAGTCTGCTGTACTCGCAGCCCGGAGGCTTCACCGTGAACGGCATGCTGAGCGCGCCCCCGGGGCCTGGCGGCGGCGGCGCTGGAGCGGGCGGCGGAGCCCAGAGCCTGGTTCACCCCGGGCTAGTGCGCGGGGACACTCCCGAGCTGGCTGAGCACCATCACCACCATCACCACCACGCGCACCCGCACCCGCCGCACCCGCACCACGCGCAGGGACCCCCGCATCACGGCGGCGGCGGCGCGGGGCCAGGACTCAACAGCCACGACCCGCACTCGGACGAGGACACGCCGACGTCTGACGACCTGGAGCAGTTCGCGAAGCAGTTCAAGCAGCGGCGCATCAAGCTGGGCTTCACCCAGGCGGACGTGGGCCTGGCTCTGGGCACACTCTATGGCAACGTGTTCTCGCAGACCACTATCTGCCGCTTCGAGGCCCTGCAGCTCAGTTTCAAGAACATGTGCAAGCTCAAGCCGCTACTGAACAAGTGGCTGGAGGAGGCTGACTCGAGCACCGGCAGCCCCACCAGCATTGACAAGATCGCAGCGCAGGGCCGCAAGCGCAAGAAGCGGACCTCCATCGAGGTTAGCGTCAAAGGCGCGCTGGAGAGCCACTTCCTCAAGTGCCCTAAACCCTCTGCGCAGGAGATCACCAACTTGGCCGACAGTCTGCAGCTGGAAAAGGAGGTCGTGCGGGTCTGGTTCTGCAACCGACGCCAAAAGGAAAAACGTATGACGCCCCCTGGCATTCAGCAGCAGACGCCGGAGGATGTCTACTCGCAGGTGGGTACGGTGAGCGCCGACACACCGCCACCGCACCACGGGCTGCAGACCAGCGTGCAGTGAATGCCGGGGCGCAGCGCGAAGAGGGCCGCCGCCGCCACCTCCGCAGCCGCTGTCAGCGCCGCCACGGTCGCCGCCGCCGAGAACCACTGCTGCTGCCGCTGCCGCTGCCGCTGCCGCCGCCGCCGCCGCCGCTGCCGCCGCGCAGACCCAGCACCTGGCGAGTGCCAGGGCGTCTAGGCCTCCTCCCCTCCGCCCAAAGACAGAGGTGCCAGGGCCCCAGGAGGGGGGAGAACAGCTGGAGACCGATGAGACTCTTTCTGAAGTCCAAGGAAGGAGGGACCAAAAAAAATTTTTTAAGCATAATAAATACCAAGACTGTTTTATATGCATATATAACAAACAAAACCGGAAGAGGAAAAGGGGGCAACAGGGACATCTCGTTATACTGTGGTGGTGTTTTGTTTCTGCTTTGAAAGAAGGCTGAAGATGCCTAACGCACCCCAGACTGCACACTTGAGGTACTGTCCACATTGAGGTGTCCTGCTTGGCGTCGGTGGAGAGCACCTGCCTCTGAGATAAGAGAGAGACTCCCTCCCCTTTCTTCCACTTCTTCCAAAAGGGCTGCCTAAAAGATCCATGGAAACTTTCTTTATTGGGAGCGACCTGAAAAGAAAGACGCGCCAGGTTTCCCGCAGGTGTGACTCTGCTCCTGAACAGTGTTTTTCTTGGCCATATCCAAGTCTTTGGAGAAACAAATAAATCAACTAAGAAATGGGAAGAAAGGAGAAACAGAGTCTGGGCGGAAAGATTCACAGCTTCTGAAGTTCACAGACTGAACGAGAAAGCCAAAAGAAAGCATCCTCGTTGTAAACTTGGAAATAAAAGCATCGCGAAAGAGCCAAGGCTGGGTGAGGCTGAAGGGTAGGTCTGTCCAGCCGCAATCCGCTAGCGGAGAGGACTCGACAGCCAGCAGGACCAGTGACCAGTCTTTGAGACCGCCCAGAAGGGCCAGGCCTCTACCACCGAACCCGGGCTTTGCCAACTGCCGCTCCGGGTGGACCATGCCTAAAGATTCCGCCGCTAATATTTTTTTTATTAACATTTTTTATTTTTTATTTCTGGACGGACTCCGATAAAAGGGTGTGGAAGGACAGCACCAACCGCGCACTTCCCTTGGCTTCTGCCCTCGATCCGTTGCCAACTTTGATTGAATGGGTGCCGCGGATATGATTATGTAATACTGCCATTTACAAGCAGTGTTTTTGGTAGGTTTTAATAAACAGACTTTTCAAATGACGGCAATATAGAATCGTTAGATCCGTTGTTGATCTAAAAATATTTGCTTTATATTTTCATTAAATGACTTCTTTTAATATTTTATTCAAAATACTTATGAACTGCTGCAAAACGGTAATTTATTTTTCCCCAGATCTTGTATTACGTGTTTTTTTCAGACGAGCACAAATCAAAACGAAATGAAAATATGGACAGTTGTTAGGTAATAAGGGTATCTTTTGATGTGATCATTTGATTGTAATTTAATTTGAGTAGTGATTCCGTAAGAGCTGATTGAGAAAATAAATTTGTTAGAATGAAATGGTCTGTGTCTGATGCATACACACTGTGTGGGAAGAAAAGAGTTCTTTAGAAAATATTTTTTTAATAATGTAGATCCTTAAGTCATAGCATTAAGAGAGTGGAGCTTCCCCACGAAAAGGTATATTTGAAACCTCCAGAATGGGCTAGGATTGCTAAAATATCTGTGCTTTAGTAATAGTGGTTATTCACGACTTGTTGGTCCATAATTTTCACAATATTTTCCTTACCCTCAGTTTCAATGGGTGTCTATAGTGTTTTTGCTGAGTGATCTATAAATGTTAGCAATTTCTTTCAAAGTACCTGTGTTTTGCCACATCAACAGTGAAAATATGCCCACCAGCCAGTCGTGGTAGATACAGTTCCTCTTATTAAATACAGTTCCTCTTACAGTCAGCCTCTCTTCTTGATTTCCTTGCCTTCCAATATATCCCTGAGTTTTTTTCTCTTTCTTCCTTTCTTTTCTTTTTTTCCCTTCTTTTCTTTCTTCTTTGTGGATCAATAGTTGTGAAGGATAGCTTATAAATTCATGAAGTATTTTGATATCAATTACTCCCCATCGATACCCATGTGTGATTAAATTTCAGTTATTAAGCCTGTATTTGCTTTTCTTTTTTGTATTACTTTCATGAAAGAGGATGTACTGAGCACTGCTTTGCTCTGCTCTGAGACTGTTTCCAGCTCAGACTCGGGCCGCCTCTGCCGTCTGACCTTTCTGAGGCATAATAACTCTCCATCTACTTTACCAGTGCTGAGTCTTTAGTTATTTAGGTCACTTTTTAGATAAGACCCTGCAGGACAGTCACATTTATCAAGTTAATGCATCATATTTACAAGATGGAAATACAACACCTCAGGTTGTGAGTGCTAAAGAGGAGAAAGGCTCTGATTGGTTGAGTCCTTGTATTGTATGTAATGTTTTTTTAAGAACTTAGGTGGAAAAACAGTGATTTTATACTGGCGTTTTCCCCATTCTCAGCTACATTCACCTTTTGCCTAATTTTGTTACCTTGATGGCTTCCTCCCACCCCCAATATAGATTCAAGGGTTAAAAAAATTCTCAGAAACTGTGAGGGCAAGAAATACTTGTTTCTCCCAGACAGGCCCAATAGCACAAATAGAGCCCAGCCAGATGGCCTTGTATTTAGATTGTATTATTTTAGACACCAAATTGTAGTAAAAACTCACCATCATTCTGGTTTATGAAATCTGAGAAAAGGCCTTATTTATTAAACAGAGAGACGTGAAGGTGAAGATAGGAGACCACATTTTATTTCCCTCTTTGCTCTTGTTTTTTGTTTCTCCTGTTGCTGTTACCACACTGCCTGGAGTTGGGGTAGGGTGAGAGTCATCATCTTTTTTGTTTGTTTGTTTTTGTTGGTTTTGTTGTTGTTGTTTGAGGGACTCTGAGGGTAAGCCAAGAAGGTCTCCATGGAAGCTAGATTGGGCCAGGTTATTTGTAAACAATACACTGGCTTGTGAGAGGAATCTCGGTGGGTTTTTTGTTTTTGTTTTGTTTTTGTTGTTTGTTTAAGGGTGAGGTTTTTTATTTTTTGGGTTTTTGTTTGTTTGTTTGTTTGATGTTTTGTTTTGTTTTCCTGCTGGAATAGTGGTGCCTGATTAGGTAGGGAATGGGTCTATTTTAAATGTCAGGAAGTATCTGCTTACTTGATTTAGCTCATGACAAAAGAGTTAATGTTAGATTTTTACACTGTCTTTTATTAAAAAGTAACCTTTGCTGGTTATTTTGAAGACGTCCTGATTTATGGGTAGGAGGGTAAGCTTTGAGTGAAGAAGCAACTAGAGCAGTTTTGCTTGTCACTGTGTGTTTTGTAAGGTAAGCGGATGCGTGCACTTTTTGTTTTAAAGTCAATCCTTTGAATGTATTTACAACATGAAATTCATGGTTGAAACACAGCAGAGAAGATACGAGAGGTTTTGTGCTGAGGCTCGTATTGTTACACATGTAAATAATGAACATATTATTGTATACCACCAGGTCTTTTTTAAAATGAATTTGGTCATTGTGTTCTTATGCAGCACAAGTATGTTTTGCTTCGTAAACTGCCCATTTGTTTCCTCCATTTCAGCCTGCCCACTCCTCCCCTTCCAACCCAAAGGAAAGGGACAAAGTTCTGGTCCATCAGCTTGGCTACTTTCAAACTAGGCCCATTTATAGTTTAGAGTGTGGCTCTAGAGCCACTGTTCAAGCCTTGATCACCACATCTACCCAATCACCGTCTCCTGACAAGTCTGTACAATAAGTTATTGAAGGTGTATTTAAATATTAGTCACTTTGCTGTTCTTGCTCTGCTGTTTCCTCCTCAGCATCAGCCAAGAGTTATCACTCCCCCCCCCCAATAGAACTCTCCATTATTGATCTTAGCGATTCCCTCTGCTTCCTCCTGGCCTCCAGTGTTTGCTCATTACCATGCTCATGATCTGGTTTTGTATGAGTGGTTTTCAACATTCAAAGAATAATTGGTTCTTATATCAAATGCAGTATATACTATTCATAGTTTTATCAATAAGTGTAATATTTTAAATAATTTTAACAATTAAATTTGTTTTTTAAATTATATATTTGTAAAGTATTTATCCTGTTGGAAGCAACAATATATTGTTGTATTTATTCGTTTATTTTTATAATAAATGATCAACATCTTCAAGCTAAATCAAAAATGACACTTTTATATATCTATACCAAATGCATTTAAAGAGATGGGCATATATGCACCAATTTGTATGTAAATAGAGTAAGAGCCTACAGTAATTTGTAACTTATGGAAGTAAATCGAAGGAAGAAGTATTCTCTCCACATGGAGTTTAGTTTGCCCAAGTTCCAGGGTAATTAATCAACTGTAAAATAAATGCAACAGGTACCCAGCACTAGATATACGCTTGAAACTAGTTATTTAAAATGCCGGCCTGCTTTTTCTCAGCGTTAAGATGGAAAGATGTTAAAGAACTTTGTTCTTTCCTGAAATGCATGCAGCCCACTCTGTGGATCTTAGAGCAGATGCTTCAATGCAAAACCAAACCAAACAAACAAACAAACAAAACCATACCTGTCTGCGCTTGTGTTTCTGTGCTGGGGAAGAAGGGAAGGGCCCCTGAGAGTGAGTCTTTCAGTGACATCTTTCAGGTGATACAGTGAAAAAAAAATACCGCTAGGTTTAACAGTAACAACAAAAATGTTTAGATCCTTTTAAAGCGGCTGAGACCGAAAGTCTCCAGGTCCCGCTGCAGAGGTCAGAAGTAATCAGAACAGGTGTTGTTGTTAGCAGTGGTGCGTGAGAGAGCTGAGGGCCCTGCTTCGCTGGACCAGTCAGCTCTCTTTGCTTGGATGGCCATTTCAATTCCTCGGGGCTCCTAGTCCCAGGGCCTGAAGGTCACCCTTGTGACCTCCTGGCTGCGGGAGCCCCAGGATAGGCTTGATCTTGATTTCAATAAGGAAATCAGAGGGCCCAGTGTTACCTCCTGAACTTTCCATCCTAGGAAAGGAATTAGCTCGGAGTCTGGAAGAGCGGGAGTGGGGGGAGGCGGAGATAGCAAGAGGGGTACTTGTGTAATCAGATTCTTTGATTTTGTTAGCCTGGCTCATGGCCTATTAATTAGATTACTCTCTCTTTCATTCTTGATTTCACATCCGTGTTTGTTCCTGTATCCTAAAATGTGGGCGCGAGCTTGGCGTGCAGGAGCCTATGATGTCACTGCCGGCCAGAGGCGGCGGCGGCCTGGCCTTCTGGTGGGCTGTGGGCTGCCCGCTTTTCCTCGAGGAAGAGTGGGCTCTGGAAGTGACCTCAGAGGGGTCTGGGAAGAGGGCAACAGGCATTCTCCTGGCCGCCTGTGTGTGTGTGTGTGTGTGTGTGTGTGTGTGTGTGTGTGTGTGTGTACTTGTATGAGGATAAGGGATGGGGAAATCATAGTCTAGTCTGGACTGAGAAGCCCTTGGGACACTGACTTGGTCAGGTGAGAGCTTGCCTCAGGTAAAAATCAGGAAGCACTGGGAGGCGAGCAGGAAGCTGGAAGTTGAAAGCCTACTTTTCTCCCAGAGGGAGAGTAGCGCTGGGCACCAAGGTGGAGTAGTGGCAGGGGCAGCGGGCGGCCCAGTTCTCGCTCAGCCCAGCAAGGCCCCAGTAGCTGAACGGTGGCAGCTGCTGCGGGTCCCACAAGTTGTTTTCCTCGTGGAGACCATTCAGCAAAACGCAGGATCCTTTCTCAAAGATTTAAATTTCGCGGATGAATTACTATACACCGGTTGCTTAGCAACTAAATTCAAGCCGGGCTAAGAATATGCAAGCTTTTTGTATTCTCATTAATAAAAATGCCACTCTGACACAGCAACCCGACTTTGGATCACTGCAACTTCTGTAAAAGCCGTAGGAGAATACAAACCGGTCCTGCCATTTAATTACAGATCAAAATGGCTTGAAACGCGATGTTTTGTTCATCTATCTTCCTAAAATCGATGTAAAAATAATAATAATGGCTTTCAGAACAGTAATAAATTTTCTTTTTCTTTTTTTTTTTTAAATGGAGTTGTCTGTCGGGGTTACTGATAATTGTCAACTGAAACCTTTTGAAATGTCCCCTTTCACCAATATTTCTACTTTTCCCTAGTTCTTCCCAACTCGGTACTATGATTTCTATTATGGAGATCGTGAGGCATTGAGCACCTTAAAGACTGTGGCAGCAGAGGAAGTCATCTACAAGTCCACTGGCTAGATGAGGCCCCAGAAAAAGAATGCGGACTAGAAAAGCTCTGGAAGGTTCCTTGAAAGGTTGGAGGAGCTGTTGAAGGCCCTGGCAGCCTATATTTGGAGGTCTGGCTATCACTTTGTGTCAGGCATGCGGAAAGTAAAATAGAAATGCCTGTTGTTCTTGGATTTTCTGTTGGGGGGGGGTGTCTTGTGTCTGCCTTCGGCTCAACTGACAGACCATGGAATAGGGAGGGTTGAATTCAGGGCCTTGCTGACCCCGGGTTTCTCAGAAATACTCCTCCCTACTTCTCTGGAGCCCAGAAGCCTGGGGCCCAGGACTAGGTATAGACAGGCAAGACGCTTGACCCCCTGGGTCTTCAAAGACTGAGGCCCGTCTGGGACTAGAGCCTGAGATTTATTGTATTCAAGGAGAAAACTTCTCGCCTCTCCCTCCGGATGCAAAGCACGAAGGGCAGTTCTCAGTTCAGAGCAGGGTTCCAAATGACTTGTTTGCAACAACCCAAAAGCAGCCTGTGAAGCAGTCAGAGAAGAGTGACCTTGTGCAGGCAGGTCCTGGTGTTTGTAAGTGGAAGTAGGACTGTGGCACAGCGAGGGTCAGGGCTGGAAGCTTTGTGGAGTTTTGGGCTATCCAGCTTTTTGCAGGCCTTTCTCAGCGTGGCATTCTTGAATAGCCCTGGACATTTGAACCAGGCCTTGGCTTCTCTTGGGCCACAAGGACGAGGAGGTGATCAATCTGTTGTCAGATCACCTGCAGCGCTGGGTGTCAGCTCCTACACTGTGGAGCTTCAAGTTTACAGAACCATACCGACTTGGTCTGCGGGCTCAGGTGCCGACAGGAATGTCAGTCTGCAAGTGTGTACCCAATGTCCCACCAGAGAAGTCTGCTTTGCTTCTAAAGCTCACAAAATGTGGAGGGGCTTAGCTTCAGATAAAATGGTGACAAATATGACGACCCCTTCTCCAACACACACAAAAAGGTTCTGGTAACATTCCCAGAGAATCAGCCCCCTGTGCCCCTTAAAATTTTGGAAATGAGAAACTTGAGAAGTGGCAAGTCCCCAAGTCATCCTAGTATGTAAGGAAAGAGAACCCCACAACTGACTGGATGCTGCCGGTTTAAGGGAACTAAAAAGAAAGTGAGATAGCTTTTCTCTTAGGATGTGTTCAGGAGGTGATATTCCTCCCTTTCCCCCTTTTCAAATATATAGGTGATAGAGAGACAGATAAACAGATAGATGTAGAAATATATTAAACAGGGAGCTATTTGCTTACAAACGCAGCTTTCCCAGACAAGCCATATTCTGTATGTAAATCACTAATGGACCTCCATGCTTTTCCTTTTGCTTAGGAAACATTGTTGGCTTTTTTAAAAGAAGGGGGAAGTTTACCTTTTCCTTGAAAAAGTGGTGGGTACCTGACCAGTTTCTTTCTGTGGACACATTAAACACTATGAAATAATCTTCTAAAATACATGGAAGGAGGCCCCGCTTTCTCTTTGACTCTTCCCTTGTGCGTTAGCCTTCCTCAGCGGAGTGGTCAGAAAGGACAGTGAGGTCACATGTGTGCTTTGCATGGGAACACCACGAAAATGTAAATGACAGGAATTGGCTAAGAATGGGGGATGGTCTCTGTAAAGTTTGGGGAACTGTCAGAGTTTGGGGGACTGTCTGTGAAATGTCCTGCTAGGACTGTTTTCTTCCTAAGGGACCAGGAAGTAGGTGTGACTGTGTCAGTCACTTACTTGGGGCACCCAAGCTGATCTTTTCTAATTTGGAGTTTCCTCTGAGTGACCCCCCGAACCCCTATTGAGAATGGGCAGGGGAAGGCACAGGATAAATTCTCCATGTGACTCTGTGTCTAGGACAGAGAGCACAGAACACACCTGAGCTAGCTGTCTGTGCTTCTCTAAATTTCTAACACTAGACACGGTACAAAGGGAATAGCTAGGAAGCGGTGGGACCGACGCTGTGTGAGGAAAGCACAAACATCAGTTAATTATTATTCTTATTTTTATTACTATTATTTTAATGAACAAGAGATACTTTTGCAAAAGAGAACTCACAAGTGGCTTGTTCCCTCCCCAGACTGGCTCACAGCAGAAGGTGCCCACCCCCCCTCTAAATCATTGGCTGGAACTTTGCACACTGAAACAAAATAGATACTAGCTCCTAAAGGCTTCTTCTGTATCAGCACTGAAATGAAAAGTGTCAAATCCCCTCTTTCTGCCCAGGTCAGACACAGTGCCCACTTTTATGAATACAAGCCAAACTGGCATCCTCTAAAAAAAACAAAAAGCAAAAAAACAAAACAAAAAAAAAGCCCAAACAAACCAAAAAACAAAAACAAAAGCAAAAAAAAAAAAAAAATCTCCTGTAATGTGCTGGCAGGGAAGGAGTTAACTCATCATTTACATTTTTCAAGTCTGAAAACCCACCCGCAGAGTTAAAGACAAATTCAACAGATCTAATCAGAAAGTGGATGGCACCCCAAAACTAGCACAAAAGTCTTAGCAGCTTGGCCTTGAGACTCTCCAGACTCACAATCGTGACAAGGCCAGTGAGCCAACAACATGGTATCTAAAAACCATTTTCAATGAACAGTTTTAAGAGGAGAGATATTTTGAATTTTAAAATGGTACCAGCAAGTTTAATTTCTATGTCGTATCCCCTGAGGATCTACCCAAAAGGGCTTTAAAATTTCTCAGCCCCAAGGGAAAGACCTTTAACCTCTTCCAAGAGCCATTTAATAGCTGTCCTGTAAGTTTTTCTGTTTTTTTCAGTGATAAGAATACAAGGCCTTGCAAATGCAACGTATGGCCCATAAGCTTGAAGTGTGTGTGTGGGGGTGGGTGGGTGGATGTGTGGGTGTGTGTCTGTGTGTGGGTGGGTGGGTATGGGTGTGCAACCACATGTGCACACGAATGCATCTCTTCCAGGAATCACCAGACCTTGTCCTCAATGCTTTTTAACCAGAGGTGTGTGAAGCTATCAGCCTCAACTATGCAGTCTTTGGAAATGGAAGTGGCCAAAGTACCCAAAGGCACAGAGTGGCTAGCATCTAAAATGGGCTCTCTGCTTCTCACAGAGAAGGGGCCCAGCAAGGTCAGCAGTGGTCTAGTGTTGTGGATGTGGTCCCTACCTTCACCCCAGGCTTTCCTCAGGGTCTCAGAGAGGAACCCTGCAGAGGAGAGGTGGAAATATGGGACCAGGAGACTAAAAGAGAAATCACTAACCTCATCCCTTTGTTCTGCAGTGTGAGCTGGGGCATCAGAAGGAAACAAAAGCCCCTAGAGAAGGAAAGCTCCATTTCATCTGTGTGTCCGCAGACCCTTGGAAGAAAACCAAGACAGGTGATGGGGGTCAAAAATCAGTAACTAATTGATGGGGACTTGGGAGAGTCCAATGCGAGCAAATGCCTTGTGTTACAGACACACCATCTGCAGGGGGAGTTACAGCCTCTTGGTTCTCCCCACGTGACTGCATGTGCAGGTAGAAAGGCCTGGAAAAGAGATAGGAAGAAAAATGAAATAGGGAGGCTTGGGGTATGGGTGGCTATATAGAACACTGTACGTGCAAGCAGGTGTGCATGTAAACAGTCATTTCCTACCCTCTGCATGCCAGAGTGCCCTTCAGGGATCCTGCTTAAAGCTGTACCTTGGCTAAGGAGTATTTACACTTAACATGGGCATTGAATGTAAAGCAATTGTACCCACAAATCCTGCAACCTGGCTGTCATTTGGAAAGAGCAAGCCAGGTAGTATAGAACTTGGCACCCTCAATCAGCCCCTTCTGACCGGTCCTTGCCAGGGGAGGTCACATGCCTTTCTCCCTTTTTAACCCTGAGAACATGAACCTCAGTTACCCCTCCAGGCTAGGGGAGCTTACTTCCCGACCAGGCTCTGGGGCCACAGTATACAGCAACAGCAGGAGGTCACTTCCAGAATGTTCACATTGTAGGGATAGGCATGGGGAGCCTGGTCCCAGACCTGGCAGAGAGATTCTAAGTGCAGAGCAAGCATTTGTTAGGAAGATATCTGTAGCAGAGTAGTGGACTCCAGGCAGATTTTCCTCTGCAGAGATAGGGGAAAGATAGTAAAGGGTCTGTTAGAGCTGCCTGCTTTAACAAAGCTGTAAGGCTCCCTACAAACCTACCATCCAGGCTCTTACACACATACACAAACACCCCCCCCCACCCACCCACACACACACTTAGCAGCCATGTCTCTGGCTACCAGTACATAGAGCAGATTGATTATTCTGAGAGCTAATAGCAGAAGATGCCCATGGTGTGTGACTGGCTACCCAGGGCCTAAGCCCAGGTCCTTGCTATCCCACAAGCCTCTAGGGCCTTGTGTGTATGAGTGAGCTTGGGTCCTTAGAGACTTGTTTATAGCTGATCTCCCAGGCAGCTCAGCAAGGCCTAGGCCCATGCCTTGCTGAGAAACATGACTTACCCTTGGCTAGCTTGGTAAGGCTGAGGGTTACACGCTGACTTGAAGAAGCAGGCATCCCTTCTGAGGAAGAGGAAGGCTCACAAGGTTAGACAGGTGTCTGCATCAGTATGGCCTTTGAGTGGAAAGAGCAGGCTGCTGTGGAAAAGATGCCTCTTCACACATGAGGTGGAGCTCACAGAGAAGAGGTAGGATTCCCAAGCCATTAATCCTGTTACTTGTCCACTGCTTTAGCACTGAGAGGCTGGCAGGGACTTGATGAGTCAGATGAGAGAAAAGGAGACAATGACAAGCCACTCTCCATCTCCACAGGGCCGCACAGTGAGCAGCAAGTGTAGCTCCCATACTCCCTCCAAGTCAGCGGAAAAAGCAGAAGCATTACTTTAGGAACTATAGAGTGGAGCTCAGTGCACAACAAGCAGATAGCACAAAGCTCAGAGCTTGTGTTCAAGGCCAGGGGCAGGTACAAAAATTCCACAGATTTCACTCCTCACAGAGGTGGGCAGGAAGTATACAACATTTAGGAGAAGGTTTGATGAGAAGAAGTGTATACGAAATGCAGTCAGTGACTGTCCCTCTGATGCATGGTGTTACCTAAGTCAACCAAAAAGAAGCCCGGAGAGACTGCCACAGACCTCCACAGCCAGCTGAGCCCCCCAGGTCTGCTGAGGTACAGAGACCTGGGGCCAATGCTAGACCCCCAGAATCCTCACCCACCTTTTCTTCTTCTCATGAACCTGAACTGCTTTGGGAAACCTAAGGAATGACCTCAGTAGGAACTTCTAGAGATTTCTGCCAGTCAGACAGGCTTGGTGAGATTTCAAGAGGCTATGAGTAGCATAGCGCCTCACCCTTGGTTCTATCCAAATGAAAATGAGATGTATTTTGGATGATTAGCCCAGAATACTTTATGCAACTTAATGGGTCTATATCTTGTCTATTTCTCTAGTCAAAAAGAATAGCAGGGGTGGGTGGGTACGGGGGGGGGGGGAGGGGGGGAGAGGGCAGGGACAGAGAAAGAGAAACTAGCTTCAACCAACATCAAATAAACCACCTCCCCTCCCTGCAATATGCAACCACATCCCGTAAAGAAGAAAAGGAGCCAAAGCTGGCTTTGTTGGTGGACAAGAAAACCCAAATAAAAGTAGATTGGCTCTATCTATGGCAATCTTTAAAGTTGTAAAAAGTTTTCTTAGAAAATACTCATTTTCATATACTAAGATTGCTGGGGAACAGGTCAACTTCTCCTAGTTCATCTGGCACCCTGAACAATAAAGACCACCTATGAAGATGTGGAGGAGGGTATCCTAGTAGTTGATAAGCTTTCTATCCCTGATGGAAGGATGCTTTCCCCTTACCTGTCTATTTCCAAGGCAAACTCCAAGTTGAAAAAGAAACCTCAGATTCTCAAACCAGGTGCCCTGAGCAGACCCTCCAGCCCCCAGTGCTGTGGACCTCTCTGGAATAGAGACAGGAATAAGGATCAGTTTTTCTGGTTGCTTTGGGAGAGCTCTGTCCTTCCCTTTATTGTGGAATCCTAGAACTCTCAGAACAAGTGGATTAGACCGACCAACCACACAGCCATCGGAAGTGGGGCCAGCATCATCCCTCTTCTTGTCCTCGATATTATTGGTTTCTAGTTTGTCTAAAGCTACACTATTTCTGAAAGGGAAGGTGATTGCTTTTGGGTTTTGTTTTTTTGTTTTTTTGTTTTTTGTTTTTTGTTTTTTTCTTTTCTTATCTGTTCCCAAGCCCTGTCTTACTCTACTATGTACTTGGTAGGAAATCTCTAGAGCTGTGAGGAGTCCTGCCTCAGCTTCTTGTTTAGTCTTAGACTTGTTTAGAGCATCAACAGGGATTTGCTCTCAGGATACTTAGCAACAGAGGATGTTTGCTGCTGACCTGGAAGCTCTCCTACCCACTGGGCTGAACTACCCACTGAAAGCAACATTAGTTTTACTTTCAGGGCCTTACACAGGGTGCCAACAGCCTAGTCCCAACAAAAAAAAAAAAAAAAAAAAAAAGGGTTGTCCCTAGGGAACCACTGAAGGAAAATTGCCAGAGCACTGTCTCATTCAAAGGAAGTTTCCGTTTCAGGACCCTTTGGATATCAAAGAGGAAGAGAATCCCCTTCAACATCTTACCTGTGGAGGACACTGTCCTTCCCTGCTGTCCTTCTTGGCCATCCTACCATGAGAGACACCCCACTGTAGAGCAATTAACTCTGACATAATAGGAGTGGGGAGGAGGTTCATGGACTTCTCATAAGGGAAGAGGCCACCCAGTGCTCAGAAATAATCAAAAGCTTTAACGCTGCCGAGCAGAGGGGGCTGCTAATCCCAAGCAGGTCAAGTGTGTGCCACACAGCCTAGCCATCTATGCCTGGCACACCAGCCTGGCAGGTATATCAGAAGCAGATACATGTTGGTACTACGAGCTCCCGAAACCTAGGAGCTTAGGAGCTGGGTGGGTGTCTTGAGCAAGACAGGCTCTATTCTCACTGCCCTGAACATGCCAATGCTCTAGAAAGCCAGGACTGTGAGCAGAGGTGACAGAAAATAGCTGGCTTCTTCCAGCTGCCCCACTGCTTAGCAAGCCTGGAGGTAGAGGAGTCTTTTTGTAAGTAGCCCTGCTTTTCTTACTGTGAACTTGAACAGCAATTTAATTTCCTCCTTTGCTCCAAGCCTCCCACACACAACTGAGCATGGATTTCCACTTGGGGATAACAAGAGGCTGGCAAAGAGACAGAGGGAAGTGGCAGGTAGCCTCCGGAGGAAGCAGGCCTAGCCCCACAGTAGCCTGATAAAACGCCTCTGATACTTTCCCCTCTTCAGACAGCTACAGTCTGTCCATGACTCAGCAATGCCATGTCAACCCACGAGCAGAGCAAGAAGAACGCGTAAGACGTGGCCCCAATTCTTCATTTTCTCCTTTGCTGTTGAGTTTTTCTTGTTCCTCTCACCTCATAGTCATTACCCCATCTGTAGTAGAAGTTAAAACAACTTGTTCTTTTATATAGTCTTGGGTTTTCAGCATTATTAGAGAAGCACGGGAAGAGAGTGCTTGCCCCAATTCCACATCCAAACCAAGTCGGTTGTAACTAGCATCTTCAGTTATGCTCTCCCTAACTTGACAGAATCAGGAATCAAGATACCATTAGGTAGGAGAAGGAACACAAACTTTACTAAAAGAAACAACAATATTGACCACAGATACATACAAACTCCCTGAAATATCATTTCTAGTCTTCTAAAAATCTTAGCCGATTTTAAAATGAACTTGATCATATTGTTCGAGTTTAGAATTCTCAACTCTAATCATAAGTAATAAAGTTGTTAATAGTTGTAATTGGTTTAATTGCTCCATGTAACTGGTGTTTTATTAGTGATCCAACTTAGTTTTGTAGCAAAATACAGGTGGGTCAGACTCGATAAAGGGAAGCTACGCCTTCTCGGGCAACTTTTCTCAGAAGAAGGCAAAGTGAAGACATCTGTCTCACACGTTATCTTCTTTGCTTTTTCGAACATTATAGATATAGGTTTTAATTTCTCTAGATGAGGTGTGTGTGTGTGTGATAGACCTGAAGATGTGTGGCCATCGTGTGTGCTTGAAAGCAAAGAAGAAACTCAATGTAAACAGAAAAGAACGGCTTCGCTAGTTAGATCGAATGCCTGACCAAGTTCACTTTCCACCCCTTCGCTGGAAGAGGGTCTCCCATTGAAAGCGAAAGCTCCGGGGGATTTGAGAGAAGCCACAGGTACAGTTTAGGTTGTAGGGCCTTCTCCCACTACTCTCTCTTTACACCTAGCTTCATAGTACTTCGCAGGACTCCCTAATGTGAGGTGCCGAGTACGGGCTAGCTTCCCGGCGCTCTCCTCAACTCTTGCTGGCTCCGCCGCGCTCTGGACTCACCCCAAACGGTCGGTCCGCTCCATCGAGACTGGAAACGTGTCTGAGTCGGGCAACGCTGGAAGCCACATCTCATCAACACCAATCCACACCAGTAGCCTAGATCTAGGCTCCAGAGAAGCCGCGACGCGCTGCAACCGGCAGTGGGGGCTGGGAGGCCCTGAAGAACCGCAGTCTCCAGCTGGGTTGCGGCTTTCTTATGGAAATGACCCGCGCTGGCCTACTGGACTCAAGGGGGGGCCCTAGTCCCGCGCCCCCTCTCTCCAAAGCTTTTCCTCCCGCAAACCCTCATCCTACTCATCCTACCACGGCTGAACTTGTGGGGATGAGTTAGCGGTGCGCTCGGGCGGCAAAGCGCGGGGCCGGGTCTCCCCTCGGCCCGACGGGCTCCAGCTCCACATTAAATATTCATAGCAATCGCTACTTTCTTAAAGGGGAACCCGCCGCGCGGGAAAGTTCCCAGCTAAGAAGACTCACAAAGGAAGGTGTCTGCTCCCTCCAGTCCTAGAGGTGGCCGGGCACACAGCTCCTGAGCACTTGGGCGAACGTGGAAGGGAAGGATCTGAGTACCTGCTCACCTAGAGTCAAGACATTTCTTATAGACTGCGAGGAAAGAAATAAATTTGGAAAGCGCACTCCCCATCACTTGTCACATATTTTTTGAAAACAAGTGGTCACATCTAATGCTTCTGGATTTCCGAAGCCTTTCATTATTTTCTTTACTTTCATATTTTTAAAAAGGACGGTGGTTTGACTTCATTCAGGCGTCATCCGCTCGGGTACGAGAAAGTTTGCTCTGTATTGTTGGAATCAGGCGCTCAGTGAACTTAGAAACATCACATTGAGAGCCTAAAACAAAACCTGCACCTGCCCCAAGGCTGATGTGCAGAGCAGGGCTTGAGAGCTCAGAACCTTTGTGGAGGTTCGCGTGGGGAAGATTGGTCTGAACCCCAGCTGCACTGCTCAATTCCAGGCCTCTTTCTTCCAGAGCACTGAGGGCCTGCGTAGACGTGCAGTCCCCGGCCTTCCAGAGGCCGAAACCCATCTGCCAACTGCTCAGCAGGGCCCAGGAGAAAACCGGGATGGGAAAGGAGGAGGAAGCAGAGAAAGTTCTGCGCCCGCTGCGGAGGCCCTGCCTGGGATGCACCCCCCGCCCGGGGCCAGCTGACCCGTGACCGCTCCTCCTGGTGCCAGGCGACACCCTCGCCCTGGTGTGCTTTCACCCCCATCCCCCACCCCCACCCCCACCCCCACCCCTACCCCCGCTCACGCCCACTCCACACACTCTCGATAAGGCTCTTTTTGTTCCGGGCCAGGAGCACTTTCACAAATGGTTAGAAAGTCTTGAGCGCCATCTAACGGGAGCAGCAAAAAGTTGAAAGTGGGTGGAGGTTAGGACCCGTGAGGTGCCCAGACTGGGCTTGGGAGAGTCCTTTCCCCGACTCTAGTCACACTCTCAAGCCTAGACAGCCCTTCTCTTACTCTCACAACCCTAGCCCTCTGGAACTCTATACGTGCCCCCTCTCCCAAGCTCACCTTCCCAGAGTCCTGGGACAGTTGTGGGCTGCTTCTTGGGTCTTATCTTCCACTACAGGTAGGACTTGCCTGGAGTCACGCCTGCCTGAATAGGGTTCTGGTATCATTCAAAGTCTCCAGGGTTTTTTTTGTGGCCTGGGATGGAAAGTCTCATGAATTCGGATGAAGTGCGCTGGTTTTCTGAAATGAAAACCCGTGAGCCTAAGCTTTTGCAGACAGAAGGAGGTAGAAGGCAGGAGAGGGAATAAAGCTAATAACAACCACTTCAGAGTGTGCAAAGGAGAGATTCGGCCTAGTGGAGGTCTAGAAGAGCTGAAGCCTGTCTCCAGGGAGACAGGTGTGTACTAAAGAGCTGCCCCGGGGCTTGAGAGGGGCCAGACTGGTGGGGTCTCGGACGTGGTACAAGCCAGGAAGAGCCTTTGAGTGCCCTGGGCAAGCAACACTGCCCCAGACAGGAGGTAGAGCTGACGTGGTGTCACGTGATAAGCATGTGACAGATGCAACAGGTGTCTATGTGCTCCTTCAGGAAAGAATCCCAGGATAGACCAACGTAATGATCGCTCCCACTGTCTAATCTGGTGAATTAACAAGTCTCCTGTTTGAAAAATAAAAAGGGGGGGAGTTACTAATAGGTGTATAGGTTAGGTGTTAATTTGAAGGCGCAGAGGTGACTCAAGAGCAGTGACCTCACAGGAAGCCCACTCCCAACATGAGACATCTGAAAACTGCACATTGCAGCTCGCTCTCGGCAGCTTTTGGGCATCTCCAGGTGGGAACTTCTCTTTCTCCTAACTTTGTCTATTCACTCTCTACTTGCCCCACCAACTCTTTACACCCCCCCCCCCATTTTACATTCCCCTTTATTGTTGTTAGAAGACCTCAAGAACCCTTCAGGATTTTGTTTTTCCTTACATATGACATTTTGTTTGCCTCCTGATGCTTATGAGCCTTGCCTTCTCTCCTGAAACAAAACTTTCAATTTGGAGGGACCATACCATACAACAGGGGCACCTAGTAGTCCTCCCCTGAGGGTTCCTAGCCAATGTGAAAGTCAGGGGTCCTGGGAGGTCCAAACGGGGGGGGGGGCTCCTAATCAGGACAGGACACCTGGAAAGTATCCTGGAGAATGTGTAGGTGGGTGGCAGAAAGGCTTGACCAGCTGAGGAATCAGGAAGAGAAGGGAGAAGGGATAACTACCAGGTCCAAACCGTCCTGAAGCTTCAATAGCTGCTCCAACCCCCGAGGATTAGCAGCACTGGGACATATCTCCACAGCTCAAGCACAAACAAACAAACAAATCAAATGCCTATGGGCGGCCACAAATCCGTGGCTGGTCCTGGATGGGGTCTGAGCTGCAGTGGTGGGCAGGACTGAAGCTTTCTGCTCTCCTTCGGGAATGCACAAAGGTCATTAGAAAATCCATTTCTCCCCTTGGTGGATATTATAAAGGTGGTAAATGTTATGGTGGTACAATATCTGGGACATCCGTAAGCATTTACCATCTTGATACTTTTACACGTACATGTAACAGTTCAGTCTGAGTAGGCACACTGGCACTGCGACACAACCTCACCAAAAACCATTTCCAGAACCTCTCACCTTGCCAATATGAAAGCTGGCCTGAAATTTACATTCTTGCCATAGCCTCCCAAGTGTCTGAGATTACAGTCTGTACCAAAAACCTGTCGAACAAAGCAAAGTATCCATTAGGTTATAATAGTGGAAATATCTCAATAATGATAAAGATTTCCAGTCTCTGACCTTTTAAGTTCAGGTCTAGAAACAGGAAGAAGTCAAACGATTAAGATAACGGAGCAAAAAAAAATTTTTTTTGATGATTACATTTTGATCCATCCTTCCAATCAGAAGCCAGAGAATTGTGGGGGCGTATTATTAGTAAGCCCTATTCGTTTCTTTGTTCCTAGAAGGAGACCTCTCCGAGGTAGAAAGGATGAGGGGCAGGGTTCTTCCTTGTCTTCCTCGATTCTTTGATGTATTCAAATTGAAAATGAGAGAGACAGCTAGTGGTCCAGACTTTGGTTATGTGGGTGCCTGGTGGACATCTTTGAAGTCCATTTTTTTTTTCTAGAAAAGAGCTGAGAAATGGCAGGATGGTAGCTATGTATTCAGGACCTGTCATTCTGTAGCAGTATTCCTGTACAGAGTTCCTCACCACAGTCCTCAGGACTGTGCTTGCAGTAACCAGACTTGTTTAATATTTGTGTGAGGCATACCAACAAAGTGCCCTATTATTCTTTTATTTTTCGGTTTTTATATTAGTCATTCCCTTTTACAGCCTGGGGAGACAGGTTAGTGTTTTTATTTTCCACATGTACGGAAAAGCATCAAGAGTGGGCACAAACTAAGAAGCGGAAACAGCTCTGATGACAGGGTCACGGCTGGGGCTCTCAGCCTGAGTTGCAGCTTGGCCTACTGAACCACACTGTTCTTTCACTTCACAGGGCGGCAAGCATAGGGCAGAGATGAAAGCAACCAGAGTGGCAAGCCTTGGCAGCAGTCACCACCTTCTCTCTGCCACCAGGCCAACTGCACCACTTGCTGGGTGGTGAGGGCTCGGTGGCAGGGTAGAGGAAGTGCTTCGGGAGCCCCCTTGGGGCAGGAGGCAGCGGAGGCAGCTCTTGGTACCTCAGTTCTGATCCTTTGTCTGGCCCTCCCCTTTAATTGCTGTGTCTGCTCTCCAGAGAGGAGGAGGAAGCCTGCCTCGGGAGCTCTGTAACTTAAAACAAAAGAGGGTGCCTTGGCTGAGGCGGCCCACAAGAGTCATTTCCTCTCCCTCATTAAAGCTACTTCCAGGAGAAAGAGAAGCTTCTGGAGACCCTGGGACCCGGAGACCTCTCGGCATTCTAAAAGCCCATTGCAGTACTTGGATCCAAGCCATTTGTTTCTAGAGAGAATCATGTCGGGTGGGAGCTTACTTTTTCCATTTGCAATGGCTTATTAAGTATAAGCATCTCTCTTCTCTCTGTTTACTGAGTTATTAGGTCTCCCTCCAACTGACCCTGCCAGAGGAAAAAGCCAAAGTGGATCCTTAACACTCAGTTACCCTGCAAAACGTCCTTCCCATAAACCCAGGGACCACAGCCAGGGCTGTATGCTTCCTTTTGGAATCTGTTCTGCGTGGCCAGCAGAGAAAATGTCCATAGGCAGAAAATGGGACAAATGCCACCCCTGTTTACAGGCTCCATTCTAGCTATAGTGTGCAAAGACTGGAACTAGCTTCTCTGAGCTCTAGGTCCCATTATTTTCATGGAGTCTTTCCTAAGCTGTCCAGTTGCCCTGCCCAGAGAAGAGTGACATTCTGTCCTGGTGACACAGAACACAGATGGAAAGTGACAGTGCTCTGTTCCCACCTGGCAGGCAGTGAAAAACATCTGGGAATAGGAAAACAGGAAATATTCATCAGGTAGAGGCTGGTCAGTCCTTGGTCACCTGGCTGAGCTGACTGGTAAGACAGCCTGCTATATTAGCAGGCCCAGCATCCATCAGTCCTCCTCAAAGGTCACAATGGAAACAAAATCATGCAATTTACCCAAATTTCAGAAGTGGAATTCAATTGTCGGGCTTGGTCTGGAAATGAAGATGAATTATTTCTAACTAAGTGGATTCTTTCTCCCTGCTGCCAATGTCTTTACTGTAACGCAGGGAACACCCAAGGTACACCACTGACATCGCTAGACACACTGCCTGTCTGCATATATCATAGGCTGAATGACTTGACTCAACAAATTCCCACCTGGTGCTTCTTCTCAAAGGGAGCTCAATACTCTGATTCTGTACTGTGTTTTCATGATAAGCCTGGTGATCAAACACTTAGAATTCCTGCTTATTGTATGATTCTAATATCATCTTCGCCTTGGTAGAATACGGGGCTTGGAAAGACTCTGCTTATAAAAGTTGTAAGCTTGGGGGCTGGAGTGATGGCTCAGCAGTTAAGATCACTGACTGCTCTTCCAAAGGTCCTGAGTTCAAATCCCAGCAACCACATGGTGGATCACAACCATCCATAATGAGATCTGATGCTCTCTTCTGGTGTGTCTGAGGACAGCTACAGTGTACTTACATATAATAATAAATAAATCTTTAAAAAAAAAAGTTGTAAGCTTGCCAAAGAGCTGGGACTGCTTATTCGTCAGTCTTCTTGTCCTTACTGTCTTCTCATTAAAAAGAAAGTAATAGAAAATTCCTGAACCATCCTAATATTTACTAGTGCACACACATATTGTGCACATCATACATAGTGCACGACACTATAGGACTTCAGTCAATATGACACACATAATATGGTTCTCACACAACATACAATAATATATAGTACACGCATATAACACAGCATATACTATGTACTCTCACAGCACATATATAGCATACAATATACATACAGTAAAAACATACAGAATAAATAGTTCACATGACACATGGCTTACACATCCTAACATACACATTACATATACAGCCACCTCCAACAATGCAGGCACACACATATATTACACATGATACATAGCCAACATACAGCTAAAGCATGAAGCACACATATAGTACACTCAACACAGTCACAATACACAGAACCTGCTTACACATAATACAGACATACATAATACATGCATACAGTATGCGTAACACACACAGAAATGTAGGTAGAGAAGAAATGGGAATGTGGAAAGGGGCTGGTGCCTCAGGTTCCCTCCCCTTGAAGTATCTAAGAGGCCAGAGTCTATAAAAGACATGACTGCCAAACCCCATCAGTCAAGTGTAGTGATCTCTGATGAGAACTTGTAGAAGAGCCCAGAAAACAAATTTGCTTTTCGTTAGTATTCTGGTTGTTCTGTCATTTAGATTTGTTTGTTTGTTTGATTTGTTTTTACTTTTTTGGGGATATGGTTTCTCTGTCTATCCCTGGTTGCCCTGCAAGTCACTTTGTAGATCAGGCTGACCTTGAACTCCAAGATCCGCCTCTGCCTCAGCCTCTGCCTCCTGATACTGAGATTAAAGGTATGTGCCAGCATGCCAAGCTCTTTATATTCTTTTTCTATAGTTTTCTTTGGGGGATGGGGAGGATACCTGTTTGAGCTAAGGTAAGAGGAATCACAAGAAGCCATAATCCCCATGTTTAAGGTGGTGGCTACTTTGTCCTCTGTAAGTGGAGCTGGGAGCAGTCTGGGGAGAGCATCCAAGACACACAGGACTCAAGTCACCGCCATTCTCCTTCCTCAACATTCCAGGAGGTTGAGGTACCATGTTGCGCTCAGCTGCAGTGTGCCAGCCACAGTGAGATAGGAAGACAGGCAGGAAGAAAGAAAAGAAACTATGCTTCGTGCGCAAGTAGGTACATCTTCCCAGAGGATCAATCCTTCCAGCATGTCCTGGGGAGGACGCTATGGAAGGAATTCAGGTGACAGTGTCACATGCTAACAATCACAGGTCTGTAATACAAAAGAATACAAAATCACCATAAAATTGAAAACAACAACAACAACAACAAAAAAAAAAACCAAAAGCAAAAACAACAACAACAAAAACCCCCAACCCCTCTTCTCAAGTTTCTGAATACGCTTTGTGAGCCACTGTTGCGGAGGCTCTGGGCCAATACCTGTCCCTTCTCCTCCAGGCACATGCGGTTTCTTCTCACATCAGTGATATTTCCATAGAGAATTTTGGGAATGCTACCTTATAGTTTATTCCTCCCCCTTCCTGGGGCTCGGATTTACGTTTCAGGACATTATATTTTCAGATTCATCCTCCCCCTTGCCTCCAGCCCCTCCCCACACAGACAGATTTAGGGCCACCTGTTCTCCTCAGAGCCAGGAGAATTGAAAAGATGCCTCATGCCAGACTCCCCTCCATCCTGCCGTCACACAGCACCCTCTCCAGTGTTTCAGGAGAAGGTTTCCTTGGGCTTCGTGTCCAGGCTCTGTGCTTGGGTACAGATATTCCCTTGGCCAGGCTGGGTGGAGTTGGGACCATGGGAGACCCAGTATTTCAGGGTCATCCCCAAGGCCCAGCTGTTCAAATTTCCTGCCTAGTACCCCACCTGTCTGTTTCCACCAAGCTGATAGGTTGTGACATTTGTACCTATTGCTGGAACGGTGAGTTTCGGGAAGCATTCCAATGAGTCTGGTCTTATATTTTTCAGGCTGTGCCATCAAAGTCATCCTGATCTATTTGCTTCTCCATATAAGGAATAGGAGTCAGGGAACAAAAGACACACACACACACACACACACACACACACACCTTGTTCTGTTCTCTCCATGTGCTGCCAGCCCAGTTATTTGTGAATTTCAGCAACATTCCCCTAGCATTGCCTGGCAGTACCTCTTTTGGGGTCAACAGGTAGGGTTATGTTGTGTGTACTCTGGGAAGGGTTTGAGTAAAATTCTGTTAGAAAAACTCATGCACTGCTACCCTTTCCTCTGAGGCAGAGGTCTCTGAATTAGACTTATCACTGAATTTCTCTAAAGAGTCAATGATACAAGGGTGTGTATCAGAAACAACTTACTTCATTAATAGGGTAGACATATCATTTCTCATAGACCTTAGGTTGTCTTCAAATGAGGGTAACATGGTTTATTTCCTACACAACCATCTTTTAACCATGCTGTATCCTTTCCTGTAAAATAGTTACGCATGAGCACACACACTTCTTTCTTTTCAAACTGGCATTTCAGCTGGTAGCCTTGGCTTTCTTCAGGTGCAACACTACATGTGTTCATAAAAAAAAAAAAACCAACAGATTTTCTTGAATTTAGTAAAAAATAATCTTGAGCGTTTTAAATCTGGTGATTGCTGGGCCAGTGTAAGGTGGCTCCCAGGTGTCTCGTGCTTTCCTCTCACTTTTGGCTTGGCCTGACATCACTTGAGAAGATGACTCCCACACTCAGGGTATCTGCCACTATAACCCACGATCTCCCATTGCTCTTCCGTCCTTCCTCCTGTGGATGCTGAAGAGGAAGAAAGTCCACTCACATTAGGAAAACAGTGAACAAGCTGAAATCCTGTTTATTGACTAATTGGCAGTTACAAAGGAAAAGATTATCAGGACATATAAACTCTACTGTGGGAAAAAAATAAGTTGATAAGAAATTTGCTGTTTTCAAATGTAAGGTTGTTTTTCTGCATGCTTTCCAAGTCTGATTTGAGTTTAACATTTCAAATATTGACCTAACTTAGTCACTGTGGTTCCTGGTTAGACGTCCTCAGTATGTTTCCTTCAGCCTCATACTGTCTCTCACCAAGCACACTTTGGAACAAAACTGCGGTTTATCCTTTTAATACCCCAGATACTGGTGGACGAAGCAACACCATGGATGCAGCCATCTTCATCTGATACCATGTGACCAAAATGCTTAAAATCCCAGCTCAGAAGCACACATGTTCAAAATGCTTCTAGCATTGTGTGCATATCCCTATGTAACTCTTTCTCTCCTTTGATTTCAGTGTGATGTTTTCAAGGAAACAAATGTCACAGTGTAAACTGGACACTTTGCTGATCATAGAAGACTAGAAAGTGGGAACCAGACAACCAGGGGAAGTTGTGTGAATGCTGCAGGAGAGTAATAGTCCAACTAAGAGTAATTCCGCGCTTACATCCTAGGAGAAGGCTGTCCTCGCATCAGGTGCAAGACAAGCTCTTGGCAGGAGAGAGGGCTGAGAGACTGGCTTCCTTCACAGAAAACGGGTCTTTCTTGGGAATAATTGCAGGCTTTACCCCTGAAATAAATTGAGGAGCTGAACTAGAGAAAAGGACTCTGCATTTTCTGATCTATGCTCAGTGAGAGGCCTTCGTCAAATGCTAAGGACCATCAGAAGAGCAGAATTGCTTCACCAGAAACAATCCTGGGAACACCCCACCTCCAGTCTGGCAGTCCCCCTCCTCAGGCCTGTGGCTGCCTTGAAGGTTTTTGAAACTGTTTAAAATTTTTGGATTAGTTTGGGGTAACAGAAGTTGCACACTGATGGTCGGTTTTTTTTTTTTTTTCCTTTTCTTCATCGTCAAATCGGGCAAGATGGTATGTTGGTCTAGCATTAGGCCTGTTGAAGCCAGCAAACCGTCCCTCTATGGAAGCGGGACGCATGACTTGCTATTTTTTGCAGAGGCTCCGGCCAAGAAGAGTCAGAGAGATCATACACCATGGCTGGGCTTTGTCCAGCTCACCATCCTCAGTCCATTTCTCTGCTTTTGGCATCTGGAGACTCTAACAAATGTAATTCCCTCTTCCCCATCTGGGGGTGGTGTGTTTCCAGGGCCTTCTCGGCAAGCGAGCAGACTGTGTCTCCAAGTTGCAAGCATGCAGAAGTGAATATTACCACTGTTCTGACTGTTGGGAGTACATGAGGGGCAGGAGAGGAGGGGTGCTTTCAGAATTCTGCACTAAAACCTGGTAGAAGTCAGCATAGATAGTTGGGCCTCTAGTCTCTGAGTTCTCTGTTTGCAAATTTAACCAACTGTTGAATTCATCTGAACAAATTATGTCTGTACTGGATGTGTATACTTTTCTCTTGAAATGATTCCCTAATAACGCATCTCCACTGCATTAGCTATCACAAGTAACAGAAAAAAATGAAATTATGGAGAGGCATGTGGCTAGGCTTCATTCAAATGCTATGTCTGGTTTACATAAGGGACTTGAGCGTGCCTGGGTGTTGTTGTCCATGGTCTTAGAGGTCATGACCTGTGGACAACATGATAGTCCACAGGGAATTAGTAGTTGTCCACAGGGAATTAGGTAGCCTGGTACTGGGCAGAGCCCATCTCAGAACAGGTCAGCTAAGAGAAAGAACCAGGAAAGGGCAGGAAACAGGAGGAGGTAGAAAGAGATTTCTCTGCAGACTCCCTCATCCCAGGTAACTTAAAACAGCCGCAGGTGACAAGGAATTGCTTTTAGCTGTAGGGACTAATTGGGGTAGAGGTCACACTCATCCTGGAACCAGGTGATGACATTCTATCAGAATTGTGGAGAAGGGACCGAAAGGGTATGGGTGGGTCTAGTGGATAGCATGCTAGAAGCAGACATGCAGCAGAAGGGTCAAATTCAGAGCACAATACCTGGGGTTATAGACAGAGACCTACTGGAGCCCAAAGCAGAAGGAGGGACCCGCCCAACAGCACAAGTGTCTGCTGAGGAAGGTGTGAAAACTTCTAAAATTTCTTCTAAACTTAGAACCTGCCCCAAAAGGAGACAGTAGCAGGGCTGACATGTGCCCCACTGGGGAGCATTCAATGTTCCTCCTGTATACAGCAAAACTGAGTATCCAAGACTTTTATCATGAAAGGATGCTGAATTTTGTCAAATGCTTTTTCAGCATCTAGTGAAATGACCATGGTTTTTTTCTTTGAGTTTGTTTATGTAGTGGATTGCATTGATGGATTTCCGTATATTGAACCAACCCTGCATCCCTGGGATGAAGCCTACTTGATCATGGTGAATGATCGTTTTGATGTGTTCTTCGATTCATTTGGCAAGAATTTTGAGTATTTTTGCATCGATGTTCATAAGGGAAATTGGTCTGAAGTTCTCTTTCTTTGTTGGATCTTTGAGTGGTTTTGGTATTAGCATAATTGTGGCTACATAGAATGAGTTGGGTAGTGTTCCTTCTGTTTCTATTTTGTGGAATAGTTTGAAGAGTATTGGTGTTAGGTCTTCTTTGAAGGTCTGATAGAATTCTGCACTAAATCCATCTGGTCCTGTGCCTTTTTTGGTTGGAAGACTTTCTATGACTCTTTCTATTTCTTTAGGAGTTATGGGACTGTTTAGATGATCTATTTGAACACTCCTCCACTGCCGGTGGGATTGCAAGCTGGTAAAACCACTCTGAAAGTCAGTCTGGCAGTTCCTCAGAAAACTGAGCACGACACTTCTGGAGGACCCTGCTATACCACTCCTGGGCATATACCCAGAGGATTCCCCAGCATGTAATAAGGATACATGCTCCACTATGTTCATAGCAGCCCTATTTATAATAGCCAGAAGCTGGCAAGAACCCAGATGTCCCTCAATGGAGGAATGGATACAAAAAATGTGGTATATATATACAATGGAGTACTATTCAGCCATTAGAAGCAATGGATTCTTAGACAAATGGATGGAGCTGGAGAACATCATTCTAAGTGAGGTAACCCACTCTCAAAAGAACACTCATGGTATGCACTCACTGATAAACGGATATAAGCCTAGAAGCTTGGAATACCCAAGACACAATCCACATATCAAATGATGTCCAAGAAGAAGGAAGGAGTGGCCCCTGGTTCTGGAAAGGCTCAGTGCAGCAGTATAGGGGAATACCAGGACAGGGAAGTGGGAAGGGGTGGATAGGGGAACAGAGGGAAGGAAGAGGGCTTATGGGACTTTCGGGAATGGGAATCAAGGAAAGGGGAAATCATTTGAAATGTAAATAAAGAATATATCGAATTAAAAAAAAAGACTGAGTATCAATTCAAGAAAGGCCTTTCAGCCTCCAGCCCACTCAGGAGGGATGCTGGGAACCAGTTTCCTCAGGAAGCCACACAAACCAGTCACAGCATTTCTGTCACACAGAGCCCTTAATTAAGTCAGGCAAAGTCCTCTCTTCTGGAAACTCACAGAGGCTGTGGTGTCTGTCATAAACTTAAGAGGACTCATGCCTCTAATCCTAGTTCTCAGGAGGCAGAATCACATGGATCTCTGTAGATTTGAGACCAGCCTTGTCTACAAAGTGAGTTCCCGGCCAGCTAGGGCCATGCAGAGAAACCCTGATGAGAAGAGAAGGAAGAAAAGGAAGAGGACAAGGAGGGGAAGGAGAATGGGGAGGAGGGGGAGAAGAGGGAAAAGCAGGAGGAGGGAGAGGAAGAGGGAGGAGAGGGAGGAAAAAGCAGGATCCTCTCTGCTACTTCAGTGCTGCTGAAAGGGCCATTCAGCTCTGCCGGGTCTGGGGAAGTCAAATAAATCTCACAGGGGAAGTCGTGCTGGTTTCCTTCCTATGGAGAGAGTGTTCCAAAAAAACAATTTTAGCAAAGGAGAAAGGCAGAGTAGATTGG